>NC_135817.1:77976772-78300938 GCF_964213995.1 Mustelus asterias
AGTCCCGCTGTGTCACTCTCTTCCCAGAGCACTAAGAAAACACAGGTCCCTTTCTGTGCTGTATGGGCCCTGCTTGTGTTTACATGCGTCTGCAATCAGGGACAAGAAGGAAAGGAGAGAGAGCCCCGACGTTCAAGGATGATCTTGGTTACACTAATGAGCCAACTGCGGCTCCCAGCGAGTTGAAGCCAAGCCTACGCTATTTTTCCATATTAACACCAAGTCTATATTTATGCAGAGCCGTAGCCGATATGTGTGAATAAAAGTCACAATATCAGAAACACATTTTGTCAGTCTGGTGTTTTTTCTTTAATGTGTGGCGTTTGATTAATAACAGAGAGTTGTTGGAGACGGAGCGACGCGTTGGATGGGGGGACTTAATCCTTTCACCTCTGAATCAGAACGTTGGTGCATCATCTTTAGCCTGGGGGCTGAGGAAGCCAGTGTCTGTTTCTGGCCCTTCATGTGGTGAATGATGTTCCGCAGGAGTCTGTTGTCGGAGCTGTGTTGATGCACTATATAAAGTAACAGCCTGGACTTAGAAACAGCAGAAACAGCATTGAAACTTGCAGATGAGAGAAAACTGGGGCGGGGGGGGGGGGGGGCAGCAGATGGCGTACAGCTAAAATCTGAAGAAGGCTAACAGCACAGACAGCAATATCACAGGGTTGGTTCAGTGCTGAAAGGGCATATTTAAAAAAATTAATTGGTGAGTCTTGGGTGTCGCTGGCCAGCATTTATTGCCCATCCCTAGTAGCCCAAGGGTCAACCCCATTGCTGTGGCTGTGGAGTCACATGTAGGCCAGACCAGGTAAGGACGGCAGATTTCCTTCCCTCAAGGACATTAGTGAACCAGATGGGTTTTTCTGACAATGGTTTCATGGTCACCAGTAGATTCTTAATTCCAGATATGTTTTTATTGAATTCAAATTCCACCGTCTGCCATGGCGGGATTCGAACCCGGGTCCCCAGAAAATTAGCTGAGATTCTGGATTAATAATCTACCGATAATACCACTAGGCCATTGTCTCCCCTTATATTTTGTGACATTAGCATAGGCCAAGAGACACCTCATCAATCCTCAGACTTTAAGTTCAATGGACCTTGGTGTACAGATGTGTACATAGAACATATAGAACATAGAAAGCCACAGCACAAACAGGCCCTTCGGCCCACAAGTTGCGCCGATCACATCCCCACCTCTAGGCCTATCTATAGCCCTCAATCCCATTAAATCCCATGTACTCATCCAGAAGTCTCTTAAAAGACCCCAACGAGTTTGCCTCCACCACCACCGACGTCAGCCGATTCCACTCACCCACCACCCTCTGAGTGAAAAACTTACCCCTGACATCTCCTCTGTACCTACCCCCCAGCACCTTAAACCTGTGTCCTCTCGTAGCAACCATTTCAGCCCTTGGAAATAGCCTCTGAGAGTCTACCCTATCCAGACCTCTCAACATCTTGTAAACCTCTATCAGGTCACCTCTCATCCTTCGTCTCTCCAGGGAGAAGAGACCAAGCTCCCTCAACCTATCCTCATAAGGCATGCCCCCCAATCCAGGCAACATCCTTGTAAATCTCTTCTGCACCCTTTCAATGGCTTCAACATCTTTCCTGTAATGAGGTGACCAGAACTGCGCGCAGTACTCCAAGTGGGGTCTAACCAGGGTCCTATAAAGCTGCAGCATTATCTCCCGACTCCTAAACTCAATCCCTCGATTAATGAAGGCCAGTACGCCGTACGCCTTCTTGACCGCATCCTCCACCTGCGAGGCCGATTTAAGAGTCCTATGGACCCGGACCCCAAGGTCCTTCTGATCCTCTACACTGCTAAGAATGGTACCCTTCATATTATACTGCTGCTTCATCCCATTGGATCTGCCAAAATGGATCACCACACACTTATCCGGGTTGAAGTCCATCTGCCACTTCTCCGCCCAGTCTTGCATTCTATCTATGTCTCGCTGCAACTTCTGACATCCCTCCAAACTATCCACAACACCACCTACCTTGGTGTCGTCAGCAAACTTACCAACCCATCCCTCCACTTCCTCATCCAGGTCATTTATGAAAATGACAAACAGCAAGGGTCCCAGAACAGATCCCTGGGGCACTCCACTGGTCACTGACCTCCATGCAGAGAAAGACCCCTCCACAGCCACTCTCTGCCTTCTGCAGGCAAGCCAGTTCTGGATCCACAAGGCAACAGCCCCTTGGATCCCATGCCCTCTCACTTTCTCAAGAAGTCTTGCATGGGGGACCTTATCGAACGCCTTGCTGAAGTCCATATAGACCACATCCACCGCTCTTCCTTCGTCAATGTGTTTGGTCACATTTTCAAAGAACTCAACCAGGCTCGTAAGGCACGACCTGCCCTTGACAAAGCCGTGCTGACTACTTTTGATCATACTAAACTTCTCTAGATGATCATAAATCCTGTCTCTCAGGATCCTCTCCATCAACTTACCAACCACTGAGGTTAGACTCACCGGTCGGTAATTTCCCGGGCTGTCCCTGTTCCCTTTCTTGAATATAGGGACCACATCTGCAATCCTCCAATCCTCCGGAACCTCTCCCGTCTCCATCGACGATGCAAAGATCATCGCCAAAGGCTCCGCAATCTCCTCCCTCGCCTCCCACAGTAACCTGGGGTACATCCCATCCGGTCCCGGCGACTTACCAACCTTGATGCCATTCAATAGTTCCAACACATCCTCTTTCTTTATGTCCACATGCTCGATCCTTTCTGTCCACCGCAAACCAGCAGTACAACCACCCAGATCCCTTTCCACCGTGAATACCGAGGTAAAGTATTCATTAAGCAGCTCCGCCATTTCTAACGGTTCCGCACAAACTTTTCTCCCTTCACCTTTTAAGGGTCCTATGCCTTCACATCTCATCCTTTTACTCTTGACATATTTGTAGAAAGCCTTGGGATTCTCCTTAATCTTACCCGCCAAGGCCTTCTCATGACCCCTTCTCGCTCTCCTAATTTCCTTCTTAAGCTCCTTCCTACATCCCGTATACTCCTCTAAATCCTTAACACCTCCTAGCTCTCTGAACCTTCTGTACGCCTCTCTTTTCTTATTCACCAGGTTCATCACAACCTTCGTGCACCACGGTTCCCGTACCCTACCAACACCCCCCTGTCTCATCGGAACGTTGTCATGCAGAGCTCCAGACAAACATTCCTTGAAAATCCTCCACTTTCCTTCGGTACTTTTCCCCAAGAATGCCTCCTTCCAATTTACCCGTCTAATTTCCTCCCTGATGACACTGTATTTCCCTTTACTCCAGAGAAACACTTTCCTAGCCTGCCTGATCCTATCTCTTTCCAATGCTATCGTGAAGGAGATAGAATTATGATCGCTATCCCCAAGATGCTCACCCACCGAGAGATCCTCCACCTGTCCAGGTTCATTAGCCAGCACCAGATCAAGTACAGCCTCTCCTCTAGTAGGCTTATCCACATACTGTGTCAGGAAACTCTCCTGGACACACCTAACAAACTCCTCTCCATCCAAACCCCTAGCCCTAGGGATATTCCAATCTATGTTTGGGAAATTAAAATCTCCCATCATGACAACTCTGTTATTCCTACATCTCTCCAGGATCTGTTTCCCCATCTGCTCCTCAACATCTCTGTTACTATTGGGCGGCCTATAGAAAACACCCAGCAACGTTACCGACCCCTTCCTGTTCCTAACCTCCACCCACAGAGACTCCGTAGTCAATCCCTCCACGGCGTCCACCTTCTCTACAGCCGTGACACTATCCCTGATCAACAGTGCCACTCCCCCCCCTCTCTTGCCTCCCTCCCTGTCCTTCCTGAAACATCTAAAACCCGGCACCTGAAGCACCCAGTCCTGTCCCTGAGACATCCAAGTCTCCGTAATGGCCACCACATCACAATTCGAAGCAGCAATCCACGCTCTAAGCTCATCCACTTTATTCACTACACTCCTGGCATTAAAATAGACACATCTCAGACCTTCAGCCTGAGCACTTCCCTTCTCCATCACTCGTCTAACCTCCCTCTTACCCTGTTTACATTCCTTATCTATTTGCGAGCTAACCTCCTCGCTCTCAGTCCCCTCATTTCGATTCCCTCCCCCCAACCTTTCTAGTTTAAAGTCTCTCCAGTAGCCTTAGCCAACCTTCCCGCCAGGATATTGGTCCCCCTGGGATTCAAGTGCCACCCGTCTTTTTTAAACAGGTCACACCTGCCCCTAAAGAGGTCCCAATGATCCAAGTACCCAAATCCTTGTCCCTTGCTCCAGTCCCTCAGCCACGCATTCATTCTCCACCGATTCCTGTTCTCACTCTCCCGCGGCACAGGCAGCAATCCCGAGATTACTACCTTTGCATTCCTCTTTCTCAGCTGTCTACCTAACTCCCTATATTCTCTTTTCATGACCCCTTCCCTCTTCCTACCTATGTCAGCAGTACCTATATGCATCACGACCTTCGGCTCCTCTCCCTCCCCCTTCAGGATTTCTGGGACTCGACCAGAGACATCCCGGACCCCTGCACCAGGGAGACAAACCACCATCCGAGAGTCCCGTCTGTGTCCGCAAAAACGCCTATCTGACCCCCTCACCATAGAGTCCCCAATTAGCACTACCCTCCTTTCCTTACCCTTTTGCACTACTGGGCCAGGCTCAGCTCCAGAGACACTGCCACCGCTGCTTCCCCCAGGTGGGCTGTCCACCCCAGTAGTACTCAGACAGGAGTACTTATTATTAAGGGGCACATCCACCGGGGTGCTCACCATCAACTGAGCTTTCTCCTTCCTCACTGTTACCCAGTTACCCTCCTCCCGTGGTCCCGGTGTGACCACCTGCTGATAGCTCCTGTCAATGACCTCCTCACTATCCCTAACCCGGCGAAGGTCCTCGAGCTGCAATTCCAGTTCCCTAACATGGTCCCTTAGGAACCGCAGCTCAACACACCCAGCACAGATATGGTCGTCCGGGAGGCTAGGAGCCTCCAGGACCTCCCACATCCTACATTGGGAACAACATACTGGCCTCATAATTCAAGGTGTGAGTAACTCGCATCATTATCCAGATGTGTTCCTGGCTTTCAAAAGGAAATTTGATCACAGAATCATAGAAGAATCATAGAATCCCTACAGTGCAGAAAAAGGCCATTTGGCCCATCAAGTCTGCACAGACAACAATCACACCCCGTAATCCCACATATTTAACCTGCTAATCTTCCTGACACTACAGGGCAATTTACCATGGCCAATTCACCTAACCCGCACATCTTTGGACTGTAGGAGGAAACTGGAGCACATGGAGGAAGCCCATGCAGACACGGGGAGAAATTGCAAACTCCACCCAAACAGTGACGTGAGGCCGGAATCGAACCCGGGCCCCTAGCACTGTGAGGCAGCACTGCTGACCATTGTGCCATCATACCACACTATACTTGGAGGAGGGGGAAAGAAATAAATCAGTCCCACAAGAAAGGGTGTAGAGAATGTGACTATAGCAGTAGCATTTTTCCAGAGAGCAAACCAAAAGCTTGATGGACTGAATGGCCTCCAACCCTTCTGTGATTCTGTTGAAGGTGTAGATTATTAAGCGTGGCAGGTATTTTGCCACCTGAAAAGGTTTGGGCTGGGCCCTCGAATCTGTGTTAAGAGGCTTTGTGCATGGATTTCCATTGTTGAGCCTCTCGGTATCCAGGCCAGATTTTGCCTCGCGTGTTCTTTTTTTTGAATCGATGCTTGACCTTCACTTTTGATGAGTGCCACAGGAGGGCAGCAACGTACCACGTAAATAAGTGAAGCCACCAGCATGCCAGCAGTGACTGGAGCTTGTCTCCCTGACACACTGACAATTAATCAGAATCCAATTAAATCCCATCCGGGAAGGAGGTTGAGGGGTAGGACTGGCCGTTCATTGCCTGGGCTCATTTGTACCTCGGCCTCATTTACCTGCCTTTGCTCCACGTCCTTTAATTCGCTTGGGTAATGGAAGCCAATCTCTGTTTCTTACAAGCTGCAATCGTCTCCCTTTGGAGCCGAGAGTTCCAGATTTCTGCTGCACCCTGGGTGAAAAGTGATTCCCATTTTCACTTCTGAGTGGTCTGGCTCGGAATTTAACCTGATTGTCCCCTTGCCGGCCGGAGGAAATATTGTGGGAGAGTTTCTCAGTATTTCCCAATGGTCAGCACTGCTGCCTCACAGCGCCAGGGACTCGGGGCGGCACAGTGGTTCAGTGGTCAGCACTGCTGCCTCACAGCGCCAGGGACTCGGGGCGGCACAGTGGTTCAGTGGTCAGCACTGCTGCCTCACAGTGCCAGGGACTCGGGGCGGCACAGTGGTTCAGTGGTCAGCACTGCTGCCTCACAGCGCCAGGGACTCGGGGCGGCACAGTGGTTCAGTGGTCAGCACTGCTGCCTCACAGTGCCAGGGACTCGGGGCAGCACAGTGGTACAGTGGTCAGCACTGCTGCCTCACAGCGCCAGGGACTCGGGGCGGCACAGTGGTTCAGTGGTCAGCACTGCTGCCTCACAGTGCCAGGGACTCGGGGCGGCACAGTGGTTCAGTGGTCAGCACTGCTGCCTCACAGTGCCAGGGACTCGGGGCGGCACAGTGGTTCAGTGGTCAGCACTGCTGCCTCACAGCGCCAGGGACTCGGGGCAGCACAGTGGTACAGTGGTCAGCACTGCTGCCTCACAGCGCCAGGGACTCGGGGCGGCACAGTGGTTCAGTGGTCAGCACTGCTGCCTCACAGTGCCAGGGACTCGGGGCAGCACAGTGGTACAGTGGTCAGCACTGCTGCCTCACAGTGCCAGGGACTCGGGGCGGCACAGTGGTCAGCACTGCTGCCTCACAGTGCCAGGGGCCCGGGTTCAATTCCGGCCCCTGTGGAGTTTGCGTGGAGTTTGCAATTTCTCCCTGTTTCTGCATGGGTTTCTTCCAGGTGCTCCAGGTTCCTCCTTGAGTCTGCACGTTCTCCCCGTGTCTGCGCGGGTTTCCTCCGGGTGCTCCGGTTTCCTCCCACAACCCAAAGATGTGTAGGTTAGGGGGATTAGCCAAGTTAAATTGCCCCTTAGTGTCCCAAGATGTGTAAATTAGAGGGATTAACCATGTTAAATTGTCTATTAGTGTCCCACGATTTGAAGGTTAGGGGGATTAGCCATGTTAAATTGTCTATTAGTGTCCCAAGATTTGTAGCTTTGCAGGATTAATGGGGTAAATATGTGGGGTTGTGATGTTAGGGCGTGGTAAGATGCACAGTCGGAGAGTTGGTGCAGACTTGATGGGCCGAATGGCCTCTTTCTGTACTGGAAGGATTCTATGATCCTATTTCCCAACCGTTGAAGAAGGATGATTTACTGATACGACAGGGAGGAGGAGGGGGGACTGCCGGCATAACCGGGACTTGCCAATTCATTGATGCCAAGTGTAGGGTTTGCCAACTCTGAGTAGGTGCATTTCTGGGGGTTCCATCACATGACCCCCATCTCAAAGTGCCCCAATCCCACAGCAACACCCCCTCCACCCCCCTCCTCCAGCCTTCCTGATTGGTCCGTTCACGACCTTCTCACGTCCAATAGGAAAGCGAACAGATTCTTTATTATCCAATTGAGTTAATCTTGACTGTGAGTAAAACAACCTTTCTTCTCCCCTTATTTCTTCATATTTCCTGAACTAATTACTGAAACGGGACAAAGAAAAAGCCCCTTTTACCCCCCCTCCCCCTCCCCCCACTCCCCCTCCCCCCTCCCCTCCCCCCTCCCCTCCCCCTCTCCCCTCCCCCCCTCCCCCTCCCCTCCCCCCCTCCCCCCTCCCCCTCCCTCCCCCCCCCTCCTCCCCCACCCCCCCCCCCCCCCTCAGCTTTCACTCACAACAGCGTTGCGGAAATTATTCTTGGATTCCAGGAATCTCTGTGCCGATCCTCGAGGGACGACCTTGTTAACCAAGCCGCCATTTTAAATAAAACACACCGTCTCACTGAGCGAACTCATTCTCCTAAAACTCAGAGTATTGATACTGGGAGGGACCGGCCTGCAGAGGTGTAACCAGGTGAGGACGTTCAATCTGTAGCTCAGGTACCACGGGACCCTCAGAGCGAGCTGGGATTCTGCATCCATAGTCTCCATGCATTTAAAGCCACGGTGAATCATACCCAGGTTCAGAGGGAGACTCTTACCGCCAGCCATTGGTGCCATTGGGTGGATTTGCAAGTTGACACTCAACCCCTTTGGCCGTATTATAAATGCACCTGGTCATCAGGTCTTGAAGTGGGATTTGAATCCAGAGCTCTTGGCCCAGAGGCAAATACACGACCCACTGGACCACTGAGCAGCACGGTGGCACAGTGGTTAACACTGCTGCCTCACAGCACCAGGGACCCAGGTTCAATTCCAGCCTTGGGTGACTGTCTGTGTGGAGTTTGCATGTTCTCCCCGTGCCTGCGTGGGTTTCCTCCGGGTGCTCCGGTTTCCTCCCACATTCCAAAGATGTGCAGGTTAGGTAGATTGGTTGTGCTAAATTGCCCCTTAGTGTCAGGGGGATTAGCAGGGTAAATATGTAGGGTTACAGTGATAGGGCCTGGGTGGGATTGTTGTCAGTGCACGCTCGATGGGCCAAATGGCCTCATTTTGCATTATAGGGATTCTATGATTCTATCATAACCCTCATAGTCTGGAATGAATCATAGAATCTCTACAGTGCAGAAGGAGGCCATTTGGCCCATCGAGCCTGCAGCGACAACAATCCCACCCAGGCCCCATCCCTGTAACCCCACATACCCCATCCCTGTAACCCCACATACTAACCCCCATAATCCCCCTGACACTGAGGGGCAATTTATCATGGATAAATACTATTGGTTGTCTCAGCAGAGCTGTGGAAAGTACTAGAAGGTCACGCTGCTGCAGGTGTGACTGCCCTTTCACAGCACCTTGTTGGGACAGAGTAGAGACAGCTTTGCTTTTTAACTGTTGTCTGAAATGGAAAGTGTTTCTTCTCCATTTCACTAACTGGTGAATAGAAAATCCCAACAAAACGGGGAAAACTGCCAACATCCTGGCGAATGTGCTAAACTTACAGGCCTGTGAATAAATGAACGTGACTAATCATCTCATATTCAGGCTCAGAAAGAACATTTAGCCGATAATGGTCCATTTTTACTGGTGGACTTTGCTATTGTGTGCTGGGCAGGGAAGGCGTGCGGCGGGGGGGTGGGGGGGGGTGGGGGGTTTGCCAGTCTACACAGTGGCCGTTTCTCTGTCTAGGGCAGGCTTGAAGTGGGATGAAACGGGAAGGGTGACTCTCGATCCCACCCCTCTGTTCAGAGAGGCTGCTTTATCCTGAGCTGCTCCTTCCTGAGGCAAGGCTTCACAAGCACTCACCGGACATCTTTCAACTTTTATCTTTCCAGCTGCCCTCCCAGTCCTCTGAAGTCATGGGAATCGAACACTTGACGTACTTTGCAAGCGAATTGTTCTGCACGTGACACATACTCACAAAGCAACAGTCTGTCATCAGCTGAAACACGGGATGAATGATGCAGTGAAGCTGGGATAAGGAATGTGAGGGAGGAGCCAGTATTGGCACTCTGTACAATTCTACAGCGCAGACATCCTAAAAGGAGCATGATTGAAATTTCATTGTACAAAATGACCACAGCAGATTCCCCAGAATAGTCCACTTTGGGCAGAATGGCCTTCTTTAGTTCATTAATTTCACAAGGCTACCTGAATAACTACAGATTTCCAGTACAGACCAGCAACGGGACGTCCATAGCTAAAAACCTGGGTTAGGCAGTGTTTGGAGTATTGCGGCAGTTCTGGTCACCACACTACTAGAAGAATGTGGAAGCTTTGGGGAGATTGCAAAGAAGGTTCACCGGGATGTTGCCTGGTCTCGAGGGTGTCGGCTATGAGGAGAGGTTGAATAAACTAGGATTGTTTTCACTGGAAAGATGGAGGGTGAGGGGAGACCTGATAGAGGTCTACAAATGAATGAAAGGCACAGACAGGGTGGATAGTCAGAGGTTTTTTCCCCCAGGGTGGAAGTGTCAATTACAAGGGGGCACAGGTTCAAGGTGAGAGGGGGAAAGTTTAAGGGTAATGTGCGTGGGAAGTTTTACACGCAGAGGGTGCCTGGAACACGCTGCCAGAGGGGGTGGTGGAAGCAGGCACATTAGCAACATTTAAGAGGCATCTGGATGGGTACAATGAATAGGGAGGGGATAGAGGGATACGGACCGAGTAAGAGCAGAAGGTTTTTTTTTAGTAGTTATGGCATCATGATGGGCACGGGCTTGGAGGGCCGAAGGGCCTGTTCCTCTGCTGTACCTTTCTTTGTTCTTTGTTCTTCATCCGGTCACTGATAGGACTGTCCCCCAGCAGTGGGAAATCCCAGACAGCCTATAGATGGGATGGGAAACAGCTGTAACAAATCCACATCATTGTCTTCGATTCCTGTTCACCATTTTAACATGGACCTTGAAGTGAATGAATCTTTAATCAAAGTGTCACTTGTGCACTTCTAACCTTCATTTGCTTGGATAGCTGCCAGGGATTTTTCGAGCTCTCCCGACTGCTCCCATATCCTGTGGGCAACAACTTGCCTGCGAATGGGATGACTTGCACAGCGTGAGCAGCTAGCGCTATTAGATAACCACTTGAAGAGCTCTGCAACATCAGTGTGATATAAAGCCTGTCAGACCATGTGAATCATTTAAACAGTGAACTAGCAGCAGAATATCATCTATATTCTGTCACAGGCAAACGACAGCACAGAGCTTCCTCCTCGACTGTTCAACTATCCTGAACTCGATCTGAACTTGTAGGAGTGTGGACAGTTATGTTGAGTGCAAAGTGTGGGCTGTTAAAATATGTATAGATGGTTTAACACGTTTGCCTGAAGCTTCCCTCTTTTGTTTGTTTTGTTGAGGTGTTAACCAAATTTACATCTTTAAAGACTGGAGTTTCAGGACCTCAGAACATCCCAAAGTGTTTGACAGCCAATTACCTCCTACTAAAGACGAGATGTCATTTTGATATAAGAAACTTTTTTTATTAATCATTTGTGGGACATGGGCATCGCTGGCTGGCCAGCATTTATTGCGTGTCCCTAGTTACCCTTGAGAGTCAACCATGTTGCTGTGAGTCTGGAGTCACATGTAGGCCAGATCGGGTAAGGACGGCAGATTTCCTTCCCTAAAGGACATTAGAGAACGAGATGGGTTTTTCCAACAATCAGCAATGGTTTTATGGTCATTAGTAGATTCTTAATTCCACATTTTAAAAATTGAATTCAAATTCCACCATCTGCTGTGGCAGGATTCGAACCTGGGTCCCCAGAACATTAGCTGAGTTTCTGGATTAGTAGTCTTGTGATAATACCACTAGACCATTGCCTCCCCATTATAACTTCACAATGTCAATGGAATTTCGTGAGTTATTTGAAGGTTAGTGATTTTGCACTGTCTAATTTAAAGGTTTAATGCAACTCGGGTGGCACTTATTGCTGCCAACCAACAGTACAGGTTAGTTCAACAGTAATATTGTCAGGATCTTGCCTCCTACACAGTCAACACAAAGAAACAACCTGGGCTGGATTTTCCCCGAAAGAGTCAGGAACAATGAGTCAGGTGGTTTCCCGCCATTGTGTACCCAACTTCTGAAAGTTGGGGAATACTCTCTCTCTCTTTCGATTTTGGTCTCCAGGAGTCAGGGTTTGGGCTGAGGTTAGGCCCGCTGACTCCCAAAGCAGGCACAAGGCAGCAATGCAGGCAGACTGGTTAACAGACCTGCTCTCAGGTTTCTGGGATCGAATTTCAGTCCCGTTATGGCTGCTTGTGCCCCAGTCCATCTGGAAAACACAGATGTCTGGCCATCTGTTCCGACTGCTTCTGTTGACACAGTTGCCAGGTGGCCTCATTTTGAATGCTAAACTGAATTCCAAAACTGACTAAAGAACTCAGTCCTGTCGGCAATGTTGACACAGTTTGATGAGGAATGCTATGTTTATTTGATTGACACTTTATGAAGCTTAGTAATTGTTTATTTCTTTGATGTGGTTTTCCAAGGCCAACCTATTTATTTGGACAAGATGAAGAGGTGTTAAGAGGATTAAAACATTATACACTCATACTATGAATGCCTATGGTTGATTGACACTTTTCTGAGCTTTTTTTTACAGAAATGGATTTCAAAGCTTGGTTGTTCATTTTGTCAGTTTCAGTAGCATTTCAAAGACTTGCCATTGTTATTATGTAGCTCATTGTTTCTGTACATATTGGGTGATTAAAGGATGGGTATGGATGATGCATGAGTGGCACATGGGTAAAAGAAAGAGTATGGAAGGGGCAAGGGAGGTGGAGATGACCTGGTCATGTGGAATGGATATTAATGGGGCATGGAGGGAGCATGGGGGATATGGGGAGATTGGAGGAGTCATTGGCAAGATGGTTTAAACTTTTTTAAAAATACATTCGTGGGACATGGGTGTCGCTGGCTGGCCAGCATTTACTGCCCATCCCTAGTTGCCCCTTGAGAAGGTGGGGGTGAGCTGCCTTATTGAATCGCTGCAGTCCACGTGCTGTGTGTTCACCCATAATGCCGTTAGGGAGGGAATTTGAGGATTTTGACCGAGCGACTGCGAAGGAATGGCGATATATTTCCAAGGAAGAATGGTGCGTAGCTTGGAGGGGAACTTGCAGGTGGTGGTGTTCCCATTTATCTGCTGCCCTCGTCCTTCTGGATGGAAGTGGCTTGTCAAAAGCTTTCTCTCTTCTCTCAAGGTTTATAACAGATCTGCCTGTTGAGATCCCCACAGGCTTTTAAACCCCTCCCCTCACATCAGAGTAGCACGGGTAATTAAATTCAAATACTCCTAGGCGCTTATATAGGCAATCCCCAAATCACAAGACATGACCATAGCCTGACACACTTCTGGGGGGTGTCGGGAAAGGAGAATTAAGTTTGAAATTCCATCTCCTCGGGATTTTACTCATTCCCAGTGTAATGTGTGTCAGTCTCCATTGGTAGCCATCGCTAAACCACTGAATCTGGCTTCGAGTCCGAGTAAGAGTTTTAACAACACCAGGTTAAAGCCTTGCTCGGCCAAGGCTTGGACAGATAAAGATCGAGGCTGACACTCCAGTGCAGTACAGAGGAAGCACTGCAGTACAGAGGGAGCACTGCAGTACTGAGGGAGTACTGCACTGTCAGACGTGCTGGCTTTTGAATGAGGCATGAAAGCCTAGGTCCCATCTGCCTGTCCACATGGATGTAAAAGATCCTGGGGCACTATATGAACTCCCACCCACCTGACGAAGGAACAGCCTGTTCTGAAAGCTAGTGGTTTTTGCTACCAAATAAACCTTTTGGACTTTAACCCGGTGTTGTAAGACTTCTTACTGCACTACCTGAGGAGCAGGGAAGTTATCCCAAGTGTTCTGGCCAATATCTGTCCCATAATCAATGTCACAAAAGCAGTTTATCTGATCGTTATCACATTGTTAACCTGTGACGTTAACATAAGCGAACTGGAGAGGGGAAAATATAACCTCCTCAGCGTTTTAAATTCACCACAACAACTTCAGACTCTAGCTGTCTGGTCCAGCACCCACTCTCTCTCTGCCTCAAGCTTTCTGACCTACCTGCTTTCCAGGTCTTTCTGTTCAGATCAGTTCCTGCTGCCAACAATGAAAGGTTGGGTATTGGCCATTAAGCCAACCACCACCCCACCTCCATCCCTCCCCCCCCCCGCCCACCACCCCAGAAATAGGTGACCCGTGTCTCCCACAAACCCCCACCTCCCAACCACACATCCCTTTCTGCCGCTAATTCCAGGAAAGCTTCTGGGAATCTGTCTTCCGACTTGCTAAGGGAACATTAATCAGGCCATCGTGAGCTGTTGGTAACCCATGGGGTCATGGAGGCGCAGTGGATATGGCGACCTAATGGCTATGACATTGGACTCATAACACAAAGGTCACGAGTTTGAATCACAGCCAGATTGCCAAGTTTAATCCCTTTGGAAATTTGAAGGAAGGAAGCCACAATAAATGGTGACTAACACTCGAATATCTCATTAATGACCTACAGGAAACACAGCCAATATTGACTGGGAAGGGTGGCCAACAACTCATTGTCTTGCTACTGGCACTGACATCAAAAATGCAACAGCCTAACTCAGTTAAGTTCCGCTTGAATGGGCGATACGGAATCCAAACTCATCAGGTATTCAGAAGGGAGTGACAGCCTGCTGGGCGGTGAGAGGAAGGGGGAACTTCCTAACCTCTAACCTGACGTTCTTTCTGTCTATCGAGATGACCTTTGCAAATGGTCTTGCATTTTTTAAAGAACAGAATTATTCACATGTCATTGAATCCACTAATTGCATCTCTGCGTTCCGAGTCAGCACTATGTGAGACTCCTTTAACTCCCAATTTCCAGGTCTGAGGGCAGGTGAATACCTGGAATCAAAACTCCGGAATTCCAGTGTCCTGATTTAACAACAACAACTTATACTGATATCGAAACATAGAAAACAGGAACAGTAGTAGGCCATTCGGCCCTTCGAGCTTGCTCCACCATTCATGATGATCATGGCTGATCTTCCAACTCATTAGCCTGATACCCGCCTTCTCCTATTTCTTTTGATCCCCTTTGCCCCAAGATCTATATCTAATTCCTTCCGGAAAACATACGATTCTCCCAAAAATATTCTATGTAAGAATTTGTGTAAAATTGGAAAAAGTCACACCGATTTTTTCAACGGGAGTTTCAAAATGAGGGCACTGTCGATGCCTTCCGTGCCCACTGGGCACCGCGGGGGCTGGGGTGTATTGTCGACCCTTTTAATCACATTTTAGTTTGATATTTTAAGTTTCCTTTCCACTTTGTCTTTTGCTTAGGATGCTTCCTTGCTTTTTGGGGGCTGACCTTTTAATTTTTCCCTCAGTTAATTTGATTTAGTTTAATTAGTTGAGCCAAAAAGATTGACTAGATCCACAGCTGCAGATGAATCTCCAGGGAAACGGTTATGAACATCTTCACCCTCTTCGTGGAAGGCTTGACTCCTTGCAGCACTGCCCGTCATGGTCTGCCAGTGACTCTCAAACTCACTATGGCTCTGACATTCTTGACTTTTAGCTCCTTCCAAGGATCAGCCGTGGGCTTTAGTGACATTTCAAGCACCGCACGTCACTGCGTTTCACTGGTCACTGACATCCGCTTCTCCAGAGCTGTGCAATACATTCATTTGGCAACAGGCACGGCCTCCCGGAGTTAGGGGACATTGATCTTTTGCCACCATCGCTGGATTGCCCAGTTGTAGGGTCTCATCGATTACACCCATATGGCCATCAAAGCATTCAGCGTCTGTCCAATCCGATCCATCAACAGGAATCCATCCCTCAATGTCCATCTGCTCTGTCCCTTCAATGGAGCTATCTCTATGTGTGCTCCCGCTTTCCTGGCAGCTTTCTGATTTGATTTGATTTATTATTGTCATATGTATTAGTAACAGTGAAAAGTATTGTTTCTTGTGCGCTATACAGACAAAGCATACCGTTCATGGAGAAAGAAAGGAGACAGTGCAGAATGTAGTGTTACAGTCAGAGCTGGGGTGTAGAGAAAGATCAACTTAATGTGAGGTAGGTCCATTCAAAAGTCTGACAGCAGCAGGGAAGAAGCTATTCTTGAGTCGATTGGTACATGATCTCAGACTTTTGTATCTTTTTCCCGACGGAAGAAGGTGGCAGAGAAAATGTCCGGGGTGCGTGGGGTCCTTAATTATGCTGGCTGCTTTGCCGAGGCAGCGGGAAGTGTAGACAGAGTCAATGGATGGGAGTCTGTTTTGAGTGATTGGGTTTCATTCGGGACCCTTTGTAGCTTCTTGCAGTTCTGGACAGAGCACGAGCCATACCAAACTGTGATACAACCAGAAAGAATGTTTTCTATGGTGCATCTGTAGAATTTGGTGAGAGTTGAAGCTAACATGCCAAATGTCTTTAGGCTTCTGAGAAAGTAGAGGCTTTGGTGGGCTTTCTTAACTGTAGCGTCTGCATGGAGGGACCAGGACAGGTTGTTGGTGATCTGGACACCTAAAAACGTGAAGCTCTCGACCATTTCTACTTTATCCCCATTGATGTAGACAGGGGCATGTTCTCCATTACGCTTCCTGAAGTCGATGGCTCTATCTCCTTCATTTTGTTGACATTGAGGGAGAGATTATTGACATTACACCATCCTCCGCCAGTCCAGGATGTCTCAGATCTTCACTCTGACCCCCAAAGTGTGTAGATACCTCCTCGGAGACCAGGGAATCCCATGATTCTTCTTTGGGAGCCACAGACAGGGACACAGCAGTTCTACAACCAATGCCACCTGCTCACTGGGCTTCTGAAGATGGCATTCTGGTCTCTGGACCAATTGGGTGACATGCTCCGATACCCTCCAGCAAGGGACTTGGTCACTGTGCCAGCCTGCTTCATTCTCCATAACAGGACCCTGTAGAAAGTTCGGGATCTTGAGGAAGGGCAAGGCCCTGAAATGGTGCCGATCATTTGGAAAAGAAATGGGGCAGTCGGTAAGAGGAGGAGGATGTGAATGTGGGGGAAGGTGGCCCCATCACACAACATGGTGGTCAGGCACGCAAAGGGCTCGTAAGAATGCAATGAATTTCGGGGATCTCCTGATTCGACTGGGTCTCTCTCCGTCAGAGTGAGGGACACGGCTTGGTGGGAGTCTGAGATACCTGTGCCAACACATGACTGAAAGGCACAGCCTGAGACATCAGATTTCTGACTCCCAGTGAAGGGAGCCGTGGAGGCTGGCTGAAAGCAGCAGAGGCTGATTGACAAATCTCTGCTGCACATGCGCAATGACGCCCTCTGCTGCTCTCAGCCAGTGTTCGGGATCTTAAGCCCCGCCATCCCCCTCTACAGGTGAGAAACCGTTTGTGCTGATTTGACACGCACTGAGTGCATAGCAGAGTTGAACTCACCCAAAAGACAGATCTGAAACTCTCCCATTTTCACACCCGTCCTCGACTTAGAATTTCTTTGGTAAGATCGCCCCCATTGTTTCACCTACAAGTACAATAGCGAGATAAGGCATGTCTGTCCTCTGTGTCTAACGTCACCAGCACCTATCCATTTGGAGCCGCATATGTCTCAGTGCTGGTAGGTCCTCAACAGGTCAGGGTTAGATACAGAGTAAAGCTCCCTCAGGGTTAATGCCCAGGGTACACAGCCCTCCCATGTTGAGGGACACATGCACCCATGTTGCTCCTCAGGTGGGCTGTGTGGTGGAGGGTGCTGACACCGAGACCTGCCCTGAGGCTACGCTGCTTACACTCACCTTTCCAGAGTGTAGGAGGTCATTGAAGCTGGCATTGTTGAAGTGAGGAGCTGTCCTACCCTGGGTGCCAGGCCTCTTGTTCACCTGTGACATCTCTCTTCACTGTGGTACAGTGGAGTGCTTTGGCACAAGCTGCTGATCTCCCCACGCTGGACAACCAGCGGCCTCAGTGATGACTGCCATGAGAAGTTTAAAATGAGGCCCACTCTTCAAGTGACCTTCCTCCATTCCTGCTGCCACTGGCTCTAATTGGACAGGCAAGCCATTGCCATATCAGAATCACAGAATACTACAGTGCAGAAGAGGCCCTTCAGCCCATCAAGTTTGCACTGACGCATGAAAGGCCCTGACCTGCCCACCTAATCCTACTTGCCAGCACTTGGCCCATAGCCTTGAATGTTAAGGCACGCCAAGTACTCACCCAGGTACTTTTTAAAGGATGTGAGGCATTCCACCTCCACCACCCTCCCAGGCAGCGCATTCCAGATCATCACCACCCTCTGAGTAAAAGGGGTTTCCTCAAATCCCCCCTAAACCTCCCACCCCTCACTTTTAACTTGTGTCCCCTCGTAACTGACCCTCCAACTAAAGGGAACAGCTGCTCCCTATCCATCCTGTCCATACCCCTCATAATCGTGAACACCTTAATCAGGTCGCCCCCCCAGTCTTCTCTGCTGCAGAGAAAACAACCCAAGCCTATCCAACCTTTCTTTGTAACTTAAATGTTCCATCCCAGGCAGCATCCTGATGAATCTCCTCTGCACTCCCTCCAGTGCATTCACGTCCTTCCTATAATGTGGCGACCAGAACTGCACACAGTATTGCAGCTGTGGTCTCACCAAAGTTCTATGTCACTCCATCATGTCCTCTCATATCAATGAAGGCTCACATTCCCCTGCCTCCACCCTCTGCCCGTGAAAATCCCCCACTGGGAAAGATTTCCTGACCTAAAAGCAACCCCGTTCCCTGTCCCCGCCACCCCCTGGGAACAACTCAGCCCCCACTACTGAAGAGGTGAGACAAATGAAATTGCTGTAGTGTTGGAACAGCCAGAGATTCACCATTCCTCATGTGTCTGCAGCAGAGGTAATGAAAAAATGGGAACTTGGAAAGTGCACCTTTTTTGTGTTCAGGGGTTTCTCCTTAGCCTCCTGAATCCGAGTTGTCTCGAGACAGAATTCAAGAACAAACACGCACTTTCCTCACAAATGGGGGGCAGGGGGAGGGCAGAGTTTTGCACGTATTGCGAGGACCAGAAGTCACTTTGTTCTTTGGCTTGCGAAGCCCGGGTTCTGCCAAGTCTCTGATCTACTGCGGAAGAATAATGATCTTCAGGGACAGCAGCATTCAAGTTCCGTACTGACTTATTGGTCGGGGCTTTTTGCAGACAGGAGTTTCAGGATAATATAGCACGGGTTTTCTGTGATCACTGAGTGTATATTTTAATTATGTGCCTTCCTTTTTTTTTGCTTTACAAATTCTTTGATAGGATCCCGGTGGGTCAGAATATCCTGCAGCCCGCTGTGTTTGTGTGAGGTTCTTTACCCTTGGTCACTATGGAGAAAATCAAACTTCATGTCCTCTCAATTAATCCAACAGATTATGACCTCCTTCTGTTTTCCCAATCACTATTTTGCACTTTAAAAGGTTCCCTAATGTAAACTCCAAAGCATAAGGGCCCCTACTTATAAACATCAAGTTGTATTAATGCCTCTGTTGTGGATTCTGTGCTGCCTTCATTGCCAACAATCGTGGTGAGGTTTTTTCATACCAGGACTGAAGGTATGTAAAACACATGGGGGTACGTTATCCACCCAGATTAATAGAAATAATTATTTCTTATGGTTTGTGGCTGATGTATATTTTTACTACTTTTTGTTCTTTTGAAGCATTTTTTCCCCACTCATTTCTTTCACCGAAGTGAGGATTTAGACACTTGTCAATGAACTGGACTAGCAGCAGGATTGACAGCAAACAGTCTACTTGCTCACAGTCTATCTAAACAGCCCATCACTGCAAACGCCCTATTGACTCAGCAGAATCTGATGAAGGAAGAATCTTCAGGAATTCCCAAACTCCCCAAAGCCTGTCCACCACCTGCAAGGCACAAGTCAGGGGTGTGATAGAATACACTCTACTTGCCTGGATGGGTGCAGCTCCAACATCACTCAAGAAGCTTGACACCATCCAGGACAAAGCAGCCCCGCTTGATTGACACCACATCCACAAACATTCACTCCCTCCACCACTGACGCTCAGTAGCAGCAGTGTGTACTATCTACAAGTTGCACTGCAGCAATTCACCAAAGATCCTTAGACAGCACCTTCCAAACCCACGACCACTTCCCTCTTGAAGGACGATGGCAGCAGATACATGAGAACACCACCACCTGCAAGTTCCCCTCCAAGCCACTCACCATCCTGACTCGGAAATGTATCGCCGTTCCTTCGCAGTCGCTGGGTCAAAATCCTGGAATTCCCTCCCTCACGGCATTGTGGGTCAACCCACAGAACATGGACTGCAGCGATTCAAGATGGCAGCTCAGCACCACCTTCTCAAGGGCAACTAGGGATGGGTAATAAATGTTGACCAGCTCATTGTTATAATCAGCGCAGTGTTTGGCCACTGTTTAATTATTATTTACTGATTTGCCATGTCTTTCTTTTTCAATATGGGTGATATCCTGCACAATGTCTCAAATTTACATTCACACAAACATACAAATTAGGGACAGGATAGGCCATTTGGCCCCTTGAGCCTGTTCCGTATTCAATGAGATCGTGGCTGATCTGATTGTGGCTTCAACTCCACATTGTGCCTCTCCCAAGAATCGATCTATCTCTTCCATTAAAGTATTCTGTTACCCTGTCTCCATCATTCTCCAGGGAAGGGAGTTCCAAAAACTCACAACCCTCTGAGAGTATGGAATCCTTCTCATCTCCATCTTTAGTGGGAGATCCCCTTATTTTCAAACTGTGCCCCCCAGTTCTAGTCTCTCCCAAGCATCCTTTCAGCACCCACCCTGTGAAGTTCCCTCAGGATCTTAAATGTTCCTGAGGGTTCCTGAGGGAAGCAGTGGCATAGACCTATTGTTACTTGACTAGTAATCCACAGACCCAAGGTATTGAGCTGGGGACCCAGATTCGAATCCCATCCTGGCTAATGGTGAAATTGGAATTGAATAAAAATCTGGAATTTAAAATTAAGTCTAATGATGATCATGAAACCATTGTTGATTGTAAAAAACCCATCTGGTTCACTAATGTCCTTTAGGGAAGGAAATCTGCCATCCTTACCTGGTCTGGCCTACATGTGATTCCAGATCCACAGCAATGTAGTTGACTCTTAAAATGTCCACTCAAGGGCAATTAGGGATGGGCAATAACTGCTGGCCAGCCAGCGATGCCCACATCCCATGAAAGAATTTTTAAAATATTTCACGAAGGTCACCTCTTTTTCTTCTAAACTCCAATGGGTACAGGCCCAGCCTGTCCACATTCGCGCATCAGATGACCTCCTATTCAATGTGCCGGCCATGCAAAACTTCTCAGAACTGATTTGATTTGATTTATTATTGTTACATGTATTAATATACAGAGAAAAGTATTGTTTCTTGCATGCTATATAGACAAAGCATACCATTCATAAGAACATAAGAACATAAGAAATAGGAGCAGGAGTAGGCCATCTAGCCCCTCGAGCCTGCCCCGCCATTCAATAAGATCATGGCTGATCTGACGTGGATCAGTACCACTTACCCGCCTGATCCCCATAACCCTTAATTCCCTTACCGATCAGGAATCCATCCATCCGCGCTTTAAACATATTCAGCGAGGTAGCCTCCACCACCTCAGTGGGCAGAGAATTCCAGAGATTCACCACCCTCTGGGAGAAGAAGTTCCTCCTCAACTCTGTCTTAAACCGACCCCCCTTTATTTTGAGGCTGTGTCCTCTAGTTTTAACTTCCTTACTAAGTGGAAAGAATCTCTCCGCCTCCACCCTATCCAGCCCCCGCATTATCTTATAAGTCTCCATAAGATCCCCCCTCATCCTTCTAAACTCCAACGAGTACAAACCCAATCTCCTCAGCCTCTCCTCATAATCCAAACCCCTCATCTCCGGTATCAACCTGGTGAACCTTCTCTGCACTCCCTCCAATGCCAATATATCCTTCCTCATATAAGGGGACCAATACTGCACACAGTATTCCAGCTGCGGCCTCACCAATGCCCTGTACAGGTGCATCAAGACATCCCTGCTTTTATATTCTATGCCCTTCGCAATATAGGCCAACATCCCATTTGCCTTCTTGATCACCTGTTGTACCTGCAGACTGGGCTTTTGCGTCTCATGCACAAGGACCCCCAGGTCCCTTTGCACGGTAGCATGTTTTAATTTGTTTCCATTGAGATAGTAATCCCATTTGTTATTATTTCCTCCAAAGTGTATAACCTCGCATTTCTCAACGTTATACTCCATTTGCCATATCCTCGCCCACTCACTCAGCCTGTCCAAATCTCTCTGCAGATCTTCTCCGTCCTCCACACGATTCACTTTTCCACTTATCTTTGTGTCGTCTGCAAACTTCATTACCCTACACTCCGTCCCCTCCTCCAGATCATCTATATAAATGGTAAATAGTTGCGGCCCGAGTACCGATCCCTGCGGCACGCCACTAGTTACCTTCCTCCAACCGGAAAAACACCCATTTATTCCGACTCTTTGCTTCCTGTCGGATAGCCAGTCCCCAATCCACTTTAACACACTACCCCCAACTCCGTGTGCCCTAATCTTCTTCAGTAGCCTTTTATGGGGCACCTTATCAAACGCCTTTTGGAAATCCAAAAATCATAGAGAAGGAAAGGAGAGAGTGCAGAATGTAGTGTTACAGTCATAGCTAGGGTGTAGAGAAAGATCAACTTAGAGCAAGGTAGGTCCATTCAAAAGTCTGATGACAGCAGGGAAGAAACTGTTCTTGAGTCGGTTGGTACGTGTCCTCAGACATTTGCATCTTTTTCCCAATGGAAGAAGGTGGAAGAGAGAATATCCGGGGTGCGTGGGTCCTTGATTCTGCTGGCTGCTTTGCTGAGGCAGCGGGAAGTGTAGACAGAGTCAATGGATGGGAGGCTGGTTTGCGTGATGGATTGGGCTACATTCACAACCCTTTGTAGTTTCTTGCGGCCTTGGGCAGAGCAGGAGCCATATCAAGCTGTGATACAACCAGAAAGAATGTTTTCTATGGTGCATCTGTAAAAGTTGGTGAGAGTCGTAGCTGACATGCCAAACTGTTTCTAACGTATTTAATAACTTTTGTCTCAAATTTAGGAAGTTATGAATGTTGGTAGTTAGATATAGATTGCTTCTTCCAGATGAGATACGAAACTAAAGCCCTATTTGGTCTCTCGAGTGGATGCAAAAGATCCGGTGATGTTACTTCGAAGAGATGCAGGAGAGTTCTCCCTGTTGTACAGGCCAATGTTCAATACTAAAGCAGATAATCTGATCATTATCAATGATTATAGAAACTTGCTGGGTGCAAACTGATTGCCAGCTTTCTTACAGAACAACAATGCGTTCAGTTCAAAAGCACATCATTGACTGTCAAGTGTTTTGGAACATCCTATTGCTGTTAAATCAGAGCTTTTTAATTCATTCTTACCTTCAATATGTGGGGCACTTTAAGTTAATTGCAAGAAAAATGAAACCAGAAATTAGAAACTCAAATCTATTCTCTCCCATATTTTCAAAACTGGGGGGGGTCCTTTACCCCCCATCATTACAATTCGGAATTCTCTGTCACAAACTATTGCTGCAATGGTACATTCTGCAAGTCGGGAAATCCCTTTAAAGGGGATTTAAAAAAATGTATCTATTACTTCATAGGGTGGGGGCATCACTGGCAAGGCCAGCATTTATTCTATTCCACGGCTGCCTCACAGCGCCAAGGATCCGGGTTCAATTCCGGCATTGGGTGACTATCTGCGTGGAGTTTGCACGTCCTCCCTGTGTCTGCGTGAGTTTCCTCCAGGTGCTCCGGTTTCCTCCCACACTCCAAAGGTGTGCCGGTTAGGTGGATTGGCCAAGCTAAATTGACCCTTCGTGTCCCAAGGTGTGCAGGTTAGGTGGATTGGCCATGGTAAATGTGTGGGGATAGGGTGGGGATATCTGGATTACATTACCACTATGCAACCACTTCCCCCTATGTAAATGATTGCTTAAAGCAAAGGAATATTGAAGAGTATGGGGAGTGGGCAGAACAGGTTTAGCCTGGTGAAAACACAGGCTTGGAATATTCTTTCATGCTGCATCCTTCTCTTGAACAAGAGCAGGATAATGTTCTCATGAGGGACCTGCATGAACGTTGACAGTGCCATTACATTCACCCTTAGCTAATCCAGTGATTCTAGGCATGTGGGCAGGAACAAGAAGCCAATTGTGTGGCATACGGGAAGGCGTGGGGAGACAGAATATCGAGACTAATTGAATTGAAACAAGATCCTGTACAATCTAATATTGTTCCTCCATCTATCTCCCTCTAATAATATTGGCAGTGATATTAAGTATGTCGCAACCACACAAGTGTTTTGTATACAAGGAATAAAACATTTTCACCTAATGTTACTGTGCTGTGCATTAGGGAAGTTGAATGTTTGTTTTGGGGCAATACAAAAAAGCATACCGTCGTCTTTTGTAGGCCCACTTGAGTCTAGCTCGAATTACACTCAAGGTGAAGCGTCAAATTTCATCATAATTGACACCATGTGCAAGTTAATGTCGGTACATGCACAGTATCAAGTTGCAATCTTCCGTCCCTGTCTACTTTTTGTCGGAATACCCAGAAGAATCGAGGTTTATGCACCTATTTTCCTCACAAGGCTTCGGAAATGAGCAGTGTGCTACATGATGCACCAGAAGAGGATGTCAGGCAAAAGCTGACTGCTGAGCAGATCGGCAGGACGTCTGTGCTTCCCTTCAAGAACAAAGAACAAAGAACAGGAATAGCACAGGAACAGGCCCTTCGGCCCACCAAGTCTGTGCCTACACAGATGCCTCTCTAATCTAATATTTTCTTGCCTCTATGTGATCTGTGCCTATTTCCTGCCTATTCATGTACCTATCCAGATGCCTCTCGAACATTGTTATAAAATCTGCTTCCATCACCTCCTCCGGCAGCGCGTTCCAGGCATTCACCACCCCCTGTGTGGAAAACTTGCCCCTTAACATCTCTTTCAAACTTTCCCCCTCTCACTTTCAACCTATGCCCCCGAGTAATTGGCCCTTCGACCCTGGGAAAAAGACTCCGACTATCCACTCTATCCAAGTCTGTCATAATCTTATAAACCTCTGTCAAGTCCACCCTCATCTTCCAATGCTCCATTGAAATCAATCCAAGTTTGTTCAACCTTTCTTCATGGTCCACATCCTCCAAACCAGGCAACATGCTGGTAAATCTCTTTTGCCCCCTTTCCAATGCATCAACATCCTTCCGGTAGTGTGGTGACCAGAATTATACACAATACTCCCAATGTACACAATATTCCAAATAGGACGTATTAACAATTGGCAGCAGGTACCTCGGAAAGATTCACGTTGCATTCAGCAGATTGAGATGGCATCTGACATGAGAATGAAGGAAGGGAGCATCGTCGTCCTGCAAAGCTCGTCACAGGGATTCCTGAGGGGAGGTTCCCCTGGTGACAAACAGCAGGAGAGTGCAACCGGGATCCTGGAGTACACGGCACTGAACACTCGGGATGAGCGGAGCTCTGATTTCCAGCTTTCAGAGAGTGTTAGGGTCGAAGAAACGTGCGTTTTATGTGGATTTTTAATGGCGGCATCTGGAGCTGATCATGTGATCACATTTGATGACCTCTGCCCTCCTGTTAGCTTTTATGACACCACTTGCAATAATATCTGGCTTTACCAACCAGCTCTTATTCGGCAGATTCTCTCAAAATGAACAAATCGGACAATGTTTTCTTTTTTGCTCTGTTGCGGTCTCACTGCTGATAGACTTCACCACCTGCTGTGTGAGCCGTGTCTCGGTGTGTAGCCCCTCTCACACCCCAGCCAGGATTGCCTCAAGCTCCATTCCAGGAAGGTGAACGCACAATCCAGCCTCGAATCACTTTGAGTGCAGGCCACCGGAGGATGAGGCCTTAACTCAAGGCCTTGCCCACGCTCTCAGGTAAAAGATCCTGAGGCACCATTATGAAAAAGGAGTCAGGGAACTCTCCCCGCTGTCCTCAGACCAACGTGCATCCTTCAAACAACATCATCAAAAATCACATAATCTGGCTATTATCGAATTGCTGTTTGTGGGATCTTGCTGTGCACAAATTGGTTACCATGTCTTCTACATTGCAAGAGTGACTGGATCAAAAATCCTTCATTGTTTGTTTAGATACCGAGGCCCCAAATCTGGTATCCACTCCCTACTTTCTTTTATTCACTCATGGGATGTGAGCATCATTCATTGGCCATCCATAACTGCCCTCTGTTTCAGAAGGCATTTAAGAGTCAACCACATTGTTGTGGCTCTGGAGTCACCTGTAGGCCAGACCGGGTAATGATGACAGATTTCCTTCCCTAAAGGACATTAGTGAACCAGATAGGTTTTTATGACAATCAACATCGTTAGACTTGTGGTTCCAGATTTTTTTATTGAATTCAAATTTCACCAATTGTCATGGTGGGATTTGAACCCAGGTCCCCAGATCTTGCCCTGTGTCTCCCGATTACAAGTCTAGTGACAATACCACTATACCACTGCCTCCCTTCTCCTCTTCTCTATCTCTCTATCTTCTTCCCTCAAGACACTCCCTACACCAAGCTTTTAGATATCTGACCTCATATCGCCCTAAGTGGCAAAATGTCATACTTTGTTTTATAATGCTGCCCTGAAGCATCCTGGGTGAGTATGTGTGTGTGAGAAAGAGAGGTGAGTGTGCGTGAGAGAGAGAGAGGTGAGTGTATGCATGAGAGAGAGAGATGAGTGCATGCGTGAGAGAGAGAGATGTGTGTGTGTGTGAGAGAGGTGAGCGTGTGTGTGTGGGAGAGAGAGATGAGTGTGTGTGTGGGAGAAAGAGGTGAGTGTGTGTGTGTGAGAGAGAGAGATGAGTGTGTGTATGGGAGAGAGAGGTGAGCGTGTGTGTGTGAGAGAGAGAGATGAGTGTGTGTGCGTGAGAGAGGTGGGTATCTGCACGAGAGAGAGAGCTGAGTGTGTGTGTGTGAGAGGTGAGCGTGTGTGTGTTGTGAGAGAGAGAGAGAGGTGTGTGTGTGAGAGAGAGAGGTGAGTGTGTGTGTGAGAGAGAGAGGTGAGTGTGTGTGTGAGAGAGAGAGAGGTGAGTGTGTGTGTGAGAGAGAGAGGTGAGTGTGTGTGTGTGTGAGAGAGAGAGGTGAGTGTGTGTGTGTGTGAGAGAGAGAGGTGTGTGTGTGTGTGTGAGAGAGAGAGAGGTGAGTGTGTGTGTGAGAGAGAGAGAGAGAGGTGAGTGTGTGTGTGTGAGAGAGAGAGAGGTGAGTGTGTGTGTGTGAGAGAGAGAGAGAGAGGTGAGTGTGTGTGTGTGAGAGAGAGAGAGGTGAGTGTGTGAGAGAGAGAGGTGAGTGTGTGTGTGAGAGATGTGAGTGTGTGTGTGAGAGAGAGAGAGGTGAGTGTGTGTGTGAGAGAGAGAGAGAGGTGTGTGTGTGTGTGTGAGAGAGAGAGAGGTGAGTGTGTGTGTGTGAGAGAGGTGAGTGTGTGTGTGTGAGAGAGAAAGAGCTGAATGTGTGTGTGTATGAGAGAGAGGTGAGTGTGTGTGTGTGTGAGAGAGAGAGGTGAGTGTGTGTGAGAGAGAGGTGAGTGTGTGTGAGAGAGAGAGGTGAGTGTGTGTGTGTGAGAGAGAGAGGTGAGTGTGTGTGTGTGTGAGAGAGAGGTGAGTGTGTGTGAGAGAGAGAGAGGTGAGTTTGTGTGTGAGAGAGAGAGGTGAGTGTGTGTGTGTGAGAGGGAGAGGTGAGTGTGTGTGTGTGTGTGAGAGAGAGAGGTGAGTGTGTGTGTGAGAGAGAGAGGTGAGTGTGTGTGTGAGAGAGGTGAGTGTGTGTGAGAGAGAGAGAGGTGAGTGTGTGTGTGAGAGAGGTGAGTGTGTGTGTGAGAGAGAAAGAGCTGAATGTGTGTGTGTGAGAGAGAGAGGTGAGTGTGTGTGTGTGTGTGAGAGAGAGAGAGGTGAGCGTGTGTGTGTGAGAGAGAGGTGAGTGTGTGTGTGTGAGAGAGAGAGGTGAGTGTGTGTGTGTGTGAGAGAGAGAGGTGAGTGTGTGTGTGAGAGAGAGAGGTGAGTGTGTGTGTGAGAGAGGTGAGTGTGTGTGTGAGAGAGAGAGAGGTGAGTGTGTGTGTGAGAGAGGTGAGTGTGTGTGTGAGAGAGAAAGAGCTGAATGTGTGTGTGTGAGAGAGAGAGGTGAGTGTGTGTGTGTGTGTGAGAGAGAGAGAGGTGTGTGTGTGTGTGAGAGAGGTGAGTGTGTGTGTGAGAGAGAAAGAGCTGAATGTGTGTGTGTGAGAGAGAGAGGTGAGTGTGTGTGTGAGAGAGGTGAGTGTGTGTGTGAGAGAGAGAGAGGTGAGTGTGTGTGTGAGAGAGGTGAGTGTGTGTGTGAGAGAGAAAGAGCTGAATGTGTGTGTGTGAGAGAGAGAGGTGAGTATGTGTGTGTGTGTGAGAGAGAGAGGTGAGCGTGTGAGAGAGAGAGAGAGGTGAGTATGTGTGTGTGAGAGAGAGAAAGAGCTGAATGTGTGTGTGTGTGAGAGAGAGAGAGAGAGAGGTGAATGTGTGTGTGAGAGAGTGAGGTGAGCGTGTGTGCCTGTGCCTCTTTCGGGTGTGCGTCTGGGGGGACTTTTCCCGTCCCGCCTGCCATGGGAATTGTAGCGGGCGGGTGGGTGAGCCATGCAAACGTTATTGAGGGTGGGATTTTCCAGTTTTGGACAAGTGCAGCTGGAAAATCCCATCCTGTGTGTGTGCACAGAGGTGTTCGAAATGAGAATCCAGCTCTGCAGCAGCACTCCCAGTGTTAAATAAATTTGTGAGCAAAAGATCAGAATCTCTCCTCTCATTGAGATTGGTAGAATGGAATTAAGACTTGGGAGTATTTGTTGAATAAGAGAGCTTATTAATTATAATTAATGAGAAGGGCAAACTCAGAGAGGTGTGTTGTATGGAGATCCTGTGAAAGAATGAAAGAGTCAGAAATGAATGTTGTTACAAATGCATTTTTTCAAAGGGTCTGACACTGATCTTGGTCCAATTGGTCTTTGATTTTGTTATTTTTGCGTTAGGATCATGCTTAGCTTGTGCCTGGCAAGTGGCTGAAATTATTGAATGGAACGCAACTTGCAATTATGTATTATTTTCTCGTGCTCTTTTCGTCCAACATAATGCAATCATTGTGCATAGATTCCCAACATTAGAATCTTAGGTTTCAAATCTAATACATTAGATTTGAAACATAAGACTCCTCTTTAATTGTAATGTGGTCTCCCTGAATGAATCCCAAGGGGTCTATAAATCATAGCAATTTCATAGTTAGCAGAGTATATATGGCAGAATTATGATTATATGTTGGTCCCACAATGAAGGAAGTATTAAATCCTTACTTCAACTGTGCCCATGTTTAATACTCTCCTGTCACAAATAAAATTTGGAATTGGAAGTTTAATTTTAAGGTGAAACACCTCTTTAGTTAATTGCCGATGCAAGTTACATTCAGGGGCAAGATTATATCCCAGGCTGACTATCCAGTCAAATACTAAGAGAGTGCAACAGTGTTGGAGGTGCTAAGCTGCGAATGAGTCTTCTTGGCCAGATAGAAGTTCAACTTGCCATCCTTCAGAGAAGCGTATTGCGATCTCCTGGCCTCTTGACCTCTGTGCGGCATAGTGGCACAATGGTTAGCGTTGCTAACTCACAGCGCCAGGGACCTGGGTCTGATTCCCGACTTGGATCACTGTCTGTGCAGAGTCTGCACATTTCTCCCCATGTCTGCGTGGGTTTCCTTCCACAGTCCGAAAGATGTGCTTGTTAGGTGCATTGGACATGCTAAGTTCTCTCTCCGTGTACCCAAACAGGTGTCGGAGTGCGGCAACGAGGGGATTTTCACAGTAACTTCATTGCAGTGTTAATGTAAGCCTACTTGTGACAATAATAAATAAAACTTTAAAAACAAAGCCTTTAGTCTCAGTCAATGCAACCAACAAGAATAGATTCACGGCCACACATTTCTTTGCTGTTGGATCTCACTATGTACAAAATGACTGCCACGTTCACCTATGATGTGGAGATGCCGGCGTTGGACTGGGGTGGGCACAGTAAGAAGACTCACAACACTAGACTAAAGACCAACAGGTTTATTTGTATTACGAGCTTTCAGAGCACTGCTCCTTCATTAGGGGACTCACCTGAGTGCTCCGAAAGCTCGTGATACCAAATAAACCTGTTGGACTTTAACCTGGTGTTGTGAGACTACATTCACCTATGTAATTCAATCTAAAGATGTTACTGAGAACGACATAAGATATATCTAGTTGGCAGGTCTAGTCAGGACCTATTTGGATAATTCTGTCACATATTTCCCTTTTTCATCCTTCAATATCATAGGGCTGCCGGTTTACAGTTGGGCAAAATTTAGGCCAAGCGTTGAAAAGGTTGCATATCGGAAGGGCACTAATAATAGTAGGACACAACCTACTGGGGACAGACCCACCTACTTTGTCCAATTCTACCAAATTATTTGATTTAAAAAAAATATTTGCTCCATTTTTAAAGTTACAAAGCCAATGCGCAGAGTGAACTAGGCAAACCCTCAGTCTATCTCTAAGATAAAGGTAAAATACTGCGGATGCTGGAATCTGAAACAAAAACAGAAAATGCTGGACAATATTAGCTGGTCTGACAGCATCTGTGGAGAGAGAATAGAGCCACCATGTGGGAATTTACAGCCTCACTGGTTCTAAAATCGTAAAATCCCGCCCGAGTTCAGTAGACCTTCCCATTGCCCGCCCCTCGCCCGTTCCAACTCCCGTGGCGGGCGGAGTGGTAAAATTCTGGCCAATGTTTTAGGTCTGGGTCATCCATCTATTCCTTCTCCACAGATGCTGCTGGACCTGCTGAGATTTTCCAGCATTTTCTGCTTTTGTGTCCATCCCCTTGCTTGCTCCAAAAACAAATTAAAATTTAACTGGAATCCAGTTCGTGGTCCCCACAAGAGAGGCATACAAGATCCAAGCTGACAAGAAAAGGCATTGCATCTGATCTTGGGTTTGATCCAACAACCCTTGATTTTTTTTTTACTCGTTCATGGAATATGGGCGTCGCTGGCTGGCCAGCATTTATTGCCCATCCCTAGTTGCCCTTGTTCAGAGGGCAGTTGAGAGTCAACCACATTGCTGTGGCACTGGAGTCACATGTAGGCCAGACCAAGTAAGGATGGCAGATTTCCTTCCCTAAAGGACATTAGTGAACCAGATGGGTTTTTTCCGATAATCGACAATGGTTTTGTGGTCATCAGTAGATTCTTAATTCCAGATGATTTTTTTTATTGAATTCAAATTCCACCATCTGCCATGGTGGGATTCGAACCCAGCTCCCCAGAACATTAGCTGAGTTTCTGAATGAATAGTCTCGCGATAATACCACTCGGCCATCACCCCTCCTTCATTCGAGCCAAAAGGCTGATAACCGATTAAACCATAAAATGGCTTCGCCTTACAATTTGTAGAGGGAACTCCAACCATCATCCCAGCACAGAAATTGTTCGCTCTCAATATAACGAGAATGGAGCCAGTGGGGGTTACCTGCTTGAAATGGAAACCCTTATTAATTATTGAAACTAATTGAAATGGTGATTATTAGTTTATCAAACAATTATTTGAAATGCTCACATGGTTGTATGGAGGCTCCTGTGCACCTGATCATTATTCATGCTGAAAATGAAGGCAAGTGCCATCTGATGTTCTTCAAAGATACACCGAACAGAAGAGATTATTCGTTCTCCCAGTGGCTTCTTAGGTAAACATAGCTCACAGGGTGGAATGAAGTCATGCAGACCCGGTGGCACAGTGGTTAGCACTACTGCCTCACAGTGCCAGGGGCCCGGGTTCGATTCCAGTCTCGGATCACTGTCTATGCTGAGTTTCCACATTCTCCCGGCGGGTTCTCCGGTTTCCTCCAACAGTCCAAAGGTGTGCAGGTTGGGTGCATTAGCCATGCTAAATTGCACCTTAGTGTCAGGGGAGTTAGCAGGGTAAAAATGTGGGGTTACAGAGATAGAGCCTGTGTGGATTGTTGTCAGTGCAGCCTTGATGGGCTGAATGGCCTCCTTCTGCACTGTAGGGATTCTGTGATTCCATGATGTGGCATTACATCATCACGTCCATGATAAATTGCCCCTTCGTGTCCCAAAATGTGTAGATTAGAAGGATTAGCCATGGTAAATGTACGGGGATAGTGTGAAACCATAGAAACCATAGAAACCCTACAGTGCAGAAAGAGGCCATTCGGCCCATCGAGTCTGCACCGACAATAACCCCACCCAGGCCCTATCCCCGTATCCCCACATATTTACCTGCTAATTCCTCTTACCCTCATATTTACCCACTAATTCCTCTAACCTAAGGGGCAATTTAGCCTGGCCAATCAACCCAACCTGCACATCTTTGGACTGTGGGAGGAAACTGGAGCACCCGGAGGAAACCCACGCAGACACGGGGAGAATGTGCAAACTCTGCGCAGACAGTGACCCGAGCCGGGAATCGAACCCAGGTCCCTGGAGCTGTGAAGCAGCAGTGCCAACCACTGTGCTACCGTGCCGCCCAAGCACAGGAGCATCGTGGTGGGGGAGAGGGTCTGCGTAAGATACTCTGTCAGTGAGCTGGCACAGATTCAATGGGCTGAATGGCCTCTTTCTGCGCAGTAGGGATTCTATGAGACTAGAATGACCAATCTGCTACCTGTGTTGTGCTGAATTGGGTGTTACAATTGGCCCAATTCAGTGCCTCTTGCGAAGAAGGTGAAATTAAAAAACACATCCAATATTCCTGCTCTCGACTGCTATTGAGTGACACCCCTCTGGAAAGCGCTCACACTGAAGGTCAGGCGAGGACAGGCCCAGTTTCAGCATTTGTGTCTTCGACAGTCAAAGCAAAAGAAAGAATTTGCTTTGTGTAACACCTTTACAGAGTGCTGCAGATCTGCAAAATGAATCAAGTATATTGAAGCTGTGGTGGCTGTTGTGATATGTGAAATGTAGCAGCCAATGTGTACATGGCAAGCTCCAGCTAAAGGCAATGCGGTAATAATCAAAGTAACAGTTATAGTGAAAGGGATAAGGTTGACAAATAGATTTTTCACTCAATGCCTGCTAATATAGGCCTTCTTTTGTCTCAGAATACTGCCATAGCAACTTTACATACATCCCTGAGATCAGGCAGGGTCTGAGTTTAATATCTCGTCTGAAAGTTGACACCTCTGACATCCGGCAGACATTTAATCCGTGCTGTGAAAATAAACAAAGGACGACTTGCATTTATATAGCGCCTTTCATGATCTCAGGATGTCCCAATGCACTTTATAGCCAAAAGATTGTTTTCTGAGGTGTAATCACCACTGTAATGCCGGACATGTGAGAACCAATTTACACACAGCAAGATCCCACAGCAGCGATGGTCATGATTAAGACAAGCTCTTAAGCTCACCAAAATACTACCGTAGAATCTTTCACTTCTACCCAAACTATCAAGAGACCTGATTTAATGGCTGATGTTTTAGAACCTCGCTCGGGCGAGGCTCGTAAAATCCCGCCCAAGGCCAACGGAGAATTCCATTCTGTGAGCTGCGCCCACCCCGATTCTGGAGCGGGCGTGGTGGTAAAATTCTGGCAAATGTCTCAAGGTGGCACCTCCAACTGCGCAGTTCTCCCTCCCTCAGTACTGCGCTTGAGGTGTTAGCCTAGATTATCTGGTCAAGTCTCAGGAGCTGGGTTTAAGTCCCACAAATATTTGACTCAGAGATGCTCTTAGGACCCTATCAATAAGTGCCCACTGCCTGGGTTATCTCACAGACGGCATAACGGCACAGTGGTCGGAAGGACTGGCGGGGTAAATAAAAGGGATCACGGGCTGGGTGGGATCGTTGTCGGTGCAAGCTGGATGGGCAGAACGGCCTCCTTCTGCATTGTAGGAATTCTATGGTTCAATGATACAGGGAAAATTGTCAGCGCCGCAGAACTGGAACTCGCAATAGTCACGATCTTCAGGGGATAGAAAGGTGAAAAAGAATATTCTGGAAGCTTCACTAAGTGACCACCATAGCAAGAGGGCTCACCTAAATCTTTCATTTCCTGTCGATAGTGACACTAAACAGTCGTTAAAAGAGACAGTCCATTCTAAGCAGCTGGATTTTACAACCTATTTTACAGCCCTTATATAAATACACAGGACCATTAGCAGTGCCATTTGGAGTTTGGCCGACTCATTAACATGCCCCCTGATTTCAGATCTTTAGTCAGCATGGATTCCTCGCCTGTTAGACCACAGAAGACAGTATCTTGAATTTCAGCTTTCTAATCATTATTGTAGCTTTTATAGCTTATGAATCCCTCAAGCTGTGCTGAAACAGTGTCTGATTATCCCTCGAGGTATATTTCAACATCTGAGATACTCATTCCATTCACGGCATGGCCACTGCAATCTGACACTGAGGAGTCAAACAAAAGCAAAGGCGCATTGGTGGCCAGAATCTGCTCCAACACTTCAGTAAATTTTGAAGCAAAAAAGAAGTTCAAAGCCTTTACATTGGCAGTTTCTTTTCTTAACTTGTACTTTATTTTTTTGGCGATTTTCTTTGTATGTCAGGCCCTATTAGTGGAACATTTGGCTGCCCTTAGGATTGGACTCAAACCAAATTCTCCAGATGAAAGGACCACAAACTCGCCCACTGCATCCTGCAGCCACCTCCACTCTTCAGTGTCAGTGTTTCAGCCACATTGGCACTGCATCCTTAAAGAAGCCTCACTGTGGGCAACATGGTGGCACAGTGGTTACACTACTGACTCACAGTGCCAGGGACCCGGGTTCGATTCCTGGCTTGGGTGACAGTCTGTGCTGAGTCTGCACATTCTCCTCATGTCTGCGTGGCTTGCCTCCGGGTGGTCTGGTTTCCTCTCACAGTTTGAAAGACGTGAATTGGCCATGCTAAATTTTCCCTCATGTACCTGAACAGGCGCCGGAGTGTGGCGCCAAGGGGATTTTCACAATAACTTCATTGCGATGTTAATGTAAGCGGACTTGTGACACTAATAAATAAACTTAAGCTCAACATAGACAAGCCACCATTATAGCTGCAGTTTTCAATTGTTCCCTGTTTGATTGTGTGAGTCTGTTTACTATGAATGCTCACTGTGCTTGTTTGGTTAAGCTTGAGTGTAGCCTCAGGGAATAGTGAACAAAACTGTGGAAAAAGCTGGAAGTTAGGGCTGAATCACGGAGCAGTCATTTTAAAGCACTGTGAATGAAACCTGTTAAACACATCAGCTGGGATTTTCAGGCCCCATCCACCATCTTCCAGTCCTGCCAAAAGTTGATGGATTCTTGGTGACCGACCGCATCTCCCACGGTGGGGCTGGGAAATCCTGGCCATAGATTCTAGTGTCAGAGACCTGAGATATAAAACAGACAACAATTGTCGCCTAGAGTGCATGTTTCTTCCTGTGTTTGAGTTCCAGGTATTGTTCTTTGGGGCTTGTCTATTATCCCAAAGTAAGCTGTTCAAGACTGTAGTTTGTTAAAATCATGACTCTTCATATACAGGTTGGGACCTCTGCACGAGGTTGGAACTTCTCCTCCCTCCAGGTCTTTGTGACTCATGTGGGCGGCACGGTGGCACAGTGGTTAGCACTGCTGCCTCGTTGCGTCAGGGTGCCGGGCTCGATTCCGGCCTCGGCTGGTTGTCTGTGTGGAATTTGCACATCCTCCCTGTGTCTGCGTGGGTTTCCTCTGGGTGCTCTGGTTTCCTCCCACAGTCCAAAGATGTATAGGTTCGGTGGATTGGCCATGCTAAATTGCCCCATAATGTCAGGGTAAATACGTGGGGTTACGGGAATAGGGCCTGGGTGGCATTGTTGTTGGTGTTGGCTTGATGGGCCAAATGGCCTCCTTTGCACTGTAGGGATTCTATGATGTGGTGTTACATCATCAATGTATCAGTATCATGTGGTTCTAATGTTATCCCTTCATTGTGCAGAATTTGAATATTACTGGAAGGAGAGACCTGGTGTCAGAGCTTTTCTGCCTTACATTCATTAGCTTCAGCAATATATCTGTCTTAGCAGCAATAAAACAATAGCCACTGCTGTTAGTGCCAGACTTAGGCGAGGGGTAGAGGTGGACAGCAGCAGAAAATCTCCCACTTCATTGGTTGGAATAAAAACTTCCCTGCAGGAGAAACTTCACGTAATGAAGATTTTGTTATAATAAACGCAGCTTTTACTCAGGACAGGTAACAGGCAGTGGGAGGTTGAGCAACAAACTCTCACAACATTTTTTTGGTTTGAAGCCCCAGCTCTTTGAATGACCCGGCCTGACTTCAATGTGATTGGTGGGTAGAGCTCCCTGTAGGTGGTAAACCCTGTCTGGGCATATTTATAGAATCCCTACAGTGCAGTAGGAGGTCATTTGGCCCATTGAGTCTGCACCGACTCTCCGACAGAGCATCATAACCATGCCCTAGTAACCCTACATATTTACTCCACTAATTCCCCAACACTTCCTGGACACTAACGGGCAATTTACCATGGCCAATCCACCTAACCTGCACATTTTTGGACTGTGGGAGGAAACCGGAGCACCCAGACACGGCGAGAATTCCACACAGACAGCCACCCAAGCTGGGGATCGAACCTGGCTCCCTGGCACCATGAGGCAGCAGTGCTAACCACTGTGTCACCGTGCCACCCTGTATTCAAGAGGCAACATCGCAGGATCTCGATGCTCCAAACTTCTCCATTCCCGTTGTCAATCTTCAGGGCAAGCCAACCTCCCTCACTAACTGGTAGGTGAACTGATTAGTTGATTCTGGTTAAACAGCCTTTCCTCCCCTTCTCCAATAGTTTATAACCAGTTGACTAACAGTTAACTAAGATTTTTTTTCCTTAATGCCCCTTTGTCATTTTCTCCTGGGACACTGGAGGTGGCTCCAGGATAAACTTCAGGATAATACCGAGAGTTGGCAGTCCCTAGCTCCCTGTCACCTGTAGAATCCATCAATGAAAGGAACAAAAGCCTCTTGTGACCATGAGAGCTACTGGAAAAGCAAACCCACTCTCTCCTGCTGCAGCAAGCAGCAGCTCCCAGTGCAGGATACTGTGGGAGCCAGCGACTTCTTGCCTGAAGAAGCACAGTTCCATTTGCATTTCTGCTAGGCCCAGGGAGGTGAATTGTGGCCGGTTCACCTTGTGTGCTGGTTACAGCTTTCTAAGCGATGTATCCCCCAGCGAACAGTCTAGAGACTTATAAAATTCTAACAGGGGTTAGCCAGTTTGCTCCCTAATCCCTTTCAGTAACTTCTGTGTTTGGGTATCTCATGGATGGACGAAATCACAAACGTGGCAGTCGCCTCAAAGGCAATTCTCCCAAACACGTTGGCACTCTTCAATCAGAGGTGGCTTTGCTGCCTTGGGCACGTTCACAGGGTCGAAGATGGATTTTCTACATGGTGTGGCAGTAGGATACTGGCAAACGCCACATGAAGGCCCCAATCCTTGATTTTCGCAGCTGGGAGACACTAAATGGCAACATAGGAAACGGTGACCTCACCTGTGAGCTGGCCTGTGCCACATAGGAACCTAGAAAGTAGAAGCAGGAGGAGGCCATTCAACCCTTCAAGCCTGCTCCACCATTCATTATGATCATGGCTGATCATCCAATTCAATAGCCTGGTCCCACCTTCCCTCCATATCCTTTGATCCCCTTCATCTCAAGTGCTTTACCTAACTGCTTCTTGAAAACATACAATGTTTTGGCCTCAACTATTTTCTGTGGCAGCAAATTCCACAGGCTAACCACTCTTTGGGTGAAGAAATTTCTCCCTATAATTGTCCTAAACGGTCTACCATGTATTCTCTGACTGTGACCCCTGGTTCTGGACACTCCTTCCTTCATCTACCCTGTCTTGTCCTGTTTGGATTATATCGGTTTCTATGAGAGCTCCTGTCATTCTTCTGAACTCCAGTGAATACAATCTTAATGAATCAATCTTTCCTCATATGTCAGCCCCGCTGTCCAGGAATCACCTTGAGGATGAGTGGCTAAAGTGGCTTGGCAACAGGTACCAACACTTGACAACAGCAACACATAATGATACCTGACAGCTACTATGATGGCACAGTGGTTAGCATTGCTGCCTCATAGCGCCAAAGACCTGGGTTCAATTCCGGCCCCGGGTAACAGTCTATGAGGAGTTTGCACATTTTCCCTGTGTCTGCGTGGGTTTCCTCCGGGTGCTCTGGTTTCTTCCCACAGTCCAAAGATATGCAGGTTAGACTGATTGACCATGCTCAATTGCCCCTTAGTGTCAGGGGGATTAGTAGGGTAAATACATGGGGTTACGGCCTGGATGGGATGGTTGTCAGTGCAGGCTCGATGGGCCGAATGGCCTCTTTCTGCACGGTCGGGATTCAATGATTCTATGCTAATACTTCATTTGTGATACAGGTGGCAGAACTTGCATCTCACGGATTGGTCTCATCAGCCATCAGGTTCACATGAAGTGAACCCAATTCCCAATGGATTTGCAACATGTCCATCACCTTACATAAACGGAAAGATGCTGATGGCCCCTTTTTCAATTATTTCCCCATCCAGGATAAAGCAGTGCTTAATGAAATTGTAACAAGGTCAGCAAACTAACCGAGGATGGTAATATCATTAAAAAATAAAATGACAAACATTATCTGGAAGCTGGAAAATCAGACAGTTCAAGTCTCTGGAGTGGGGTGGTGAACCTCCGATCTTCAAACCCGGAGGAAAGAATTCTTCTGGCTGAGTTTCGCTGACAGAGGAGACAAAGGAAAAATAATCGCACCAACCCAACTTGAATTCTCATATTTGAGTTTAGGAATTTACTGCAATTGTACGGGGCATTGGTGAGGCCACGGCTGGAGTATTGTGTGCAGTTTTGGTGTCCTTATCTGAGGAAGGATGTCCTTGCTGTAGAGGGAGCACAGCAAAGGTTAACAAGGCTGATTCCTGGGATGGCAGGTCTGTTATATGAGGAAAGACTAAGTTGGTTAGGATTATATTCACTGGAGTTTCGAAGAGTGAGAGGGGATCTCATAGAAACTTATAAAAGTCTAACAGGGTTAGACAGGGTAGATTCAGAAAGAATGGTCCCAATAGTGGGGGACTCCAGAACGAGGGTTCATAGTTTGAGGAACAGGGGTAAACTTTTAGAACTGAGGTGAGGAGAAATTTCTTCACCCAGGGAGTGGTGAATCTGTGCAATTCACTATCACAGAAAGTAGTTGTGTGATTTCAAGAATAAATTAGATATAGCTCTTTGGTTTGATTTGATTTATTATTGTCACATGTATTGGTATACAGTGAGAAGTATTGTTTCTGGCGCACTATACAGACAAAGCATACCGTACATAGAGAAGGAAAGGAGAGAGTGCAGAATGTAGTGTTACAGTCATAGCTAGGGTGTAGAGAAAGATCAATGTAATGCAAGGTAAGTCCATTCAAAAGTCTGATGGCAGCAGGGAAGAAGCTGTTCTTGGGTCAGACTTTTATACCTTTTTCCCGACAGAAGAAGGTAGAAGAGAATATGTCTGGGGTGCCTGGGGTCTTTCATCATGCTGGCTAAAGGGATTAAAGGATATAGGAGGAAGGCAGGATCAGGATATTGAATTCGATGATCAGCCATGATCAAAATGAATGGCAGAGCAGGCTCGAAGGGCCAAATGGCCTCCTCCTGCTTCTGATTTCTTTGTTTCTACATGTGATGACGTAAGAACAAGCAAGAAGATAAAACCAATCTAGAGAAGTTGACTTCTGAAATGTTTGTGGAAAAGGGTTAAAGCAATATTATAGAAAAGGTTAATTTAATCATGTACTCCTTCGCAAAAACAAAGATATACAAGAAAATCCCTTTTCTTGCCAGTTAATTTCCTTTCTCTGGTCCCCGGTGAATTTTATAATTGCTCCTTCAATGCAAGGATGCTGTGGTCATTTTTATTAGGCTGATGATTTGTGTGGATCTGTGGAGGTGTAACACTGGAAGCTCTCAATGCTCTGGGGCCTGTGTTCAGGAAATCTGATTCACAGCACAAAGCTGCTGAGCTTCCCTTTTGAAGTGTCAGCTTGCCGCTGTGACAGATATCGAGAAATCCTTCAATGCCTCTGAGTGCTCTGTGTGAACCTGCGTGTGTTCTGGTGAGCGCTCCCTGTTATCACATGTCACGAGGAAGTGATGCCACATTGCAAACAAAAGGACATTATGAATGGGGCCCAGTTGGAGGAAATCAGAGGAGTTCCAACCCCCTCCTCTTCCCTCTGAGTTAGAAGGTTTTGTTTGAGTGTGAATTGAGGTCAAATATGGATCCAGCTTGCACGTGCTCAGTCTGTGCAGAAAGTGTGCCATTGTCTATTGCTTAGTACACCTGTCTGAAATGGGCCTCTGGCTTTTTCTAGGGCCCTACCACTTCAGGACCCTGTCCTGTTATTCAGCCATGGTTGAACACTATAAGAAAACGTTGGTGGCTGCTATCAGGTCTGCGTTCTTGTTCGAATTTGCTTTGTTGCTTTAAACATTGACATAAACAGGAATCAGTTGTAACAACTTCAGACTCAGGTTTTGAATGATACATCGCTGGGCGGCACGGTGACACAATTGTTCGCACAGCTGCCTCACAGCGCCAGGGACCCCGGTTCAACTCCAGCCTTGGGTGACTGTATGTGGAATTTGAAGGTTCACTCCGTGTCTGTGTGGGTTTTCTTGAAGGGCCAAATAGCCTCCTTCTGCACTGTAGATATTCTATGACTCCTATTGCATGGGCTGAAATCAAATGAGATTTTAGACATTTTACATGAGAATTCAGATACATCATATTTCACAATGCAGTACGGGCACAATATATAGTAATGTACTCAAAGGTACCCATACCACCTGTAGTATTTACATTTCATACACACAGCTAGGAAATCACGACACATTAAACATCAAACAACAGTGGCATCAGAATGGAGCGATGAAGGATGCACTCATCTCTCATCCCTCATAATTGTTACGTTACCACTGCTTATATGACCTGTTTAAACTTTCTAATCATGTTATTAAGATAACAGTCTACCATCTCTCAAAACCATAAAGAAATGGATGAATGATCTTCACACATGCCTTCAGCTCCTCATCCCTAAATTTTAGGCCTGCTTCACTGGGCATTCCTGCTCAGAAGAAAGTTTTTTCTACACCTCCCAATGATCCCACAGACACCCCAAGATATAACGTCAACCCACATTCAGACAGCTACCAAGTATTTTATGTGCACATGAACATGGAGCCATTTTACCTGGTCAGGCCTACATGTGACTCCAGAGCCACAGCAATGCAGTTGACTTGTAACTGTCCTCTGAAATGGTCTAGCAAGCCACTCAGTTCAAGGGCAACTAAGGATGGACAGTAAATGCTGGCCCAGCCAGCGATACACACATCCCATGAATGAATAAAGTAATTTGATCTTTGTTGAGGTGCATCTTAACTCCATCACCCTATTTTGGTTCCATTACCGTGGCCAAGCTTGAATTCCTTCCATGCGACATGCCATGAGATATTTCAGAGAGATTAAAAAGGCCTTTATTTTACATATGGGTACATGCACGTCAGCGAAACAAAATTAAAGGCTAAAAGTTTGTATCATTGAAAAACTCAGAATGCTGTTCTTTAATCAGGGGAACACAGTGTGCCTATGGGAGGGCTGGAGAGGCCACTTTGCATTGCTCTTTCTACTACAGCAATCCTCTATCTTGAAAAATATGAGGGGGAGAAAAAAGTTGACTTTAAAACCCACGAGGAAATCCTGCCAGACCTGTGGCTGATCTAATCCTCGAAGTAATGGTTAATACATGTTTCCTTCCTGCACAGTGGTGAGGGTATTTTCATAATTTTCCTGAGTTTCATCAGTCACTTCCCAGAGCAGCAGGGTGGAAAGTTGCACAGCTGTAACCTCACATCACAGATGGTTAATGCGTGTGAGTGGTCGTTCTGTGTTGGGGAGATGATCACAGCTCAAGGGAAGGGATGCGGGAAGTCACAGCTGGGCGATCAGAGAGGGTGGCGAGTATATCCTGGATTACTAATTGCAAGTGTTAAATATCTTGCTGGGAATTCTAACTGGGAGTTAATTTTTTTTTAAAAAGGCACAGGAAATCCTGAAGAAATAGAATTGCTGGTGCCAGTGAACTTGTTTCCATTTTGAAGCATTTTTTTTTCCAAATTGTTAAACTTGTTAACATTTTCACGACTGCTCATTCTGTACTGTCAACTGAGCCACCACTGCAAACACAGAACAAGGCCAGTCAGCCCATCGAGACTATCTCTATAGGGTTCCCTATAGGGCATCCAGTTGGTCCCATTCATTCTATGAGATGTGCAGGTTAGGTTGATTGGCCATGCTAAATTGTCCCATTCATTCTTCCAAAGCCCGTATCGCCGCAAGCTTTTTCCCCCTCAAGTGCCAATCCAGTTTTCCTTTGAAAATATTAATCATCTCCGCTTCCACCACTCTCGTCAGCAGCAAGTTCCAAGTCATTACCACTCGCTGTATAAAAAAGATCTTCTTGTCCTAAACCATAAATCTGCAATACCCCTTAGTCTCCCTTGCTGGAAGGAGAACAACTCCGACTTCTCCAACCTAACCTTGTGGCTAAATTCCCTCATGAAATCATAGAATCCCTATAGTGCAGAAGAAGGCAATTTGGCCCATTGAGTCCGCACCGACTACAATCCTACCCAGGCCCTATCCCTGGAACTCCATGTCCCTCTGACACTAAGGGGCAATTTAGCAGGGCCAATCAACCTAACCCGCACATCGGATAGAATCATAGAATCCCTACAGTGCAGAAGGAGGCCATTTGGCCCATCAAGTCTGCACCAATCACAAACCCATCCAGGCCCTATCTCCTTAATCCCTATTTACCCTTGCTAGTCCCCCCGACACTAAGGAGCAATTTAGCATGGCCAATCAACCTAACCCGCATACCTTTGGACTGTGTGAGGAAGCCGGAGAATTGGAAGAAACCCACGCAGACACGGGGAGAATGTGCAAACTCCACTCAGACAGTGACCCAAGGTGGGAATTGAACCCGGGTCCCTGGTGCTGTGAGGCAGCAGTGCTAATCACTGTGCCACCATGCCTCATCCCTGGAACCATTCTGGTAAATCTCCTTTGCACTCTCTCAAGGGTTGAAACATCCTTCGTAAAGTTTGGTGACCAGAACTGAACAAAATACTCTAGTTGTGGCCAAACCAGAGCTTTATAAAGATTCAGCACAACCTCCCTTCCTCTGAACTCAGTGAAGCCTGGGATCAGATTTACTCTTTCAGTAGGTTCTGCCACCTTCAAAGATTGAAGTATATGAGCCCCCAGATTTCATCGCCCCTGCATACTCTTTGCCAAAAGGTGCAGCAGGTAATTAAGATGCCAAATGGAATTTTGTCCTTTGTTGCTATAGGGATGGAGTTTAAAAACAGTGAGGTTATGTTGCAGTTGTATAAGGTGCTAATGAGGCCACACCTGGAGTACTGTGTACAGTTTTGGTCTCCTTACTTGAGAAAGGATATACTGGCACTGGAGGGGGTGCAGAGGAGTTACACTATGTTGATTCCGGAGTTGAGAGGGTTGGTTTATGAGGAGAGACTGAGTAGACTGGGGCTATACTCATTGGAATTCAGAAGAATGAGGGGGGATATTATAGAAACATAAACAATTATGAAGGGAGTAGATAAGATAGAAGCAGGGAAATTGTTTCCACTGGCGGGTGAAACTAGAACCAGGGGACATGGCCTCAAAATAAGGGGGAGCAGATTTGGGACTGAGTTGAGGAGGAACTTCTTCACACAAAGGGTTGTGAATCTGTGGAATTCCCTGCCCAGTGAAGCAGTTGAAGCTACCTCATTGAATGTTTTTAAGGCAAGGATAGATAAATTTTTGACTGTAAGGGAATTAAGGGTTATGGTGAGTGGGTGGATAAGTGGAGCTGAGACCATGAAAAGATCAGCCATGATCTTATTGAATGGCAGAGTTGGCTTGAGGGGCCAGATGGCATATTCCTGCTCTTAGTCCTTATGTTCTTATGTTAAAATGGTTCATCTCACAGTTCGCTGTAATAAATTCCATCTGCAATTTGTCTGCCCATTCTGCTAGCATAGCCATGTCCTCTTGTACACATCTGGTATCATCTGCACTGTTGGCCACACTCTCAAGAGTGATGTAATTGACAAATTTTGAAATTTTACTTTGTATTCCAAGTCATTCATATGTCAAAAAAGTTGTGACCCTGGCACAGACCCTGAAGGAACACTATTTTCTACCATCCTACAGTCTGAAAGAATCGCTGTTTCTTTTCCTTAAGCAAATATTTTATCCAAGATGGCACTGACCCTCCTTTTCCATGCAGCTCAATTTTCTCAACCATCCTTTTATGTTGTGCTATCATAGAATCAAAGGGTGGAATTTTCTGGCCGCGTTCACCCCGAAACCGGCAAATCCCACCCAAGCTCAACGGACCTTTCCATGGTCCGCCCCTCCCGCTACAATTCCCGTGGCGGGCAGAATGGGAAAATTCGCCTCATAGACTCTATCCAGATCAGAAGGAAGCCTTTTGGCCTGCACTGACTCTCCGACAAATCAACCTACCCAGGCTCTATCCCTGTAACTTCATGTATTTCCTCCACTAATCCACCTAACCAACACCTCTTGGGACACAAGGGGTAATTTTAGCATGGCCAATGCACATAACTGTCTGTGTGGAATTTGTATGTTCTCCCCGTGTCTGCGTGGGTTTCCTCCGGGTGCTCCAGTTTCCTCCCACAGCCCAAAGATGTGCAGGTTGGGTGGATTGGCCATGCTAAATTGCCCGTAGGTGTCTAAAGGTGTCTAAAGATTTGCAGGTAAGGGGGAATTAATAAATGTGTGGGGTTACGGGGTTAATGCAGGGAGTGAGCATGGGTGAGATGCTCTGTCAGAGAGTCAGTGCAGACTCGATGGGCTAAATGGCCTACTTCTGCACCGTAGGGATTCTATGATTCTATGATATTCCCACACAGCTTTATGTTCTTGTAACTCACTAACCTTACAGCAGTTTATGCATTTACATATCACAGAATCATAGAATCCCTATAGTGCAGAAGGAAGCCATTCGGTCCATCGAGTCTGCACCGACAATAATCCCACCCAGGTTTCGTAACCCCACCTATTTACCCTGCGAACTCCCCTGACACTAGGGGGCAATTTGGCACGGCCAATCCACCTAAAGTGCACATTTTGGAGTGTGGGAGGAAGCCATATATGCATTCCAGTCTTTTTATTTCTTGTGTGCTTTCTACGTCAGATCCTATCCAATAGGGATACCTTTCCTGGTATGATCCAACACTCTCAATTTAATGTGCCTTATTTCTCTCGTATATGCTATTGGCATTGCCCTCCCCACCATCTTGCCTCATTTTAGTTTCAGCCACACTGATGTACTGCCCCATTGATGCGCGACAATCAAGCACGAGGTACAAGGCTTCAGCGATTGAAGGCTTTTATTGACAAACAATGGAACTATCTAAACACGAGTACACCATTCCAGACTGGAGGGGTCCCGCCTGAGCAGAGGGTCTTATACCTCTCCCCAGGAGGCGGGGCCCGACCGGGATGTGCCATAACAGCATCCACCACCGGTATATTAATCCCACAGTGTAAACACCCTAACCCAACAGTAACATTGGAATAACCCCACAGTGGTAACCAACGATGGTTCACCACATTCACCCCTCCTTTGAAAACAAAGGCCGGCGGGGTGCGAAAACAGTTTACATATATACAAAAAAATCTACAAGTCCAGACGGTCTGGAGGACCGCACCGTCGCTGTGATCTCCTCAACACCGGTTGCAACACCGGAGCAGGTGCTTGCGGTGGCGTTCTCTCCAAAACAGCGTCCGGCTGTCCCCTCGAGGACTCCCGGGCCGGTTGACCCTGGTGAAGCGGTGGTGCAGGGGATCCCGGTACCTTCTGTGGTGGCGCCGATCTCCGAGTCTCAGGCAAGCTGTACATGGGAGTATAACTGTTATGCACTGGTCCCGGTGCTGACCGCGTCACGTCCGGGGAAGAAAGAAGTGATAGGGGATTCGTGACAGGGGGTATAGGAGCGACAGGAGTTGCTACGTCCCCTGCGGGCGCCAGGTCTCGAATCGAGACCGTGTCCTCTCGCCCGTCAGGATATGCCACATAGGCATACTGAGGGTTGGCGTGGAGGAGTTGGACCGGTTCGACCAAGGGGTCGGACTTGCGGGCCCTCACATGTCGCCGCAGAAGGACGGGTCCTGGGTACGTCAACCAGGCTGGTAAGGAGATCCCCGAGGACGACTTCCGAGGGAATGAGAACATCCTCTCGTGGGGAGTAGCATTGGTTGCCGTACACAGGAGGGAGCGAATGGAATGAAGCGCATTTGGAAGGACCTCCTGCCAACGGGAGACTGGAAGGCCCCTGGACTTCAGCGCCAATAGGACAGCCTTCCAGACTGTAGCATTCTCTCTCTCCACCTGTCCGTTACCCCTAGGGTTGTAGCTCGTGGTTCTACTAGAGGCAATCCCGTATGAGAGCAGGAATTGCCTCAAGTCGTTACTCATGAACGACGAGCCCCTGTCGCTATGTATGTAGCAGGGGTACCCGAACAGGGTAAAAAGATCACTGAATGCCTTAATCACTGTGGCAGTCGACGTGTCCGCACAGGGAACAACAAACGGGAACCGAGAGTATCCATCTATGATATTGAGAAAATACACATTCCGGTCCGTTGAGGGAAGGGGGCCCTTAAAATCCACACTCAGCCTCTCGAAGGGGCGAGTGGCCTTGACCAATTGTGCCCGGTCAGGTCGATAAAAGTGCGGTTTGCATTCCGCGCAAATCCGACAGCTTCTCGTTACAGACCTGACATCCTCCACCGAGTAGGGCAGGTTACGGGCTTTTATGAAGTGGTACAGCCGAGTGACCCCAGGATGGCACAGGTCATTATGGAGGGCGTTCAAGCGGTCCTCCTGCATGATAGCGCATGTTCCACGCGAGAGGGCATCCGAGGGCTCATTGAGTTTCCCTGGACGATACATAATATCGTAATTATAGGTGGAGAGCTCAATTCTCCACCGCAAGATCTTATTATTCTTGATCTTGCCCCTCTGCGTATTACTGAACATAAACGCCACGGATCGTTGATCCGTGATCAGGGTGAACCGCTTCCCCGCCAGGTAATGGCGCCAGTGTCTGATGGCCTCCACAATAGCCTGAGCCTCCTTCTCCACCGCTGAATGCCGAATTTCGGGACCTTGAAGGGTGCGGGAAAAAAACGCGACGGGCCTGCCTGCCTGGTTCAGTGTGGTGGCCAGGGCAAAATCCGATGCATCACTTTCCACCTGAAAAGGGATTGATTCATCCACCGCGTGCATCGTGGCTTTCGCAATGTCGCTTTTCAAAGCCTTGAAGGCCAATTGGGCCTCCGGCGTGAGTGGGAAAGTCGTGGACTTGATGAGCGGACGGGCTTTGTCCGTGTAGTTGGGGACCCACTGCGCATAATAAGAAAAAAAGCCGAGGCATCTCCTCAGTGCTTTTGCGCTAGCGGGCAAGGGAAGTTCAGTAAGGGGGCGCATACGGTCTGGATCAGGGCCGATGACCCCGTTTTCCACCACGTATCCCAGGATAGCTAACCTGCGCGTACGGAATACACACTTCTCCCTGTTATAGGTCAGATTCAGGCGAGACGCAGTGCGCAGAAAGTTCTGGAGGTTTGTGTCATGGTCCTGCTGGTCATGGCCGCAGATGGTGACGTTATCCAGGTACGGGAAGGTAGCCCGCAACCCGTTCTGGTCCACCATTCGGTCCATAGCACGCTGGAAGACCGAGACCCCATTGGTGACACCAAATGGAACCCTAAGAAACTGATACAGACGACCATCCGCCTCAAAAGCCGTATATTGTCGGTCCTCTGGGCGGATGGGGAGTTGGTGGTAGGCGGACTTAAGGTCTATGGTGGAGAACACCCGGTACTGCGCAATCTGATTGACCATATCAGATATGCGCGGGAGAGGATACGCATCCAGCTGCGTATAACGGTTAATGGTCTGACTGTAGTCGATGACCATCCGGGGTTTGTTCCCGCTTTTAACCACCACGACCTGCGCTCTCCACGGACTAGCACTGGGCTGTATGATCCCTTCTTTGAGGAGCCGCTGAACCTCAGATCTGATGAAGATCTGGTCTTCAGCGCTGTAACGCCTACTTTTAGTAGCAATGGGCTTGCAGCCTGGTACCAGATTCTTAAATAAAGAGGGTGTGGTGATCTTTAGTGTGGAAAGATTGCATGCGGGGCGCTTTGGACAATTTGGAGGCTGCGGCTGATTCCCTACTGCCAGCGAAGGGAGTGGCCCACCGTACTGTAGGATCACACTCTTCATGTGGACCATAAAGTTTAGTCCGAGGAGAATTGGCGCGCAAAGGTGCGGTAACACAAGGAGCCTGTATCGCTCGTAAATTGTGCCCTGCACCTCCAGGGTTACCATACAACGTCCTTGGATCGGTACAGACCGGGACCGTGATGCCATAGAAATTATCTGTTTGGCAGGTAGAACCCGGAGTCCACACCTCTTTGCAGTGTCAGGGTGGATAAAACTCTCGGTGCTCCCACTGTCAAACAGACAATACACAGTACGACCATTTACCTTGATGTTCATCATCGAACAGTCAAGCCTGTGATGCTTTGTCTGGTCCAGAGAGATCGACGCCACCGTTGGCCCTTGGACGTCACTGCAGGCAGCCGAGGTTGATACTGAGGACCCCTGCTGGTCGCTCCTGGTCGTCGTCGACCACGATGGCCGCCCCCATGAATCGCACGTGGGTGAGGGCGCCAAGCGTAGCGACTCCTGGTGGTCATCCTCCTCCTCCGCCAGCCACGATGGCGTCGTCCTGGATTCGCACGTGGTCGGACCTCGTGGATACTGCGATGCCGAAGGAGATTGTCTCCGCTCTGGAGGGTCACAGGCTGCACTGCCGTTCTTGGGCTTCGATCTGCAGACTTTCGCGTAGTGCCCCTTTTTACCGCACTGACTGCAGATCACCGTTTTAGCTGGACACTGTTGCTGTGGATGCTTGGCTCCTCCACAGAAATAGCACCGCTGGCCGCCTGGAGCTGCCGCCGTCGTCGGGTCGATATGGGAGCGCGAGCCCGTGGGGCGAGGAGGGATTTGTGCTTGCTCCTGCCACGTTGTCTCCACGTGGTCTTCGGGGTACAGAGCCAAGCTTTTCGACGCTGCCTCCAGCATCTCAGCCATCTCCATCGCTTGGGTCAGGTTGAGGTTCCCTTTCTCCAATAGCTTAAGCCGGATGTACGAGGACCCTACCCCTGCTACAAACGCATCTCGGGCGAGGTCGTACATGTACTGCTCAGCCGACACAGCTTTGCAGTCGCAGCCCCTGGCAAGCTGCAAGAGCTCATTGGCGTAGTCCTCTATGGTTTCGCCCGACTGCCGACGTCGTGTAGCGAGGAGGTAACGAGCGTGAATCTTGTTGGGTGGTCTCGTGTATCGTTTTTTCAAGAGCTCGATGGCCCTCGGGTAAGTGGTGGCCGCACGAATCGCGAGATAGACCGTGTCGCTTACCCTCGCGTGGAGGACCTGGAATCTGTCGTCGTCCGTAGTAACTGCTGCAGAGGCCGCCAGGTAGTCCTCGAAACACTTCAGCCAGTGGTCGAAGGTGTTAGAGGCACTGACCGCACGTGGGTCCAGCGTCAGACGCTCTGGTTTCAGCATTTGCTCCATACTCTCTTTACTGTCGAGAGTTTTGTGTTTGTCAATAAAATTGATGCGCGACAATCAAGCACGAGGTACAAGGCTTCAGCGATTGAAGGCTTTTATTGACAAACAATGGAACTATCTAAACACGAGTACACCAATCCAGACTGGAGGGGTCCCGCCTGAGCAGAGGGTCTTATACCTCTCCCCAGGAGGCGGGGCCCGACCGGGATGTGCCATAACAGCATCCACCACAGGTATATTAATCCCACAGTGTAAACACCCTAGCCCAACAGTAACATTGGAATAACCCCACAGTGGTAACCAACGATGGTTCACCACACCCATGAGAAGGTTAAAATGTATCTGTCAGTTTTAAACATGTGTCTTCAGCCCCAAAACTGTTCCGAATGTCCCAGTAATCTGAAACCTACCCTCATGCACCGTATCTCAAGCTGTACATTGATTCTCCCTATCCTCAAAAGTACCTGGCACCGGGAGTCATCCAGAGCATACTGCCTTTGAGGTCCTACTTTTAAAATTCGGACGGAGTTTAATGCCCTCCATAGAGGTGGGATCTTAATTCAGCTAAGATAATGTAGGGTGGGAATCTCATCACCTTCCTGGTTCCACCCTGATTAAGTTAGGGTGGGAAGGCTGATGAACGACCTCCCTGCACTACCCTGCCATGCCAATTCAGGCCCTTATTTGGGAAACTTAATGCCCCCTTAATTACCTCATCATTCTGCCACTGGCATTCTGGCAGCAGTGGGCAGAGGTCACTGCGGGGACTCGAAAAGTAAACCCTCTCTGGTTTTGCTTGTGGGCTTGTGGGCTTGTGGTAGAGGGGTGGTAATGGAGGGGAGTGGTCCCTCATTCAAAGGCATTCAGTGCCTGACAGAGGAACCTGGCACATTGCAAAGGGGGTGGAAATGAGGTGGTGGAGAAGGGAGTTAGAGGAGCAGGGCCCCACTGAGGACCACTTACCCTTGTGAATGCACTGGAAGTAGTTCAGAGGAGATTACCAGGCTCAAACAGAAATAGGTGGGTTGTCTTCTGAGGAAAGGTTGGAGAGGTTAGGCTTGTGTCCATTAGAGTTTGGAAGAGTAAAAGGCGACGTGATCAAAACTTTCAGGATCCTGATTGGTTAGACAAGGTGGATGTGGCGAGGATGTTTTCTTTTGTAGGAGAATCTAGAATTAGCCACCATTGTTTAAAAATAAAGGGTCACTATTTAAAGTCAGAGGTGTGCGGGTTAGGTTGATTGGCCAGGATAAATTGCCCCTTTATGTCAGGGGGACTAGGAGGGTAAATATGTGGGGTTAAGGTCAAAATCAGTTAAAGGTTATCGGGGGTGGGCAGGAATGTGGGGTTAAGGTCAAAATCAGATTAGCCATGGTCTCATTGAATGGCAGAACAGCTTTGAGGGGCTGAGTGGCCTACACCTGCATGTTTGTATGGCCTTTCTTCTGATCCGTCCTCTCCACTCAACCAGTGACTCCCTCCCCACGATCGCCATCCCGCCCTCGCTCACCTGGGGCCTAGCTCCCTTGCTGATCCTTGGCCTCTGGTGGGTGCATTGCTGGCGGCTGCCACCCCACTCAGTGGCACAGGTGGCAACAGAGAGCTGCTGACCTCTGTTTGGCTGGCAGTTCACAGGGTTGGGGGGAGTTGGGTGGGGGGGTGGGGGCGGTGGGAGTGCGATTTCTGCCCTCCCCACCCGCTCCAGGGCTCCTCGATCCCGGGGAAAGGATCACCGCTGTCCACTTAAATATTGTGGCGGGCCTTCCCAGAAGGAGGTGACGTGGAACTCTCACAGACTCTCCACCAGTGAGCAAGGCCCCCGTCGCCCAGATTAAATGCTGCCCTCTATGAAATATAAACACCAGCACCTCTTGCTATAACACAAGAGCAGCGAGAAAGTTCATAAAATCTATCTTTTAACCTGAAAAGACAATTTCCAACCTCAGAGAATTAAACCAAAACCTTGTTGGGAATTATTCCTTCTGAATGTTTTGTTTTAACAAGGTTAGTTTTGACAGAATGTCAAAACTTTGTAGTTTCCCATTTAGATTGAATTCATATTGATCCTTTAAAGTGGTTTTTGAGAAGAACAACAGATGGTTTTGATTAGAAAAAGCCTGGGATGCCTCTTAAGTCCGGCCACATTACTTAAATCCAGGAAGAGTCAGCGTTTGCTTCCCTCTGTTTACTTGTTTCCTCAAGAAAGATGACGTTCGATTGTATGAATGGGAAGGTTTCCCACATTGGGCTGGGCACTTTGGTTGATCTTTGCGAACCCAATGTTTTGGCTGAGTGAATCAAACCAAAAAAGCTCAATGAGTTTCAGATTGTCAGTCAAGGAGGAAACCCTGACTGCAGTCACAGACTGTGAGGTAACCAGGACATGAGGGTCGTTGACCTTGTAAACTGTGTGGCGCATTAAATCTCTTCCTTTTCCATTAAAACTAATCTCATTGGTTGGTACTTGGCATGCTATTGTCCAGAGCATGCCAAGTTCACTTCAGTAATTGTGCTAGCCAGTTGGCACATTAGTTTTGAGCTTAGCGTCGTCATGCCTCGATAAAGTACCTGGCAGTGCCAATCCGTTCCAGGAGGCAGTGCTAGGGGGAGGACCCCAGTGGGAGGCTCATAGACAAGGTGGGGGAATTAATTTATTTCTGATGGTGGGAGGGGAATGGATGTGAGAGCTGGGGATGCCTGTGATGGCTGTTTGAGTTGGGGGGAAGGGGTCCGATACCAGCGATGTTCGGGGGCAATGGGACAAGGAGAAGTTGAGGGAGTGTGTCGGTATTGGCTGTTTGACGGGGTGGTGGGGGGGGGGGGGGGGGGGGGGGGGTGGAGGGGGGGGGGGGGGTGCCAGCTCTGATTGTGGACAGGTGTGGGGGTCATGGTGAAAGTCTGCTCTGATCATGGGTCGGGTGGTGGGGGGTGGTGAATGCCTGTTCTGATCGCAGAGGGTGGGGAGCCCCTGAGATCTCCATGGTGGGGTTGTGGAGGTGCGTGGGAGGGTTGTGTGGTGTTGGGGAGGGGTTATTTTTTCCTATGATCAGGGCAGGGTGCCCTTTAAACATGGAGTCCCGTTCTCGGTGCAGCCGCCTTTACAGCATACTTAGGCCCATCTTCAACCTGATGGCGTGAACAATACCCACCTGATCTGGAGAGAAAACCAGCCTGTTTCTCTCGAGAGAAAGTTTCTCGTGCCAAAATTGACACTTTGTCAAATTTTGGTCAGATCTCCCTCCCACTATGTAGTTCTCAATGCTGTGCTTTTACATCCTTTATAAATAGACTCTAATTTACTCCAAATGACAGATGTCAACCTATGGTTACCTATTTTGTCTCCCTTTCTTTTTGAACAAGGGTGTTGAATTGGCAGTTTTCCGGTTCTCTGGGGCTCTGAGATTACTTATAGTGCATCCACTATCTCTGTAGCTACTTCCTTGGACGCGATCCATCAGTGTTGCAAACCTGACTGGCTGAGGTACCAATTCTGCCACTGGGAGTTGACGTGTGGAGCAGTTTACTAATGTCTCAAGGGGGATAGTCACAAAGTGATCATGCGAACATCTGGCAAGCGCCAGTTCAAGTCATCATTAAAACAACGACAATACCAACAGCAACATCTACTGATGTAGCTCCTTAAACCTCTGAGGCCGGATTCTCCGACCTCGCACGCAGTCGGGATTCTCCGATCCCACTGGAGAATTCCGGCCCTGATGACAGTTCACTCAAATGTTACCAGACAACATTTGACACTGAGCCACAGAAGAGGAAAGTTGACAAAAACCTGGTCAAAGAGTCAAGTTTTAAGCCTTGTCTCATTTGAGAAAAGAGAAGTCAAGAGGCGGAGAGGTTCAGTGAGGGAATTTCAGAGCTGACGCCAAGGCAGTTGAAAGCACTGTCATCAGTGGAGTGTGCTTAAAATTGGAGATGCTCAAGAGGTCAGAAATAGAGGAATGGGGAGATTTTGGAGATGTAGGATGGAGGGTTGTAGGGTTGGAGGAGATTCGAGTAATAAAGAGGAAAGAGGCTAGAGAGATCCAAAAACAAAGATGAGAATTTAAAAATCAAGGCATTGCCCATTTGGCAACCTGCATGGAACAGGAAACACAGGGGAAAGGGTGGACGGAATTTGATTCAAGGGCAGGGGGGGAAGCAGTGGTGCAATGGTATTTTAATTTCACCAGTAATCCAGAGAACCAGAGTAATGCTCTGGGGACCCAGGTTCGAATCCCTCCATGACAGATGGTGAAATTTGAATTCAACAAAAATCTTGATTTAGAAGTCTAATGATGACCATGAAACCACCGTTGATTGCCATAAAAACCCATCTGGTTCACTCACGCTCTTTAAGGAAGGAAATTTGCCATCCTTACCTGGTCTGGACTACATGTGATTCCAGGCCCATAGTAATGACTCCTGACTGCCCTCTGAAATGGCCTAGCAAGTCATTCAGTTTCAAGTGTTGTGAAGTTGAGTTTGTGAAGTGTGGTCCCTTTAAAAGCTGGTTTTGTGTTCAGTGCTTGGATGATTAAAATGCAGGTGCCTACAGGGTACACAGATTGCAACATTTGTAACAAGGACCAAGCATCAGTGTTGCCTTGGTAACAGGCTTTGCAGGCTTTTGAATTTTGAATTCAGCAGCCTATCAGTTTAAATAAGGCACTCAGCTATCCTGGGAACCTAGCAAATTTGAATTTGCTGTGTTGACAACATCAGACCAATCCTGGTGTAGGAAAATTGATAGGTCGTCACAGTTGAACAAAGAAAGAAAGAACAATACAGCACAGGAACAGGCCCTTCGGCCCTCCAAGCCTGCGTCGCTCATGTGCCCAACTAGACCATTCTTTTGTATCCCTCTATTCCCAGTCTGTTCATGTGGCTGTCTAGATAAGTCTTAAATGATCCTAGCATGTCCGCCTCAATCACCTTGCTTGGCAGTGCATTCCAGGCCCCCACCACCCTCTGTGTAAAATACGTCCCCCTGACATCTGTGTTGAACAAAGAAAGAACAATACAGCACAGGAACAGGAACAGTTATAAAGAGAAACTCAACTGCCTGCCTGCAGTTCAACTGATGGGCTGCTGCCTTTCAACACCTAGAGAGGGAAGAGCAGCTCCCTGCCAACTAAAAATATCTCTTAAGAGAACTTTTCATCTATCTAACGAAGGGTACCAAATCAGAAAGAGCTTACAGAGAGTGCAATTGACAGAAGAACTCCAAAGACTTTTCCAAAGCCACACAACCTGGTTATCTATTTTTTAAGAGTGACTAAATTCCGTTACTATTTTTTGGTAGTGAATCATAGAATCATAGAAACCCTACAGTGCAGAAGGAGGCCATTCGGCCCATCGAGTCTGCACCGACCGCAATCCCACCCAGGCCCTACCCCCACATATTTTACCTGCTAATCCCACTAACCTACGCATCTCAGGGACAATTTTTAACCTGGCCAATCAACCTAACCCGCACATCTTTGGACTGTGGGAGGAAACCGGAGCACCCGGAGGAAACCCACGCAGACACGAGGAGAATGTGCAAACTCCACACAGACAGTGACCCGAGCCGGGAATCGAACCCAGGACCCTGGAGCTGTGAAGCAGCAGTGCTAACCACTGTGCTACCGTGCCGCCCCACGGTAAGAATGCACCTTGTATTTATCTGAACAACATTCCAGTAGTACCTTACTTTAATCGACTTCTTTTTTTTATTCATTTGTGGGACATGGGCGTCGCTGGCTGGCCAGCATTTATTGCCCATCCTGAGTTGCCCTTGGAGGGCAGTTGAGAATCAACCACATTGCTGTGGGTCTGGAGTCACATGGAAGCCAGACCTGGTAAGGACGGCAGACTTCCTTCCCGAAAGGACATTTGTGAACCAGATGGGTTTTTACGACAATGGTTCCATGGTCATCAGTAGATTCTTAATTCCAGATACTTTTTATTGAATTCAAATTCCACCATCTGCCGTGGCAGAATTCAAATCAGGGTCCGACAGGAAGGTAAGGGAGGTGGTGCAGCTCTGATATTTAAGGATGATAATGATATCAGGGTGGTAGAGAGAGATGATACAGGTTCTATGGAAAAAAAGGTTGAATCCATTTGGGTGGAAATTAGAAATAGTAAGGAGAAAAAGTCACTGATAGGCATAGTCTATAGGCCACCAAATAATGACATCATGGTGGGGTGAGAAATAAACAAAGAAATAACTGATGCATGTAAAAATGTTACAGCAATTATCATGGGGGATTTTAATCTACATATCAAGTGGTCAAACCAGGTCGGTCAAGGCAGCCTTGAGGAGGAGGTCATAGAATGTATCTGCAATAGCTTCCTTGAACAGTATGTAATGGAATCGACAAGGGAACAAGCTATCCTAGATTTGGTCCTGTGTTATGAGACGGGAATAATTAATGATCTTGCAGTTAGGGATCCTCTTGGAAGAAGCGATCATAGTATGGTTGAATTTAAAATACAGATGGAGTGTGAGAAGGTAAAATCCAATACCAGTGTCGTGTGCTTAAACAAAGGAGACGATAAGGGATGAGGGAGGAGTTGGCTAAGGTAGACTGGGAGCAAAACCTTTATGGTGGGACAATTGAGGAACAGTGGAGGACCTTCAAAGCAATCTTTCACAGTGCTCAGCAAAAGTATATACCAGTGATAAGAAAGTAGAAAAAGAGATAATCCGCCATGGATATCTAAGGAAATAAAGGAGGGTATCAAATTGAAAAAAAATGCATACAAAGTGGCAAAGATTAGTGGGAACCTAGAGGATTGGGAAATCTTTAAAGGTCAGCGGAAAGCCACAAAAAAAGCTATAAAGAAAGGTAAGATGGATTATGAGAGTAAACTAGCTCAGAATATAAAAACAGAGAGCAAAAGTTTCTACAAATATATAAAACGAAAAAGAGTAACTAAAGTAAATATTGGTCCTTTAGAGGACGAGAAGGGGGATGTAATAACTGGGAATGAGAAAATGGCTGAGGCATTGAACAGGTATTTTGTGTCGGTCTTCACAGTGAAAGACACAAATAACATACCAAAAATTGATGACAGGAAGGCTATGGCAGGTGAGGACCTAGAAACTATCACTATCATGAAAGAGGTAATGTTGGGCAAGTTAATGGGGCTAAAGGTAGACAAGTCTCCTGGTCCTGATGGAATGCATCCCAGGGTACTAAAAGAGATGGTGGGAGAAATAGCAAATGCACTAATTTACCAAAATTCGCTGGACTCTGGGGTGGTTCCCGCAGATTGGAAAACAGCAAATGTGACGTCACTGTTTGAAAAAGAAGGTAGACAAAAGGCAGGTAACTATAGGCCGGTTAGCTTAACTTCTGTCGTAGGGAAAATGCTTGAATCTATCATCAAGGAAGAAATAGCGAGACATCTGGATATAAATTGTCCCATTGGTAAGACGCAGCATGGGTTCATAAAGGGCAGGTCATGTTTGACTAATTTGGTGGAATTCTTTGAGAACATTACATGTGCAGTGGACAGTGGGGAACCTATGGATGTGGTGTATCTGGATTTCCAGAAGGCATTTGACAAGGTGCCGCACCAAAGACTGCTACATAAGATAAAGGTGCATGGTGTTACGGGTAATGTATTAGCATGGATAGAAGATTGGTTAACTAACAGAAAGCAAAGAGTGGGGGTAAATGGATGTTTTTCTGGTTGGCGATCAGTGACTAGTGGAGTGCCTCAGTGATCAGTGTTGGGACGCAATTGTTTATGATTTACATAGATGATTTGGAGTTGGGGACCAAGTGTAGTGTGTCAAAATTCGCAGATGACACTAAGATGGGTGGAAGAGCAAAGTGTGAGAGGACACTGAAAGTCTGCAAAGGGATATAGATAATCTAAGTAAGTGGGCGAGGGTCTGGCAGATGAGTACAATGTTGGTAAATGTGAGGTCATCCATTTTGGTAGGAATAACAGCAAAATGGACAATTATTTAAATGGTAAAAAATTGCAGCATGCTGCTGTGCAGAGGGACCTGGGTGTCCTTGTGCAGGAATCTCTAGGAGTTGGTTTGCAGGTGCAGCAGGTAATTAAGAAGGCAAATGGAATTTTGTCCTTCATTGCTAGAGGGATGGAGTTTAAAAACAGCAAGATTATGTTGCATTTGTATAAGGTGCTGGTGAAGCCACACCTGGAGTACTGTGTACAATTTTGGTCTCCTTACTTGAGAAAGGATATACTGGCAGTGGACGGGGTGCAGAGGAGATTCACTAGGTTGGTTCCGGAGTTGAGAAGGTTGGCTTATGAGGAGAGACTGAGTAGACTGGGGCTATACTCATTGGAATTCAGAAGAATGAGGGGAAATCTTATAGAAACATATAAGATTATGAAGGGGTTAGATAAGATAGAAGCAGGGAAGTTGTTTTCACTATCAGGTGAAACTAGAACTAGGGGGCATAGCCTCAAAATAAGGGGAAGCAGATTTAGGACTGAGTTGAGGAGGAACTTCTTCACACAAAGGGTTGTGAATCTGTGGAATTCCCTGCCCAGTGAAGCAGTTGAGGCTACCTCATTGAATGTTTTTAAGGCAAGGATAGATACATTTTTGAACAGTAAAGGAATTAAGGGTTATGGTGAGCGGGCGGGTAAGTGGAGCTGAGTCCACAAAAAGATCAACCATGATCTTATTGAATGGTGAAGCAGGCTCGAGGGGCCAGATGGCCTCCTCCTGCTCCTAGTTCTTATGTTCTTATGTCCCCAGAACATTTGCTGAGTTTCTGGATTAATAGTCTGGCTTTAATACCACGAGGCCATCACCTCCCCTGTTACTTGTTTATTTAAATGTACCTGTTAGTTATAACTAAGTTGTTAAGTATTCACTTAAAGTGAGTGTCAGGTATTTCTGTTAATGAATGTCTAAACGTTAATGAAGAACAGTTCACACCTTCCCAAACACTTTTAACAGACTATGAAGTGAGGTAGTTCTCTTTGGGGGATTCGGGGTGGCTTCTCAAAAGGGGATAATCTTTGCATCGTAACACAAAGACAATCAGGGATGGGCAATAAATATTGGAAGAAGTTTAACAACACCAGGTTAAAGTCCAACAGGTTTATTTGGTAAGCCACACGGTGTGGCTTTTGCTACCAAATAAACCTGTTGGACTTTAACCTGGTGTTGTTAAACTTCTTACTGTGTTTACCCCAGTCCAACGCCGGCATCTCCACACAATAAATATTGGCCCAGCCAACCACGCTCACACCCCGTGAATGAATATTTAAAAAATGGTGCTGCAGTAGGCCTGTGCTTTGACACAAAGCCCACATTTCCTTCAAAGTCATCGAGGGCGCAGAAGATCTGAAGCGTTGGTGCTCCTTTGATGTTCTGGCAAGTTAACGTCTGACTGACAGGGGTGGAAAAAACAGAATGTTATTGTAACTTTTAAGGCCTTCAACATGTTCAGCCTGCCTGAGGTTGCGAAACATTCCTGAGAGCTTGTAAATCCTCAGGCACGCAGCTTCTGAACAGTAATGCACAAAACCAGTTACCCTCACTATCCCTGCCCCCCGCCCCCTCCCAGCCACCAGCCCTCCCCCCAACTGTGGCAGACTTGTGTTGTAGAGCAGGGGCCACTGGAAGCCCAAGCCCATATAATGTACAGAGTCACAGCAGATTGAGCACTGGAGTGACTGTCAGTCCGAGCTCTACTCCCAGTCAAGTGAAAACCTTGTCCTGAATAGTCCACCTTTTGAAGTTTGGAACTGATAGAATCATAGAATCCTTACAATGCAGAAGGGGGCCATTCAGCCCATCAAGCCTGCATCAGCAAAAATCCCACCCGGACCTGAGCATTTACCCTGCTAATCCCCCTGACACTAAGGGACAATTTAGCATGGCCAATCCACCTAACCCGCACATCTTTGGACTGTGGGAGGAGAGGTGGCAGATGGAGTTTAATCCGGATAAATGCGAAGTGATGCATTTTGGAAGAAATAATGTAGGGAGGAGTTATACAATAAATGGCAGAGTCATCAGGAGTATAGAAACACAGAGGGACCTAGGTGTGCAAGTCCACAAATCCTTGAAGGTGGCAACACAGGTGGAGAAGGTGGTGAAGAAGGCATATGGTATGCTTGCCTTTATAGGACGGGGTATAGAGTATAAAAGCTGGAGTCTGATGATGCAGCTGTATAGAACGCTGGTTAGGCCACATTTGGAGTACTGCGTCCAGTTCTGGTCGCCGCACTACCAGAAGGACGTGGAGGCGTTAGAGAGAGTGCAGAGAAGGTTTACCAGGATGTTGCCTGGTATGGAGGGTCTTAGCTATGAGGAGAGATTGGGTAAACTGGGGTTGTTCTCCTTGGAAAGACGGAGAATGAGGGGAGATCTAATAGAGGTGTACAAGATTATGAAGGGGATAGATAGGGTGAACGGTGGGAAGCTTTTTCCCAGGTCAGAAGTGACGTTCACGAGGGGTCACGGGCTCAAGGTGAGAGGGGCGAAGTATAACTCAGATATTAGAGGGATGTTTTTTACAGAGGGTGGTGGGGGCCTGGAATGCGCTGCCAAGTAGGGTGGTGGAGGCAGGCACACTGACATCGTTTAAGACTTACCTGGATAGTCACATGAGCAGCCTGGGAATGGAGGGATACAAACGATTGGTCTAGTTGGACCAAGGAGCGGCACAGGCTTGGAGGGCCGAAGGGCCTGTTTCCTGTGCTGTACTGTTCTTTGTTCTTTGAAACCGGAGCACCCGGAGGAAACTCAGGCGGACACATGGAGAACATGTAGACTCCACGCGGACAGTGACCCGAGGCTGGAAATTAACCTGGGTCCCTGGCGCTGTGAGGCAGCAGTGCCATCGTACTGCCAGATCGGGCGTAACGGTCCACCACTGTGTATTCCTATCAATGAGATCTGGTGGCTTCTGTTATTCCCTGAAGACTTGCAAGTACTTGTAACATCCCTGCATTATAATGCATTTGACGTACATGTGCTCAAACATTAGCACTATAATTAAATCCTGAAACAATTGCAGATCCTGGCTGTGTGAATTTTCCTCAATTATCAGGATGATGATTGTTACGGCTACTAACAGAATGAGTCAGTGCCGGTGAAAGAATGTTCTGGCAAGTGAATATCAGAATGACGCAGGCTGGAAAAACAATGTTTTTTTAACTGTAACCTGAGGCCTTTCGAGTGTTCAGCCTGCTCAAAGTAACAGAATGTTCATGATAGCAAATCTTCAGCGCATCCAGCTTCCAAGTGAATGGTTTTGCCGGGATGGTCGACCTCTATGCAGCTACTATTTAATATACATAAGGTTATTTGACAATAGTATTCACCCCGAGGAATATTGTGACAATAGCATTTTCATTAAAAATCCACATTCCCACAGCTTGTTTGTTGACACAACTTTACTCTGAAAGGGATTTGATTCTGGTATTACATTTTCCCTCCTCACCTTCTAGGCTCTTGCTGAGCTATATGTATATTCTTTTTGTGTGTGCATTGGAAAGCTATTTGACTCTGGCAAGCACCACTGTGGTGTATGCTTGGCTTGTTGGTTACCTCTCCCCTCTGAATTGGTGGCACAGTGGTTCGCACTGCTGCCTCACAGCGTCATGGACCGGAGTTCAATTCCCAGCTTGGGTCACTGTGCGGAGTCTGCACATTCCCCCCTGTATCTGTGTGGGTTTCCTCCGGGTGCTCTGGTTTTCTCTCTGAGTCTGAAAGGCATGCTGGTTGGGCACATCGGCAATGCTAAATTCTCCCTCAGTGTACCCAAACAGGCACCAGAGTGTGGCGACTGGGGGATTTTCACAGTAATTTCATTGCAGTGTTAATGCAAGCCTACTTTTGACACTAATACATAAACTTAAACTTAAAGTTAGAAGATTATGGCTGGGATTTTCCAGCCGCATTCACCCCAAAATCGGAAAGTCCTGACCAAGGTCAATGGATCTTTGCATGGTCCGCCCACCTCCCCCCACTGCCTGCTACAATTCCCATGGCGGGCGGGATGGGAAAATTCCCCCCCTTTGTGTTCAGATTCCACTCCACCGGTGAAGTTCCAGTGGCTGGTATTTCAGTGTGGTACTCAGCGAGTGCAAGAACATCTTTCAGATGTGACATTAAACCCAGGTCCCATTTTATGTATTATTAGTGTCACAAGGCCTGGCTTGGTTTCCTGTCCCAGCAAGCCAGCGATGGAGCAATGTTGGGAACACACCAGAATGGCCATTGATTTTCCATTGCATTAGGGTGGGCTGTATGATTAGAGACACTGAATTTTTTCTGTTCATGCGTGTCACTAGCAATGTAGTTTTGACTCCAGCACTGAGACCAACTGTATAGACATCACAGTGGGTGCCATATACTGGATCATGAATGGTGTCCAATAATAGGTAGGACAATGTTCCCCAGTTTACCTCCTGTGTCCTACAAATGGAAGTCAGCATGCCTACTCATTCGAATGCCTGCACTCCTCATATTCTTGTTTACAAGATCTGCACTCTGAAGACTTTGTATGGGAGCAGGTCATTTCCATTCACACATTGAGAACCACTAAAATCTAGGCAGGTAATTATGGTTAATGCGCTCTTTGCTGATTTCTTGCCCCACACTCGTTATTGAGGTGCTTCATGTTAGCAACTCGATTAGCAGTGAGATTAATTTAGTGCAAGCACAAAATCATAGAATAGTTCCAAGGAGATCAATCTGTGCCTGCATTCTGCAAGATCAACTCAGCTATTCCCATGCCCCCCTGCCCTTTCGCTGTAGCCTCCAAGAGTCATTCTCTTCAGCTTCTTATCCAAAGCCCTTTTGAAAGCCAAGATTGAATCTGCCTCCACCTCTCAGGCATCACATCCAACCACTGTACAAAATAAAATTACCTCACCTTGCCGCCGCTTCTTTTGCAATTCATTCTAAGTCGGTGACCTTTGCTTCTTGACTTCCAATGGGGCCGGTTTCCCCCTATCTACTCTGCCTGGACCCCTCATAATTTTGAACACCTCTATCAAATCTCCTCTCAACCTTCTCTTTTCTAAGGAATTCAACTCCAGCTTCTTCAACAATCTATCCACGTAACTGAAGTCCTTCATCACTGGAAACGTTCTTTGCTGCACCCTCTCTCAAGCATTAACAACCTTCCTGAAGTGTAGTGCCCACAAATGGACGCAGTTCTCTCGTTGGGACAAGTTAAAGGGTTGTACGATGACACTGGGGCTAAAAGTAAGAGCGGAAGGCCATAAGAAATAGGAACAGGGGTAGGCCATTCAGCCCTTCGAGCCTGCTCTGCCATTTAGTAAGATCAGGGCTGAATGTGGTTTTGGACTGCAGTGCATAAGGTGTGATGGCAAATGGGCAGTCATTTTGCATGCCACCCAATTAGAGTTAAATGGAAAAAGACAATTGGGTACATGGGGTGCAGCTTAATTTCCGATTTGTTACGTGTAGTTTTGCACTGCTGCTAAATTCTTTTCGCTCCCATTGGCTTTTGTGTCCAATCGATATGGCCCCAGTGGTTATATTTGACAACCACTTTCAGGCCTTGAGGTTGAAAGGAAGCATCACTTCATGGGATGACATATTTTCTAAGAAAAGCACCTCCAAGGGTTGCGGAAATTATAATAATTTATCATTTACGTGCAGAAAATTGGACGTTTTATGTTGGGGCACTGGCAGCATTTGTCCAATGGGCGAAATTCAGATGATGAAACAATATGTTGTTCGAAAGCAGAAAAAAAGCTGTTACATTTATTTACTTAAAAACGATTCAGCTGCAGGTTTGGTAACTGGGTAATGTTGCGGGTTAGAAAATTGACCTCTCAGCTGTGGGATCTGGGCATGAATCCAGTCTCGGCTGATGAAAACAGCTCCATCTCTCCAAGGGCTGATAAACTCTTATGGGAAACGCAGTTGGCCATTCGTTACCCAGCCCCTCGCGGCCAAGTGACAATTGAGGAATGTGACAAGGAACTTTCAGGAGAGGCCTCAAGGATGGCTGTGTGTGAACCCAGAATGAATCCGCACACAAGCTGTAAAAGGCGGTTTAGATGGCGGTTCAAAAGCTCGACAGGGTGGCATGGTGGCGCAGTGGTTAGCACTGCTGCCTCACAGCGCCAGGGGCCCGGGTTCAATTCTGGCCTCGTTCGCTGTCCATGTGGAGTTTGCACTTTCTCCCCATGTCTGCGTGGGTTTCCTCCGGGTGCTCCGGTTTCCTCCCACACTCCAAAGATGTGTGGGTTAGGTTGATTGGCCATGCTAAATTGACCCTAGTGTCATAGATCATAGAGTTCCTACAGTACAGAAGGAGACCATTTGGCCCATCGAGTCTGTACCGACCACAATCCCATCCAGGCCCTATTCCCCTAACCCTGCCAATCCCTGACACTAGGGTCAATTTAGCATGGCCAATCAACCTAACCCGCACATTTTTGGACTGTGGGAGGAAACAAGAGCACCCGGAGGAAACCCACGCAGACACGGGGAGAAAGTGCAAACTCCAGCCAGACAGTGACCCGAGGCCGGAATTGAACCTGGGTCCCTGGCGTTTGTGTGGGGTCACTGGAATAGGGCCCAGGTGGGATTGTGGTCAGTACAGACTCGATGGGCCGAAAGGCCTCTTTCTGTACTGGAGGGATTCTATGATTCTATAGCGCTGACTAATGCATGCTACATTTTGGAGAACCTTGCAAAGCACACAGAAATCACAATTGATACAACAGTTGATGAAAGCTTGTCTTGTTGTTGTGCTTGTCACTTGGAGTGAATCAACACGAGCAGCTCCCCTGGGAGCTAAGATATTGAGTTGATGAGCCAGGCAGCTCAACATTGGACAGTTTGATCAAGAGCAGAAGCAAAAACGTTCCAATGTCCTTCAGCTCGTAATATCTCGAATAAATTGTAAAAGAAAATTCCATCCCTGTCTTGTGATCTTTCTGTGATATATTGCACTGAGAAAAACTCATAAGGCACAATTTTCCCATCCCTCCCGTCACGGAAATCGTACTGGGCGGGACAGGACCATGCAAAGGTCCATTGACCTCGGGTGGGATTTTCCAGTCTTGGGGCAAGCACAGCTGGAAAACCCCACCCAATATGTGCATTCAAGCAGGCAGCCAATATTGGACTAATTTACTTAACATCTCACTGACAGTTTAAAGTTTATTGATTAGTGTCACAAGGAGGCTGACATTAACACTGCAATGAAGTTACTGTGAAAATCCCCTAGTCGCCACACTCCGACGCCTGTTTGGATACACTGAGGGAGAATTTAGCATGGCTAATCCACCCAACCAGCACGTCTTTTGGACCATGGGAGGAAACCGGAGCACCCAGATAAAGCCCACGCAGACACGGGGAGAACGTGCAGACCCCACACAGACAGTGACCCAAGTCGGGAATTGAAACCGGGTCCCTGGCGCTGTGAGGCAGCAGTGCTAACCGCTGTGCCACCGTGCTGTTCATGGAGAAGGCAATATAACAAAACAGTCAAAGATTGCAACATACTGCCATCTGGTAACAGGGAACATTGTTGCCTTCCCTCCCCGCCATGACCTCCAGGCCTCTGGCCATCTGGATGCTGCTGGTCACAAGGCTGACAATCAACAAAACTATAGGCCGGAGAAGCTCTGTCAGCTGGGGAAATGGTTTGGGAGGTAGGAAGACAGACCTACTGAGGAGATAAGGTAAGCCAGGCTAAGTTATTATATGATCATAGATTCACAGAATCTTCCAGCACAGAAAGAGGCCACTGTGATCAGCCTGCTTATAAAGTGACTCTTTGAAAGTGATTTCCAAGTAGTCCCTCTCCCCGACACTTTGACTGTATCTCTACGAATTAAGTGATCTGAGCATGACATTCGAGCGCCCTTCCCCAGCAACCCTTGATCTCTTGCTGCACGGAGATGTGACAGGAATTTCTGGTGCTTCTGAAACTCCAGCTTTTTCATATATGCTATGCTTCCCTGGTGCCCAATATGGGGGTGACAAGCATTGCAAAATTGTCCTGTTAATGAGTCTTCAAAGGAGGAGTGGGCAGGATCCAATTGACATCAAAGGATGAAGAAAACAAAATGGCTGAACCTCGATGACTTCATTTTTTTTCTTGCAAAATCAAAGACAAAATATTGTGAAATTGCTTGATTTTATCTGTTTCATATGCTTTTCAATTCAGCGTGTTTCTCATGGGAAATGCTCTGGAAGAAATGTGTTTGGGGTCCATGAGAAAAAGTTTAATGTTTATTTATTATTGCCACAAGTAGGCTTACATTAGCACTGCAAGGAAGTTACTATGAAAATCCTCCAGTTGCCACACTCTGGCACCTGTTCGGGTACACCAAGGGAGAATTTAGCACGGCCAATGCACCCAACCAGCACGTCTTTTGGACTCTGGGAGGGAACCGGAGCACCCGGAGGAAAGCCACGCAGACACGGGGAGAACGTGCAGACTCCGCACAGACAGTGACCCAAGCCGGGAATCAAACATTGATCCCTGGCGCTGTGAGGCGGCAGTGCTAACCACTGTGCCACCGTGCTGCTCATGATTTTGTCTGGGCACAAGCTTTGACAGGTGAGACCTGAAACCTTCCGAACAAGGACGCTGCCTGAATTGGGGAAAGCCTAAGTCGCAGTGGCAGCTGCTCAGAGGAAATGATGTGTAAGTAACAAGCTCACAAAATGGCTCTGCGGCTTTCCGTCACTGTCTTTCTCACTGCCCCAGGGATTCAGGAAAATAAAACATAGGCATACATCGCACTGATGGGATAATTGCTCTGACTCGGAGTACTTGGATTGTTCAAGGCTGCGTTGAACTGCTATTCATTTATAATTGCACAACACTGTAGGTGTCATACAAAAAACAAGAGTGAATTTCAACATGTTCCAGCACAAAGTGTGCCCGTTTTCGTCCATATGTTTTAAATTAGGGAACAGCTTTATTGGTTGTTATGTAGGAATAAAGATAAAACGCAACTCACAGAGTATAATATTGCAACAAGGGAGGATGCAGTGAGACATTGGTTCAATTAGTCTCAGTTTACCTCAGAAGTTTATGAAAAAAAAAACACAACTTGCATTCATTTAGCAACCTCCACGACGTCAGTGAATCAAGTGCTTTTAAATCATGAACCAGGATTTTACCGCCTCGCCCACTCTGGAATTCTCTGTTTGCCTCAGGCAGGATTTTACGAGCCTCGCCCGAGCAATGTCTTAAAATCCCACCCATAGAGTCTGTTGTAATGTAGAAAACACAGCAGCCAATTTGTACACAGCAAGTTCCCAGAAACAGCAATGTGATAACTGCCTGATATTCCAATTTAGTGATGCCGGTTGAGTGATAAATTGGCTAGGACACCAGAAAGAATTCCACAGCCCCTCAATTAGCTTCATGGATCTTTTACGCCTCCTCCGTGAGGTGAGACTGGGCCTCATTTTAATTTTTTATTCAACGTATGGCATCTCCAAATGTAGTAATTCACCCATTAGGCCATAAGATATAGGAGCAGAATTGGGCCATTTGGTCCATCGAGTTGGCTCCGCCACTCAATGATGGCTGATATGATTCTCATCCCCATTCTCCTGCCTTCTCTCCATAGCCCTTGATCCCCTTATTGATGAAGAACCTATCTATCTCTGCCTTAAAGACACTCAATGAGCTGGCCTCCACAGCCCTCTGTGGCAAAGAATTCCACAGATTCACCACCCTCTGGCTGAAGAAATTCCTCATCTCAGTTTTAAAGGAATGTCCCTTCACTCTGAGGTTGTGACCTCAAGTTTGATTCTCCCCTACTAGTGAAAACATCCTCTCCACGTCCACTCTACCTCAGCCTCTCAGTATTCTGTAAGTTTCAATGAGATCCCCCCTCATCCTTCTAAACTCTATCGAGTATAGACCCAGAGTCCTCAACCACTCCTCATATGACAAACCCCTTTATTTCTGGGATCATTCTTGTGAACCTCGTCTGGACTCCTTCCAAGGCCAGCACATTCCTCGCCAAATGCCAATTTGCCATTGCCAGCACCCTTTATTGTTCACCAAAGGAAAAGGCCGATCCCATTGCTTACAGTCAGGTGGTCTTCATCTCTGGACCGACAGCTCCGATCCGGGTAAAGTTACAGGTGTCAAAACCCTTGCTGGCTACTTTCTCTTGAGTGAGCCTCTGCTCCCTCAACAAGGCAGCTCATACTCCACGAAGACCACACGAAGGCTTTCCTCATTGTCATAACACTAACTGTGCACCGCGCTCTCAGTACTGTAGTGCAACCTGGAATGTCTACTCAAGTGGAGAGGATGTTTTCTCCTTGTGGGAGAATCTAGTACGAGAGGGGCCACTGATCAAAAGTAAAAGGTTGTCCATTTAAGGCACAGATGAGGAGAAATCTTTTCTCTCAGAGGGTTGTGAGTCTTTGGAACTCAAAAGGTGGTGGAAGCAGAGTCTTTGAATTTTTTGAGGTTGAAGAAATAGATTCTTGATAAGCAAGGGCTTGGTAGGTTATTGGAGTTAGGCAGGAATGTGGGGTTGAGGTTACAATCAGATCAGTCATGATCTTGTCGAATGGCGGAGCAGGCTGGAAGGTGAAAGTGTCTTACTCCTCAACCTAATTCAGATATTTGTAAGACTTTGGACTTTGCAACCTATGAACTTTGAACTCAGAAGCTAAAGTTTGGCTAGTGAGCTTCAGCTGATAATGCAGTTAGTTGGTGTTTGGTTTCAAAACCTGTTTCAGCTCCTAGGGGTCACTCAAGCTAGTGGGGTAGGTTTTGACTTTCTGGGGTGAACATCCGGCCAGTGATTTTGAGGAGAGGACCTCATTCTATCCGCCTTCTGAGTTGTGTGCCGGAATTCTACTGCTCCGCCCGTCATGGAATTGGAGCAGGCGAGGGGCGGACAATAGAAGTGTCCGTTGTCCGTGGGCGGGATTTTCCGGTCTCGCTCGAGCGAGGCCACAAAATCCCACCCATTAGCCTCCAAATAAGCAACTGCCAGCAGGTCCCTGGAGGAGGAGGTGAAACATGACAGGGATGGAGGAAAGACTGACAGAAACAAGCCCGATGGCACAGTGGTTAGCATTGCTTCTTCACAGCACCAAGGACCCAGGTTCAATTCTGGCCTTGGCTGACTGTTCGTCAGTGTGTGGGTGCTCCGGTTTCCTCCCACAGTCCAAAGATGTGTGGGTTAGGTGGATTAGCCATGCTAAATTGCTCCTTCATAGAATCCTGGAATCCCTACAGTGCAGAAGGAGGCCATTCAGTCCATCAAGTCTGCACTGACCATATTCCCATCCATTCCCATAACCCCACATATTTACCCTGCTTATCCCCTTGACACTAGGGTCAATTTAGTATGGCCTGAGCGTCAGACGGATTAGCAGGGTAGATATGTGGGGATATCATAGAATCATAGAAACTCTACAATGCAGAAAGCGGCCACTTGGCCCATCGAGTCTGCACCGACCATAATCCCATCCAGGCCCTACCCCCATATCCCATATTTACCCGCTAATCCCTCTAACCTACGCATCTCAGGATACTAAGGGGCAATTTTAGCATGGCCAATCAACCTAACCCGCACATCTTTGGATATGGGTTTAGGGCCTGGGGGTGGGATTGTGGTTGATGCAGACTCGATGGGCTGAATGGCTTCTTTCTGCATCACAGGGGTTTTATGTTTCTATGAAGCCCAAGCTCAAGCTGAGGGACTCCATGACAGGCTCATCTGTGGAATATTTTTCAGTGGGAGACTGGTGGAATCACAAAGACAGCATGGCGGTGAGAATGACAACTTGCCTCCACTTCACTTGGAATCACAGTGAAAGATCAGGAGAGTTCCCTACCTCATGGAATTCCATGGCCTGGGTCTGGACTTCCACTCACTGCAACACTGTGGGTGAAACTGTCCCTATTTCACCCGCTCTATGGCCCATTTGGGATACTAAAGCTCCCTGGCCTCACTTCAAGTAGAGCAGAGTTCACCTGGCCTACATTCTTGCTTCACCCAACATTAAAAAATAATCTGAAGTAGAAGCAATTTACTGCGGATGTTGGAATCTGAAACAAAAACAGAGAATTCTGGAAAATCAGTGAGGGCAATTCTCCCAGCCTGCTTGTTGCTCTAGCAGTGCAACGGGCCAGGAGACATCAGCAGAGGCCATTTAGTGGGCTCCCCGCTGGGCGCCATGGCCTCCGTGCGTTTCTGAGTCATCAGCTCTGTGCTGGAAATCAGCGTGGAGCTGATTTAAATATTTACATTTCAATTTGAATCCCATTAGTGGGCCCAGGACTGAAATCTCCGACTCTCCAAAAGAGAATCCCACCAAGACACCTCCCCTTCTCCCTCACCCCATAAACCCATGCATTTACCATGGCTAATCCACTTAATCTGCACATTTCTGGGCATTAAGGGACAATTTAGCTTGGCCAATCCACCTAACCTGCGCATCTTTGGAGTGTGAGAGGAAATTGGAGCCCCCGGGGGAAACCCACGCAGAAACAGGAGACATGTGCAAACTGTATGTAGAAAATGTAAATACCTTTGCACCATTTGTAAGGACCATTCTGAAATATCTGTAACATTTTTTTGATTGTATTGAAGCACCTCAGAGTGTAACATGCTCTATGTAGAGAATCTGAATATTATCGCACTGTGTGTGATGGCCAATTTGAAATGTTTGTAATGTTCTTTCTGATATTTTACACATTGAGGCATGGTGACGCAGTGGTTAGCACTGCTGCCTCACAGCATCAGGGACCCTGGTTCGATTCCCAGCTTGGGTGACTGTGTGGAGTCTGTACGTTCCCCCCGTGTCTGCGTGGGTTTCCTCCAGGTGCTCCAGGTTTCCTCCCACAGAACAAAGACGTGAGGGTTAGGTGGATTGGCCATGCTAAATTGCCCCTTAGAGTCCCAAGATTTATAGGTTAGGGGAATTAGGCGGGTAAATATGTTGGGTGACGGAGAAAGGGCCTGGGTAAGATGCTCTGTCGGAGATTCGGTGCAGACATCCTTCCGATAATGTGATGACCAGAAGTGCACACAATACTTTCACTGTGGCCCCACCAAAGTTCTGAAGGAAGGAGGCCATTCAGCCCATTGAGTCTGCACCGTAGGGATTCTATATTTTATGAATAAAGTATATGTTTCAAAAAAATAATGAATTGTTCTTGTGCAGGTAAAAACCAGTCACCAGTTTGTGCATAGCACAGCAAGGCCTCTCAAGCAGTAAAAGATTGAATAACCAGATAATCTGTTTTCTTTGCGATCTGTGTTTGAGGCAAGGACACTGAGACAGGAATAACAGCGACCTCTTTAACAGATTGCCTTTGTGGGCTGCGCGATAAAGTAAATAATTCTCGGCAATATGAGCTCTTCTGAGTAAAACGAGATTATTCTCTTCGAAATAGGAACTTATACTTCAGCCTGGAAAATGGAGCGAAAACACAAAAAGATTCACTTGTTATTTATTTTAATCATCTCTTTTTATTTCATTTAAAATCCCCGGAGTATTCCAGATCAATCTATTACCCTACAGCAGGCTTCCATCGCATGAGTTCTGAAACACAAAATGACTGACGTCATTTCTTTTCTCCTTAAGCTGCACACTCTTCCCAGAAAGTTTTTATAGATCCTATCTGCATGTATAAACAGAACCATTGCACGTTGTAACCATTTTTGATGGATGATCCTGCTTGAAATGCCTTTCTCTTTCTCAGGATGATGATGGAGGCCGTTTCGTCCATTTTAATTCATCCATCCAGCTAAAACTCATCTTCCCCAATCACCACCTATGTATTTCTGGAATGATTCCTGGGATAATTCCTGTTGTATTTTCTGCCTTATACAAACACGCAATCACCTAAAGAGGATTGGAAACTCAATTAGTGGGTTCTTTTATTTGAATCATAGAATCATACAGTGCAGAAGAGGCCCTTTGGCCCATCGAGTCTACACTGACACATTAGAAACACCTGAACTCCCACCTAATTCCATCTGCAGGCACTTGGCTCCTAGCCCTGAATGTTATGACATGCCAATTGCTCATCCAAGTACTTTTTAAAGGATGTGAGGCAACTTTCCTTCACCATCCTTCCAGGCCATCACCACCCTCTGAGTAAAAAGGTATTTCTTCACATCCCCAAACCTCCTGTGCCTCACCTTGAACCTATGTACTCTCATGACTGACCCTTCAACTAAGGAGAACAACTGCTCCTTATCCACTCTGTCCATGTCTCTCATAATCTTGTACACCTCGATCAGGATGCCCCTCAGCCTTCTCTGCTTCAACAAAAACAACCCAAGCTTATTCAACCTCTGTTCATAACTTAAAATGTTCCAATCCAGGCAGCATCCTGGTGAATCTCCTCTGCACTCCCTCCAGTGCCATCACATCCTTTCGATAATGTGGCGACCAGAACTGCGCACAGTACTCCACTGTGGCCTCACCAAAGTTCTGTACAACTCCAACATGACCTCCCTACTTTTGTAATCTATACCTCGATTGATAAAAGCAAGTGTCCCGTGTGCCTGTTCACATCCTACGAACATGTCCTTCCGCTTTCAGAGATCTGTGAACAAACACGCCAAGGTCGCTTTGAAGTGATGAAATTACATTCAACAATATTAGGGGAAATCATAATATCATAGAATCCCCACAGTGCAGAAGGAGGCCATTCAGCCCATCGAGTCTGCACCGACAACAATCCCACCCCACACATTTACCCCGCTAATCCCTCTACCCGACACATCCCTGGACATTAAGGGGCAATTGAGGTGAAGCTAAACATCTGGAGTGGGATTCTCTGGCCAGTCACGCCAACAGAATTCTCTCATCTCGCTGCAGTGAACAGAGATTTGGCTGAGTGCCAAATTCTCCATCCTCGCTTGCATTAGCGGTGGGGCATGAACGGCCGGAGAATTCTGGTCCTGAGCTCTGTCAGAGGCGGAGGAACGATCTGAGACAATTCCCCTTTTTCTCACCTCTCGACTGACAAGATGTACTGTTAGAAAGGAGTGTTTTAGCCCCTGGAGTGCTGTATTTTTTAAGAACAGACGCAAAACAGGGTTCTTGCTAAGTTTAAAACAAAGCAAGGATAAACCTTTACTTTCGCCGCACCCAGGATGTAATCGCATCACCCACTCCTCATTCACACAGCCGCACACACGGAAAACACAAGGAACGATGATTTATAAAGATGCAGCATGTGCTGCTGGGTGGGATTTAAAATAAAATGACGAAGTGTCAGGTTCTGACTGAAATCTCAGCTATAGGGCGCCATGGTGACACAGTGGTTGGCACTGCTGCTTCACCCTACCAGGGTCCCGGGTTCGATTCCTGGCTTGGGTCACTGTCTGTGCGCAGTTTGCACGTTCTCTCCATGTCTGCGTGGGTTTCCTCCCACAGTCCGAAAGACGTGCTGGTCTGGTGCATTGGCCATATTAAATTCCCCCTCAGTCTATCCGAACAGACGCCGGAGCGTGGCGACAAAGGGGTTTTCACAATAACTTCATTGCAGTATTAATGTAAGCCTACTTGTGACACTAATGAAAAAACTTTAATGACAGGAAGTGTATCATCACGCAAGGAGCAATCAGTACATGGTAAGTGGACTTTCAGAAAGAGAAGTGGAGGGAAATGTATGCCTTTAAAGCAATATCTAAAATGGCTCTGGATCGCCAGACAGGTTGTCATGTATAAAAGCAAAATACTGCAGATGCTGGAACAAAATCTGTGGGAGGAAACTGGAGCAAACCCCGCAGATACAGGGAGAATATATAGACTCTGCAAAGACAGTGACCCAAGCTGGGAATCTAACCCAGGTCCCTGGTGCTGTGGGACAGCAGTGCTAACCACTGTGCCACCGTGCCGCCGCAGCTTTTGTCTTAATCTCAGCTTTAGCTCACTGTATCTTTATTTCCCTTGTCTTTTGGACTGTAGAATCTTGCAGCACAGGAAGAGTCCATTCAGGCCACCATACTCATGTGGCTGTTCGAAAGGTTAGGCCTATTCTCATGGTCTTTCCCTCTCAGCCCTGCAACTTTCATCCCTTCAAATGTTTATTCAATTGCTTTATGAAAGTCGACTATTTATTTTGTTTCCATCATTCTTTCAGATAATAAATTTAAGATCATACTAACGCACCACTTAAAATATTTCTGCTTATTTTACCTCTGGCCTTTTGACATTACTTATGCCATCTAATTTAAAGTACTATTTTGTATTTACATCTTACAGACCTAATTAATTTGCATATGTCTGTTTTATATACATATGATATCTATAATTTACATATCTTTTACAGAATAATTAGACGAATGTTCTTAGTACTTTTTTATAAGTTCATAGATTCATAAGATAGAGGAGCAGAATTAGGCCATTCGGCCCATCGAGTCTGCTCCACCATTCGATCACGCTGATATGCTCCTCATCCCCATTTTCCTGCCTTCTCCCCATAACCTTTCAACCCATTGCCAATTAAAAATCTGTCTAACTCCTCCTTAAATTTACTCCCTGTCCCAGCACCCACCGCACTTTCACAACCCTTTGGGAGAAGTAGTTTCTCCTCAAATTTGTTTTAAATTTGCTACCCCTTATCCGAAGACTATGACCTCTCGTCCGAGAATGCCCACCAGCAAAAGCATCCACTCGACATCTACTTTATCCATACCTTTTATCATTTTGACTACCTCAATTTGATCTGGTCTCGCTGCAGTGAACAGATATTTGGCTGAGGCCAGAGAGTTTTGGCCTAAACGGTTCAATCTCTCTTCATACGACAAACCCCTCATCTCTGGAATCAATCTAGTGAACCTCCTCCGAACTGCCTCCAATGCCACTACATCTTTCCTCAACTAAGGGAACCAAAACTGTGCACAATACTCCAGGTGCGGCCTCACCAATACCTTGTATAGTTGCAACAATACTTCCTTACCTTAATATTCCATTCCTTTAGCTATAAATGCCAACATTACATTCGCTTTCTTTATTATCTGCTGTACCTGCATGCTAGTTTTCTGTGAGTCATGAACGAGGACACCCAGATCCCTCTGCACCGGAGCACCCCGCAGTCTCTCCCCATTTAGATAATAAGTTGCCTTCCCATTTTTGTGACCAAAATGCATGACCTCACACTTATCCACATTAAACTCCATCTGCCATTGGCCATAATTCAGATCTTTAGCATGAGAGATAACCGTATGATTGTTTTCTACAATTTATACTTTAATCTGTAGATATGAATATCTCCTTGTTACTTGTTGCACATCCCACTCTCCACAGAATTATAGTTCTTGCAGCAAATAGTTCACAGCCATTAATGGATTGTTTAACTTTTACTTTCCCAACCAGACTATCTCTAAACCCAGAACTATCTCTCACTGTGAGGGTTACACCATAAAGTTCTTCCTCTATCTACGAACAAGGCTAACCTTACAATCTATTTTAACTCCTCACAAATAGAATTTTACGGCCCCTCCTTTGGGCGGAATTTTCCTGTCACGCCAAAGTCAATGGACATTTGTGCGGCTTGTCACAATTTCAGGCCTCTGTCAACCACAAAGGAGCAATAAAATCCTACCCTCTGTCTTCAATCTGCAGGTAAACTCCCACCCACATTCTGTGTGATGAATAGCAACATCAGCATTTTCTCTGCTTAAGGCGCAGGCCTGATTTAACTGTGTACATTTCTGGTCACCCTGTTATAGAAAGGATATATTAAACTGGAAAGAGTGCAGAAAAGATTTACTAGGATGCTACCGGGACTTGAAGGTTTGAGTAATAAGGAGAGGCTTGATAGACTAGGACATTTTTCTCTGGAGCGTAGAAGGCTGAGGGGTGATCTTATAGAGGTCTATAAAGTAATGAGGGGCACAGATCAGCTAGATAGTCAATATCTTTTCCCAAAGGTAGGGGAGTTTAAAACTCGAGGGCGTAGGTTTAAGGTGAGAGGGACACAAAAGTGTCCAGAGGAGCAATTTTTTCACACAGAGGGTGGTGAATGTCTGGAACAAGCTGCCAGAGGTAGTAGTAGAGGCGGGTACAATTTTGTCTTTTAAAAAGCATTTAGACAGGTACAAGGGTAAGATGGGTATAGAGGGATATGAGCCAAATGCGGGCAATTGGGATTAGCTCAGGGGTTTAAAAAAAAGGGCGGCATGAACAAGTTGGGCCGCAGGGCCTGTCTTCATGCTGTAAACGTCTATGACTCTATGACTCTTTAACTCTACCTCTTGCTCTCCACCTCTCAGTTGGCTGCAGACCACACAAGACAAACCAAAGCCACTACCTGCAGTATTCCTGGGTTTGCAGGGAAGCCTGTAACCTGATCTCACAATGGCTTTCTTTACCCTTTTCCCCATGGTAATGAGAAACAAATTAGCTTTGACAAGGTAGAAATGTGAATCAGTTATCTTTGATCCCAAAGCCTTTTCATGTTAGCAGTAAAGGGGTAGATAACAGCACAACTGTCTCGGACCAGATACTTGAAACACATTTTCAATTATTTGGGAGTACAGAACCTCAGTACTGGTTATCAATGAATATTTGAATACCTGAGACAGAGGTAGAACAAATGCAGAGAAGTGTGAAGATAAATATTTTGGAGAATGCGGAAAAGAGTTCGAAAAGAAAGGATTCAATTCTAAAGAAGTTGCAGGATCTGGGAGTCTATATGTAAGAAGTTTAACAACACCAGGTTAAAGTCCAACAGGTTTATTTGGTAGCAAAAGCCACACAAGCTTTCGAGGCTCTGAGCCCCTTCTTCAGGTGAGTGGGAATTCTGTTCACAAACAGAACTTATAAGACACAGACTCAATTTACATGAATAATGGTTGGAATGCGAATACTTACAACTAATCCAGTCTTTAAGAAACAAAACAATGGGAGTGGAGAGAGCATCAAGACAGGCTAAAAAGATGTGTATTGTCTCCAGACAAGACAGCCAGTGAAACTCTGCAGGTCCACGCAACTGTGGGAGTTACAAATAGTGTGACATAAATTCTGATTCTAGGATCGCATGATAAAGACTCAGGAGGAAAAAAGCAGAAATATTTATGTGAAATAGTGTGACATAAACCCAATATCCCGAGGCATGGTACATTGGGGAAACTATGCAGACGCTGCGACAACGGATGAATGAACACCGCTCGACAATCACCAGGCAAGACTGTTCTCTTCCTGTTGGGGAGCACTTCAGCGGTCACGGGCATTCGGCCTCTGATATTCGGGTAAGCGTTCTCCAAGGCGGCCTTCGCGACACACGACAGCGCAGAGTCGCGGAGCAGAAACTGATAGCCAGGTTCCGCACACACAAGGACGGCCTCAACCGGGATATTGGGTTTATGTCACACTATTTCACATAAATATTTCTGCTTTTTTCCTCCTGAGTCTTTATCATGCGATCCTAGAATCAGAATTTATGTCACACTATTTGTAACTCCCACAGTTGCGTGGACCTGCAGAGTTTCACTGGCTGTCTTGTCTGGAGACAATACACATCTTTTTAGCCTGTCTTGATGCTCTCTCCACTCCCATTGTTTTGTTTCTTAAAGACTGGATTAGTTGTAAGTATTCGCATTCCAACCATTATTCATGTAAATTGAGTCTGTGTCTTATAAGTTCTGTTTGTGAACAGAATTCCCACTCACCTGAAGAAGGGGCTCAGAGCCTCGAAAGCTTGTGTGGCTTTTGCTACCAAATAAACCTGTTGGACTTTAACCTGGTGTTGTTAAACTTCTTACTGTGTTTACCCCAGTCCAACGCCGGCATCTCCACATCAGTCTATATGTACACATGTTTTTGAAGGTGACAAATAGGTTGAGAAAGTGGTTAATAAGGCTTATCAGATCCTAGGCTTTGCAAATAAAGGCATGGGGGGAATTCTCCTATCCTGCCCACCTCAGAGATCGTAGCGGACATGGGGCGGACCATGCAAAGGTCCGTTGACCTCAGGCAGGACTTTCCAGTTTTGGGGCGAGTGCAGCTGGAAAACCCCGCCCATAGAGTACAAAAGCAAGGAAGTTATGATGCAACTTTATAAAGCTTTGGTTCAGCCACAAAAGGAAATGAATATTCAATTGTGAACACTGAACTTTAGAAAGGAAGTGAAGGCTTTACCGAAGATGCAGAAAAGATTTACAAGACATTGTTCCAGGAATGAGGGACTTTACATGATGAAGCTGGGGTTGTTCTCCTCAGAGAAGAGGAGATTAAGAGGAGATCTGACAGAGGTGCTCAAAATCATGAGGTGTCTGGACAGAGTAGATGGTTCCCAGTCGCGTGAGGTTTGAGAAGAAGAGGATATCGATTTAAGGTGAGAGTTAAAAAAAACAGCTACATGAGAAAAAAAATGCAGTGAGTAGTTAGGATCTGGAATTCACGAAGAGTTTAGTGGAAGTACAATCCTGGTTTTCTAAACAGAATTGGATAACATACCGACATAGAAGATAGGAGCGGGTAGAGGCCATTCGGCCCTTCAATCCTGCTCCACCATTCATCACGATCATGGCTGATTGTCCAACTCAATAGCCTAATCCTGCTTTCTCCCCGTAACCTTTGATCCCATTTACTCCAAGTGCTATATCCAGCCACCTCTTGAATACATTCAATGTTTTGGCATCAACTACTTCTTAGTAGTTTAAGCTTCTGAAGAGAAAAGAATTGCAGGGCTACAGGCGGGGAGAAGGTGGGTTTCTCTTGCAAAGAGCTGGTACATACAGGCCATAGATCAGCCATGATCTGATTGAATGGCGGAGCAGGCTCAAAGGACTGCTCATAATTCCTATGGTCCTATGTTCCTAAACAGCGTCCTTCAGTGTGGTATGATATGAAAGGAACAGGGTTCAATGAAGTAATGTTGGTGAAGAATCATATGAAGTATAAGCATTGACATAAACTTGCTGGGCCAAATGAATGTTTCCATGCTGTCCATTCTATTGTTTTTGATCTCTTCCATTCTATAGGTTTTGTTCCGAATCAATTGGACAATATTGAGCGTTGAGTCTACAAAGGCTCCAAGGTCTTATTCATCCTCTTCAATAGCTTTAACAGAGAGAAGGGGAAGAGAATTATATTGTGCGTGTGCTTAATGGTTGGAGTCTCTGTTCTAGATGGACAATTTGGGCTAAAGAGGTGTACAGTTGGAACATGGATGGATTGTGTGGTACATAAGGCGCTTCAAAGTAATTCACTGTATGTGAAATACTTTAAGCCTTTTCAACAAGGCATGAGATCAATTTAAGTAAATTCCTTTCCTTGAAAACACATAGTAAATAGGCAATGGGGTAAGCAATTTTGGACTATAATGACCAGCAGCCCGGTTCATGCTTTACCTCCATCAACTCCACCGTAACTTAAACTGAAATTCCCAATGCTCACAGCAAATTGCTGATTGCGAATGTTGAGACTTGTGGCACTCAGGATATTTATTCTTCGGATTGCACGGACAAATGGCTGGTGGGCTTGGATGCATGACGGCTCTCTATGATGGAGCCCAGTGCCTTAATGATGTGTAAGCTGGCAGCGCTTAAGCCTAAGGCAATCAGGCCATTCCGGTGTCGATGTGTGCATAGCTTCTCCGTGCAGAAGCGCAGGCAAGAATCTGGATGCATTTGCAGTCTCAGTCCGAAATGAAACTCAAAACGTCGGATTTACTGGAAAGAAGTTGGACTGGTTGATGATGGAATGTTGCTTCATTCCTAGCGGTGTTTCAATGGCTGACTGAGAACGTGTACATTTAAGTGTAAGTGCACCTCGCACAATTAAAAACAGATGGAACGAGTTTTAGGACTTGAAAGTATTACATTCCATTGGCCACTTGATGACGTCTGGACTGCCACGGAGGTAATAGTGCAGCAACTTATTGATGAAAGTGCACTTCCTCAGCAAATTATTAAATACTTATCTAAATACCAATGTCCGTGACTCATTGAAGGGAACAATAATTTTAATTAATGCGTTTATACTTTATCCAATCTAAATACACAAGAGTTTGGGCTGCGTATAAGTTTGCATAATCGTTCTTTTTGGAAGGAGGCGAATTCAATATGCTTGTCGCCTTGCCGAGAAAGGAATCATTTTTCCACTTGTAGTTCCTCGTGTCAGCATCAAGTGCTTCCAGGTGAGGTACAGTACGGGTTTGATGTTGGGTGAGGTTGCCTCGGTTTTGTTCCAGAAGAACACTCTTGTGCATCTGTGCAGCATTTTCCATGCTGCAAATGAGAATGCACAAGTTAGCGTGTCAGCCATGACTCAGTTGATAGTTTCAGACACACAAAATGAAGGGTTTAAAAATCCAAAGCATATAATCTGAGAGACCGATTCAGTGCAGCAATGAGGGAGTGCGAAACTTTAAGAGGTGCGGACTTTTGATTGAACAGTTAAACTGTGGCCCATGAAAGAATAAAGAGGTTAAGGCACTTGACGGAGGAGTGATTTATGGCATGTGACTGGTGTTGTTCAAATATATTATGTATCAATTGACAGATATCAAAACCCAGCAGTTCCAGCTGATGCATTTGTCTCATATACAACCTGGAATGGAGCCAAACCATGATTGTGTTTTGCTTTGAGTGAGAATGCTTTGCAACTTGATAGAGGTTTGAATAAATATTGAGGAGAGCAGAGCTTATTGCTGGTGTCTGGAGTCTGCAGCATATGTTTAATGTGATCCCTGTGACAGCCGGCACAGTTCGCTCCGAACACGGCTGACGCAAGCACCCCATCAACATGACGCAGAGAACGGTTTCTCATTCTGGAACTGCATCCTGGACTCTGAGATCTGGCACCCTGAGATAACGGTTCTTCCTCGTCGCTTTGCCGGCAGCAGGGTTGTAGTTGGGATTGGGGACAAGGACAAAGTGTTTTGGAGATTGTGGGAAAGCTACTGGCAGCTGTGACTCGGCCAAGAGAGGTTTATATCTAGCCAACTGGACGGTGTTCAACTAATGATTCCACCCTCAGCAATATGCAGCAACTTGAACTTTTGGAACCATCCGGGTTCTATTTACTTGAGCAAAAGCTATTGCAACTGGGGCAGAAAAGTTTATGTACAACAGGAGTAACTTATTTTTTTTTAAATAGTGCATCTGGCAGACAACTTCCTGATAGGGGATGACAATGGACACAATATTATCAGCTTAGACTCCCCTCAGGTGGCTAATCAATAGAAAGTTGCCTCGCGCCAGTCGAAGGTCCACCTCTAAACCACTGAACCTGTCTCTGTTAGAGCCTCATTTTCACCGAATCCCTACAGTGCAGAAAGAGGCCATTGGGCCCATCAAGCCTGCACATGCAACAATCTCACCCAGGCCCCATCCCCATTACTTCACATATTTACCCTGTTAATCGCCCTGACACTAAGGGACAATTTACCATGACAAATCAACCTAACCCACACATCTTTGGACTGTGGGAGGAAACTGGAGCACCCGGAGGAAACCCACGCAGACACGGCAAAAATGTGCAAACTCCACATAGACAGTAACCCGGGAGGCCGGAATTCAACCCGGGTTCCTGGCGCTGTGAGGCAGCAATGCCAACCATTGTGCTCTCGAAAAGTGGTTTCATTTATGCGTGCAAGATCGAACCAATTAATTAATTTAGAAATGCAAAGTTCCATGGCCACACCGACCCTTCGTTTTTCTGGTGTATGGTTGATAGATGAAGGTTGGGTTTAGGGTTAGGGTTAGGGCTCTTCTACAAATTGTTTCCTGAGGTGTTTAGCATCCACCCAAACAGGGGGATGAAGCCTTGCTTTAAAGTGTCATCCAAAAGGTACCACTCCTGATAATACATTCTTCTCTCCCTGTCATTCTGGTCATCAGCCTATGTTATCTAGGGTGGCACTGGAGAGTAACAAGGGTGGTAGGTGTTGTTGGACAGGGTTGGTGTTTGAAACCACAGCTTTAAGATTTAATGTCAGAAGAACTATTAATTGAGCCAAGCTGACACCAATAGCAGCAGAGAGTGTTCCATACGATACCCAATAGCTATATCACATGCTCAATATTCCTCTTCTCCTTTCGGGTACCATGCTCTAAGCGATTTCGGCATCCACAGTATCTTGTCTTTATCTTTATGCTCCAAGAGTTCGTCGGCAACAATGGATCCCCATTGGATTGATCCATGATTATGCTTGATATTGTTTATTGCAGTAGTTTCCGCTGCCCTCTGCAAAATGGCTGACCAGGCACCTCTGCCACTCTTATTGCCTGCCAGTCATCAGTTAGTGCCACCGTAATGGGCGGCAGCACAGTGGCACAGTACTTAGCAGTATTGCCTCGCAGCGCCAGGGACCCGGGTTCGATTCCCGGCTTGGGTCACTGTATGTGTTGAGTTTACACATTCTCCCCATGCCTGCGTGGGTTTCCTCCGGGTGCTCCGGTTTCCTCTCACAGTCCAAAGATGTGTGGGTTAGGTAGATTGGCCATGTTAAATTGCCCCTTAGTGTCAGGGTGATTAGCTAGGGTAAATGCATGGGGTTATGAGGATAGGGCCTGGGTAGGATTGCATTTAGTGCAGACTTGATGGACTGGATGGCCTCCTTCTACACTGTAGGATTCTATGATTGGAAGAATTTAAGGGCTGATTATCAAACTGCATGGCCATATTACAAACACACTTCCTGTGGCCACCAAGTTCTGCAGTGGGACCTGAACCCAAGCTTCTTGTCCAGAGGTATGGATGCTACCCATTGCACCTTAAGACCTCCCTACTCAACATGCATCTAGGTGCAAAACAGAATTTCTGACCCAAGACTAAAGAAGCTTCTCTCGCATCCCATTAGAGTTTCAAAACTTTTCCTTTTCTATTATCCATGCTGTAAAATGTAAATGCTTTTTTTCACTTTGTGTTTCACCGACAGTCTTTACTTTCGAACCACAGATTTAGATGCACTTTTTTTCCCTTACAGGAAGGTGGTAGATTAGCATCCTTTCCATCACTTGTTTAACTGTTTCCTGTTGCTAACCGATGGCTGAATGTGCCAACTTTTCCTTCAATTTAATTTGGGCAAGGTCTCTATTAAGCTCATTATCATTCTATTGGGATATAGTAACAGCCACTCCCAATGATTGATATGGATAGGCCGTTTGAAGTTTATTTTTACATGGCGAGAGGGAACGGAAGAGTAAATCCTCTGATCCTACACTATCAGTGAAGAGCTCTGCGTAATGAGGGCACAGGGTTGGGAATCAGGATGCTAAAATACTATAACCCTCTGACCGCAGGCTTGGATCCTTGGTGAGAAGCAGGGAATTGGTGAATTTGCTGATTAAACTACCTGTGAGCGATACAGATTGGAATTTGATTTTCTCTCCTCCCGAGATGAACTTGGAGGTACAGGGGCCTATAATCGGGTGGGAGGCTGACAGATGGATACTCTGCCATCTTCCCATCTCTGATTGGTTAAGGGAAGGGCTGGTAAGCTCCTGGATGGTCTTTCTGTCTTGCCACCAATTAAGGCCCTTAAAGAGGCAATTAATGTCTTCTGAAGGGCCTCATCTCACCGCCCCTGGTATTCAATCAATGGTAGGTGGCAGTGCTGTGTTTGCTTGTAGGTTCCCCAGAGGGCGCTATTTTTGAAAAGTTTTATTCCTTTCTTAGAGTTACAAAGCCAATGCGTGGAGTGGACAGGGCAAGCCCGTAATCCAACACCTTGCACGCTCCAAAAACCAATTCAAACTTAAATCAAACCCAGTTCATGGTCCCCCCAAGATCGACACCTCATTCAAAAGCACCCAGTGCCTGATGGAGGGGTCCAGTATCAGGAAGAATGGGGGGAAGGGGGCCCACTGACAGCCACTCTTCCTACCCATGCTGCCTGACACCACCCACCCCCTACTCCCCCATCCACCCTCCCCACCCCCACCCCCTCTGCTGCCCCACAATCCCCAACTGGCAACCCCAATCTCTGGCAGGCTGGGCGAGACCTCTGCTGCTTGTGTTACATGCTGCCCACAGCATACATAGTACCTGCACTAGTGACGCGTAGGAGATAAATGATCTGAAAACCTCCAATAATATGCCAGCAGCCTCCTTTTCACTTTTCCTAATAGTTGCTTCATTGACATTAATGAGTAAGAAAATTGCTGACATATTTCCCCCCATTCTCCCTGATGACCCAGTCATCTACAATAGAATCATAGAATCATAGAATTCCTACAGTACAGAAGGAGGTCATTCGGCCCATCAGGTCTGTGCCGACCACAATCCTACCCAGGCCTTATTCTGTAACCACGCACATTTACCCTGCTAATCCCCCCGACACCAGGGTCAATTTAGCATGGCCAATCCACCTAACCCGCACATCTTTGGATTGGGGGAACACCCGGAAGAAGCCCATGCAGACACGGGGGAAAGTACAAACTCCACACAGACAGTGACCAGAGGCCAGAATTAAACCTGGTCCCTGGCGCTGTGAGGCAGCAGTGCTAACCACTGTGCCACCGTACTGCCATTTTGAGGAATGTCATGGTGTCACCAGGTGTGCCCAGGTAAGATTCTCTTTCAAATCCCTCTGCAGTCTTTACCTTTCCTATCTCTGTAACCTCCTCCAGTCCTGTAATGTTCCACTCTGCACTCTTCTAAGTCTAGCCTCTTGAGCATCCCCAATTTCAGTGGTTGAACCATTGGTGCATTCAGTTGCGTTCAGTTGCCTACTCCCTAAGACCAGGAATTCCCTCTCTAAACCACTGTGCCTTTCCATAGTTCTGGCAATCAGTAGGGGGGAGGTGTGGGTGGGTGGGTGGGATGGTTGGGGTGGTCAGTCGGGGGGGGGGGGGGGGTGGTGGTGAGATCAAGTGGTCAGTAGGGTCTGGGAGTCAGGGGATCAGGATGGTTGTTCAGTAGGGTATGGTCAGTGAGAGAGGTTCAGGTGTTCAACGGGGTCCTGTGAGGGGGGGAGGGGGGGTGGGGGGGAAGTTGTCGAGAGGATTTTACCCTGAAGCTAGATGTAGTTTTAATTCTTCCAACTTTTCCAAGGTATCTATTACTGTAAGACAGTGAAAACTATCTGAAGTTTGCAATTTAAATCATATTTTTGGATTTTTCCAAATGCAGGACAATTGCGTGATGGAATTTTGAATTTGCGGGCAAATGCCAGGTAATCCTTACCTGGGGACTTCTGGAGGTTGAGGATGGGGGGGAGGAGGAATTTCCAGCACATCTTTGGGATACCCCCCAGTTGTGACTCCTGGAAGATCAGAATAGAAGGTACAAGCCAACTAGTGGGTACAAGATATAGAATATATAATACTCAGCATCAGGACTCAATGGGGGGAGGGAGGGGGACGCTTGGGCCTGGCCAAGGTGGGGGTGGTTGGACTAGCTATCGGGGATCGATAGGTTCAGGTGGTTGGGGAGGTTCACGATAGGCCGCAGGCCTCTGCGATAGCTGGGGGTGGGGGGCGGTGGTGTTGTGTGTGAGGCTGACTGACAGCAGTAGAGGCTGAGTGACACACTTCTGCTGCTAGAGACCTACACATGCGCAATTGCGCACTCTGCTGCTCTCAGCCAGCGTTCGGGCAATTTACGCCCCGGCCTCTCCCCCTATAGGCGAGAAACCATTTTGAGTTTTTTTTTAACTCTTAAGATAGCAGATTTGAATTTGGCCAAAAAATGGATCAGAAACTCTCCCATTTTCCCACACACTTAGAATTTATTTGGTAAGATCACCCTTAAAAGAAAGATGGATTGCTGATGAATTGCTGCCGCTCAGGAAACTTCCGGAACATGATGCAAAACCTCAATGAGTTGTCATGCTTTTTAAATGGACACTTATCAGTCAAATGTGGATTTCAACTGTTGCTGGAGGTGTGTCCCCAACCGGAATCTCTCAGGAAATGCTCAGACTGTGGCAACATCTGGACTCAACCATTTCCTCCAACTTGGATAAGGGGAGGTGACCATCGGATCTGGGCATTAACTGGATGACAGATTCCTTCAATCTGTTGTGCTGCAGATCAGTAGGTGTGTTGAGATGAAACCTGGTTGCAGGCACAATCCTGTACAGGGATACAGATTAGAAAAATAATGACTCCAAAAAAAATCCATACACTCCAAAGACAGCTAAGTATCTGGTTGTGCAACATTTGAAATGGCTGCCATGTTTGCTGGACAGGAGCTGGGAGTGACAGTGGTAATGGAGAATAGTTTTTTAAAGTTTAAGTTTATTTACTAGTGTCTCAAGTAAGCTTTACATTAACACTGTCATGAAGTTACTGTGAAAATTCACTAGTCGCCAGACTCTGGTGCCTGTTCAGGTACACTGAGGGAGAATTGCACATGGCCGATGCACCTAACCAGCACGTCATTCAGACTGCAGTCCAGCACTGCAATGTTCTCCTTAATATTCCCATCCCTCCTCCTTTTCTTTCTTTCCTATCTTTCTTAAACATCCTTTGTGAAGGAATATTTAATATCCAGTCCTGTCCTTTCAACCTGAAAATCATTATTGCCAGAACCTCATGGATGAGATTGTGCATCCTCCCAGCCATGTGTTTCCTGCCAGTGGGAGGTGGTGCATTGTTTGCCAGCAGAGGGATTCTCTGGTTGCGCTGCTGTTAATGCGAATTCCCATTGACGTCACCTCCCATCGGTGGGAAAGCCATGGGCGCGGGTGTGCTGCCAGTGGGACCAGAGAATCCCACTGGCGTGAACGGCCGGAGAATTCCAACACATATTTCTAATTGCCTATCTGCATCTGAACCTCATCAATCTTGTTTACCGTACATTGTACTTTCATATAGCACCGTCACCCTAACTTCAACTTAATTACTTTCCGTCTTATGCTGAACCCACCAACCCCTTATGAAACCCAATTTTTATACTATTTGTATAGAATCATAGAATCTACAGTGCAGAAGGAGACCATTCAGCCCATCGAGCCTGCACTGATAACAATCCCACCCAGGTCCTATTCCTGCAACCCCACATATTTACCCTCCTAATCTCCCTGATACTAAGGGGCAATTTATCATGGCCAATCAACCTAACCCGCACATCTTTGGACTGTGGGAGGAAACCGGAGCACCCGGAGGAAACTCACGCAGACACGGGGAGAACATGCAGACTCCGCACAGTCACCCAAGGCTGGTATTGAACCCAGGTTCTTGGTGCTTTGAGACAACTGTGCAACAACTCTGCCACTGTGCCGCCCTTATCACTCCATTTATGAAAACAAAAGTCTTGTTTTTTATATAGTGCATTCAACAACATTAGGACTCCCAAAATGCTTTACGGTCAACAACATACTTTTTGCAGTATTGTTACGACTGTCAGGAGAGGGGCAAGGTTGAGAAGGCAGGGCCTTCATCAATAATCTCAGCCATTGACGGGAATTGAACCCATGCCTGCACCATTAACCAGCTGTCCAGCCAACTGAGTGAAACTGACCCATTGCTGCTGTAATGTAGGAAGCACAGCAGCCAATTTACATACAGTAAGCTCCCTGTCACAGCAATCGGTGCAAACAGGATGGTAAAGAGTCACTGCAAATAAATTGCACATTGCAACAAATTAGGGGTATTGTAAAATATAGAGTATAGTGTCGGTAATTAGTATGAGTGAGTGTGACAAATAGAGAATGCAATGTCCTGTCAAGTGGTGCAAGTGTGTGAAAAAGGATGCACAGTATCTGTAATTAATCTGACTCTATGTGATAGGGAGTGCACAATTCTTCTCAGTAGTGAGAGTCTCTGAAAGAGAGCACACAGTGTATGTGGCGTTGAGTAGGGAAACAGCTCATGTGTGTATAAAAGAGAGTGTGTGAAAAAGAGAGAGATAAAGAACATATGGAAAGAATATAAAACATGAGAGACTGTGGGGAAAGAAGTCTGGTGCCAGAAGTTGAGATGGAGAGAGGTTAATTGAGAGATCAGAAGGCAGCATTACAGAAACAGATGAGAGAGTTCCTTTAGAAATTGTCAATTATGCATTTTAAAATTCAAATCTCATTGATGTTTTTAAGGGTAGTTTTCCATATGTAGTTTGTTTTGGTTGCCCCCACGGCTCTTTTCATCAACAAGGTCTAAGAGTTGTACCGTGAACCTTTGTTTATCACACAGGGAGGTCACGGAAGGACTCAAAGACAAGCTTTGGGCCGATGGGCTAAGATTGAACTGATTCCACTGTTCATCTTGCGGAGCAGATTGTGTTATTTGGAAAGTGAGTTATTTAGAGGTTATGGGGACATTTACTAACCCTACAGCTCATTATGTCTTATCTGAAGAGGAATGTTACATCATGCCCTATTGAGATAGTCAGGAATCCATGGAGGAGCTGTCCCCTCTGTTCTATCTGGTACTCCACCCCTGTGGCACATTCAATGTCCCAGCAGAGAAACAGGCAATTTGGCCAGCTATGCTGGTATATTTTTCCACATGAGCCTGTCAGTCATATCCCACCCTTTTTCCTGCTCTCTGCGCATTCCCTTTAATATTCCTGTTTATCAGGCCGCTATCCAATCTCTTTAAGAATATCTTTAAATACCCAGCTTCAGCAGAAAACCTCAAATTTAAATTCTTCTCCATGCCAAATGAAATGCCTAACTTCTCCTTCAATTCATATTGTGAATATTATAAACTTGTGCCAACCTTGTACCCTCTCACTGAACACCTGTCACTATTCATTGGATAATTCTCCGAGTATTTTACTCTTTAACCTTTTCTCTCTCACACTTTGGGACATCCTGAGGTCATTAAAGGCATTATAGAAATCCAATGTTTCTTTTGAATTACGTGATACACAGGACATAGAGCGCAGAAACGGATCACTCAGCCCAAACAGTTCTTGCTGGTGTCAATGTTCCACAAGGCAGCTCCTATCCCTCTTGATTCAACCTTCTTAACCTTCTATTTCCTATTTCAAGTAGCTCATCTCCTGACCCCTCAAAGCCTGTCCACCATCTGCAATGCATAAGTCAGGAGTGTGATGGAATACTTCCACTTGCCTGGATGCAGCTCCAACAACACTCAGAAAGCTTGTCACCATCCAGGGCAAAGCAGCTCGTTTGATTGGCACCACATCCACAAACATCCATTCCCTCCACCGCCGACGCTCAGTAGCAGCAGTGTGTACCATCTACAAGACGCACTGCAGCAATTCACCAAAAGTCCTTAGACAGCACCTTCCAAAGCTATGACTACTTCCATCTAGAAGGACCAGGGCAGCAGATACATGGGAACACCACCACTTGCAAGTTCCCCTCCAAGCCACTCGCCATCCTGACTTGGAAATATATCGCCGTTCCTTCATAGTCGCCGAGTCAAAATCCTGGAACTCCCTCCCTAATAGCATTGTGGGTCAACCCACGTGGACTGCAGCGATTCAAGAAGGCAGATCACCACCACCTTCTCAAGGGCAACTCGGGATGGGCAATAAATGTGGCCAGCCAGCCATGCCCATGTCCCACAAATGAATAAAAAATAAAATTCCGCCTCCCACATACACTATCTAGATTCCCTTGAACAGCATCAGTGCTATTTTCTGCAATTAATCCCCATTGTAATGAATTTCACATTCTCACACTCTCAGGGCAATTTTCTTTCCCGAAATCCTTTGAACAGAATGCAAGATAGGGATGTAGGGCTTCATGTCTTCATATAACGTGTTGTTACTTCCCATCAAGAGTTACCCCCAACCCGAAGATTATTGCACAAAATCTTTGATGTACGCTCTGTAGAAAGATTGGCTGGGATTTTGCATGCCCAGCTGCATGGGGCATGAATGGAAACAGGAGCGCGAAATCTCGTGAGAGACCCAAAATGCATTATATGTTGGCAGGAAATCCCATCGCAATTGTTCCCCAACTGCTAGTGATATAACAAGATTCCTGACTTCCAACATCAGTAAACCACATTAGAATAAATTTAAATCTAATTATCAGGCCTCTGTGCCTGATAATCTGCACCCCCCTCTCCCCCCCCGTTATATTAACCATTCACATTGGTGTGAATTAGGAGTGCTCTCCAATGGTGTGCACCTGGCAGGCAGAACCTTAGAGAACTAAAGGAACTTAGGTGAATGCACCACTCAGGGGGAAGGGGGTCATGTCAGTGCAGTACCCGAGCTTTGTGTCTGCTGGTGGCGGAGGCAACCTGCCATTGGTGAATCCACTGATGTCTATGTCGCTTTGTGCGGCTCACCCATCTCGCCATCGGGGACTGGAAAGCAGGAAAATCCAGCACAATAATATTTTTAATCTAGCGCCAGGCATGCAATAATTTGTAGTTGTTTTAGAATTATATTTGCTAAGTAATCAAAACCAAAGTGCGTCCTTGGCCTTGTGGTGAAATATCAAGGCCAGACAGCTGAGCTCCAGACAACCGGGTGACACGCATGTTCTCCATTCACTGAGCAAATCTGCACTGTTATTCATTCCAGAGTGATGAGGCTTTAGTCTGTTATCTGCACAAGTCCAATAAAAACCCAAGCCCTAATGGGCATGATGCCCACAGAGCCACATGACCATCAATGCAGCACCAATTTGGTCGTCCCATTTAGAGATCACAGGGCTGGTGGGCGGAGTGCAGGAACAGCAGGTGAAGAGAGGGCACTTCACTTGGTCAGATTGGAGAAATGTTTATCTGAATTTGCCTCATGTTAAATCTGACTTTGTTATACTTTGTAGAAAAACTGAAGACAAAAACATTGGTGTACTTCATCATGACAAGCACAAAACGATTCAAAACCAATAAATATATTTGGTTTAAATTAAACAGAACTGGATGGTAAACTCACAAAAACGCAGGTAACTAAATCTGTTTGGTGAAGCGATGTGGAAATTATTTAGATACTTTTAAAGAGGAAAAGAAGGATGAAGATTGAACCTGTTGAGCTAATCCTTTGGGATTAAGACACTGTTACACACATGGGTGACGTGGTGGCACAGTGGTTAGCACTGCTGCCTCACAGCGGTAGGGTCCTGGGTTCAATTCCCAGCCTTGGGTGGCTGTCTGCATGGAGTTTGCACGTTCTACCTGTGGGTTTCCTCCGAGTGCTCAATTTTCCTCCCACAGTCCAAAGGTGTGCAAGTTAGGTTGATTGGCCATGTTAAATTGCTCTTTAGTGTCGGGGGATTAGTGGGGTAAATACATGGTTTTGGGGATAGGGCTTGGGTGGAACTGTTGTCAGTGTAGGCTCGATGGGCCAAATGGCCTCTTTCTGCACTGAAGGGATTCTAGGAGGCGGGATTTTCCACATCTCCCCTCGGGGGCGTGGTTTGCAGTGACAGAGGTGACCCGCCATTGGCCGGTGGTGGGATCTTCTGGTCTCGTCGCTGTCAATGGGGTTTCCAGTTGTATGCACCTCCCATGCCACCGGGAAACCCATGGATTGGGGGTTTGCCATCGGCGGGGCTGGAAGATCCCACCAGTGGGACCGGCCAGAAAATTGTGGACAGTGGAATCTTCATCACTTATCAGAAGGTCCTGTCATTAAAAGTTGCCAAACCTCGCGGCCAAATATTCTGGCCCTTCCCGCTGGTGGGTTCTTTCGGTCCTTCAATGGCGACCCCTGCCATGGCAGGATGGAGTTTCGGTTGTACATCTTTTTTTTGTTTGATTTATTATTGTCACATGTATTAGTATACAGTGAAAAGTATTGTTTCTTACGCGCTGTACAGGCAAAGCAGACCGTTCATATAGAAGGAAACGAGAGAGTGCAGAATGTAGTGTTACAGTCATAGCTCGGGTGTAAAGAAAGATCAACTTAATACAAAGTAGGCCCATTCAAAAGTCTGACAGCAGCAGGGAAGAAGCTGTTCTTGAGTCAATTGGTACATTAGGCAGGGATTTATGGAGTTGGGGTGGAAACTAAAGGCCAAGACTGACAGAGTGGTTATCTCTGGACTCTTGCCTGTACCACGGGATAGTTTAGAGAGGAATAGGGAGAGGGAAGGTTTGAATTCATGGCTGAGGGGATGGTGCAGGAGGGAGGGGTTCAGGTACTTAAGCAATTGGGGCTCGTACTGGGGAAGGTGTGACCTCTATGAGAAGGATGGTCTACACCTTAATCAGAAGGGGACCAATATCCTGGGGGGTAAATTTGCTAAGGCCATGCAGGGAGGTTTAAACTGATTCGGGGGGGGGGAGGGATCCTGAGTAGTGGGGCTGAAAGTGAGGGATGCATGGATGGGGACTGCAATGCACGGCATTGCAGAGGTGGGGTGGAGCAGGGGTTGAAATGTGTATACTTCAATGCCAGGAGTATTCGCAATAAAGTGGGTGAACTTGCAGCGTGGATCAGTACCTGGGACTTCGATGTTGTGGCTATTTCAGAGACATGGATAGAGCAGGGGCAGGAATGGATGCTGCAGGTCCCGGGGTTCAAATGTTTTAGTCGAAGTAGGGAAGGAGGTAGAAGAGGGGGAGGGGTAGCATTATTGGTCAGAGATTGTATCACAGTGTCAGAGAGGAGGTTTGATGAGGACTTATCTGTTGAGGTAGTATGGGCGGAGATTAGAAATAGGAGAGGAGAGGTCACCCTGTTGGGAGTCTTTTATAGACCTCCTAAAAGTTCTAGAGAGGTTGAGGAAAGGATTGCGGAGTCAATCCTGCTTAGGAGTGAAAGTAATAGGGCAATTGTTATGGGGGATTTTAACTTGACTAATATTGACTGGAATTGTTATAGCTCTAGCTCGTTAGAGGGGTCAGTTTTTGTTCAAAGCGTGCAGGAAGGTTTTTTGACTCAGTATGTAGACAGGCCAACTAGAGGTGAGGCTATATTGGATCTGGTGCTGGGAAATGAGCCAGACCAGGTGCTAGACTTGGAAGTTGGTGTGCATTTTGGTGATAGTGACCACAATTCGGTTACGTTCACCTTAGTGATGGAAAGGGATAGGCATGAACCTCGGGCCAGTGGTTTTAGCTGGGGGAAGGGTAATTATGAGGCTATTAGGAGAGAATTAGGAAACATAGGTTGGACTAGGAGATTACAGGGACTGGGAACGTCCGACATGTGGAGTTTTTTCAAGGAGCAGCTACTGCGAGTCTGTGATAGGTATGTCCCTGTCAGGCAAGGAGGAATTGGTAGGGCTAGGGAACCGTGGTGCACCAAAAAAGTTTCTTTGTTGGTTAAAAAGAAAAAGGAGGCTTATGTTCGGATGAGACGTGAGCACTCGGGTAGTGCACTAGAAAGCTTTAGATTGGCTAAGAGGGAGTTGAAGAGCGAGCTTAGAAGGGCTAAAAGGGGACATGAGAAGACTTTGGCGGATAGGGTTAAAGAGAATCCTAAGGCGTTCTATAGGTATGTCAAGAACAGAAGGTTGGTTAGGGCAAGTTTAGGGCCAGTTATAGATGGCAGAGGGAAGTTATGTGTGGAACCGGAGGAGATTGGTGAAGCATTGAACCAATATTTCTCTTCGGTGTTCACGCAAGGGGACATGAATATAGCTGAGGAGGACACTGGGTTGCAAGGGAGTAGAATAGACAGTATTACAGTTGATAAGGAGGATGTGCAGGATATTCTGGAGGGTCTGAAAATAGATAAATCCCCTGGTCCGGATGGGATTTATCCAAGGATTCTCTGGGAGGCAAGAGAAGTGATTGCAGAGCCTCTGGCTCTGATCTTCAGGTCGTCGTTGGCCTCTGGTATAGTACCAGAAGATTGGAGGTTAGCGAATGTTGTCCCATTGTTTAAGAAGGGGAACAGAGACTTCCCCGGGAATTATAGACCGGTGAGTCTCACTTCTGTTGTCGGCAAGATGTTGGAAAAAATTATAAGGGATAGGATTTATAGTTATTTGGAGAGTAATGAATTGATAGGTGATAGTCAGCATGGTTTTGTGGCAGGTAGGTCGTGCCTTACTAACCTTATTGAGTTTTTTGAGAAAGTGACCAAGGAGGTGGATGGGGGCAAGGCAGTGGACGTGGTATATATGGATTTTAGTAAGGCGTTTGATAAGGTTCACCATGGTAGGCTTCTGCAGAAAATGCAGATGTATGGGATTGGGGGTGATCTAGGAAATTGGATCAGGAATTGGCTAGCGGATAGGAAACAGAGGGTGGTGGTTGATAGTAAATATTCATCATGGAGTGCGGTTACAAGTGGTGTACCTCAGGGATCTGTTTTGGGGCCACTGCTGTTTGTAATATTTATTAATGATCTGGATGAGGGTATAGTTGGGTGGATTAGCAAATTTGCTGATGACACCAAAGTCGGTGGTGTGGTAGACAGTGAGGAAGGGTGTCGTAGTTTGCAGGAAGACTTAGACAGGTTGCAAAGTTGGGCCGAGAGGTGGCGGATGGAGTTTAATGCGGAGAAGTGTGAGGTAATTCACTTTGGTAGGAATAACAGATGTGTTGAGTATAGGGCTAACGGGAGGACTTTGAATAGTGTGGAGGAGCAGAGGGATCTAGGTGTATGTGTGCATAGATCCCTGAAAGTTGGGAATCAAGTAGATAAGGTTGTTAAGAAGGCATATGGTGTCTTGGCGTTTATTGGTAGGGGGATTGAATTTAGGAGTCGTAGCGTTATGTTGCAACTGTACACAACTCTGGTGCGGCCGCACTTGGAGTACTGTGTGCAGTTCTGGTCCCCACATTACAGGAAGGATGTGGAGGCTTTGGAGAGGGTGCAGAGGAGGTTTACCAGGATGTTGCCTGGTATGGAGGGGAGATCCTATGAGGAGAGGCTGAGGGATTTGGGATTGTTTTCGCTGGAAAGGCGGCGGCTAAGAGGGGATCTTATTGAAACATATAAGATGATTAGAGGTTTAGATAGGGTGGATAGTGATAGCCTTTTTCCTCTGATGGAGAAATCCAGCACGAGGGGGCATGGCTTTAAATTGAGGGGGGGTAGTTATAGAACCGATGTCAGGGGTAGGTTCTTTACCCAGAGGGTGGTGAGGGATTGGAATGCCCTGCCAGCATCAGTAGTAAATGCGCCTAGTTTGGGGGCGTTTAAGAGATCCGTAGATAGGTTCATGGACGAAAAGAAATTGGTTTAGGTTGGAGGGTCACAGTTTTTTTTTTTTAACTGGTCGGTGCAACATCGTGGGCCGAAGGGCCTGTTCTGCGCTGTAATGTTCTATGTTCTATGTTCTACATGACCTCAGACTTTTGTATCTTTTTCCTGACGGAGGAAGGTGGAAGAGAGAATGTCCGGGGTGCGTGGGCTCCTTAATTATGCTGGCTGCTTTGCCGAGGCAGCGGGAAGTGTAGACAGAGTCAATGGATGGGAGGCTGGTTTGCGTGATGGATTGGGCTACATTCACGACCTTTTGTAGTTCCTTGCGGTCTTGGGCAGAGCAGAAGCCATACCAAGCTGTGATACAACCAGAAAGAATGCTTTCTACGGTACATCTGTAAAAGTTGGTGAGAGTCGTAGTTGACATGCTAAATTTCCTTAGTCTTCTGAGAAAGTAGAGGCATTGGTGGACTTTCTTAACTATAATGTTGGCATGGGGGGATCAAGACAGGTTGTTGGTGATCTGGACACCTAAAAACTTGACGTTCTTGATCCTTTCTACTTCATCCCCGTTGATGTAGACAGGGGCATGTTCTCCTCTGCGCTTCCTGAAGTCGATGACAATCTCCTTCGTTTTGTTGACATTGAAGGAGAGATTATTGTTGCCGCACCAGTTCACCAGATTCTCTATCTCATTCCTGTACTCTGTCTCATCATTTTTTGAGATCTGTCCCACTACGGTGGTGTTGTCAGCAAACTTGAAAATCGAATTGGAGGGGAATTTGGCCACACAGTCAGAGGTGTATAAGGAGTATAGTAGGGGGCTGAGAACACGGACTTGTTGGGCACCGGTGTTGAGGATGATTGTGGAGGAGGTGTTGTTGCCTATCCTTATTGATTGTGCCAGAATTAGGGGTGGCACGGTGGCACAGTGGTTAGCACTGCTGCCTCATAGCACCAGGGACCCGTGTTCGATTCCTGGCTTGGGTCCCTTCTGTACGGACTCTGCGCATTCTCCCTGTGTCTGTGTGGGTTTCCTCTGGGTGCTCCGGTTTCCTCCCACAGTCCAAAGATGTGCGGGTTAGGTGGATTGGCCAGGGTAAATTGCCCCTTAGTGTCAGGGGGACTAGCAAGGGTAAATACATAGGCATGTGGGGATGTGGTCAGTGCAGGCTCGATGGGCCGGATGGCCTCCTTCTGCACTGTAGGGATTCTATGATTCTGTGAGATTTCTCTGGTCTTGCACGGCCGGCTACTGCTGCCAGTGACAATGGAGAATTCTGGCCCTCCTCTGAAATGGGGCTTCGAAGGGGCTTGGAACTCCGAAAGCTTGTGTGGCTTTTGCTACCAAATAAACCTGTTGGACTTTAACCTGGTGTTGTTAAACTTCTTACTGTGTCCTCCTCTGAAAAGCAGCACCTCACAGTACTGCTCTCCCTCTGCACTTCACTGGAACATCAGCATAGATTTTTACATTCAAGCTCTATCTTGAAACAAGAGACAAGAGTTCGGTTAACTGAGGCATAGATTTGATATCGATTGCATAAATTGCATTGAATCAATCTTAAACTGTCACCTGGTAGTAGACTAGTGTTACTGAGCTGTAAAATAATGTGTCTTACAAGGCTTTACCCTCATAGGATTTCAGTTGGAGACTGGGAATGTTCTTATGTTGAAAACATGCCGAATTTGGTGAGATTTATTTAGTCAGCTGCATTTACATCAAATATACTCGTGCCCTATGCTTTAGAGATCTGCTGAGATGGTAACACCAGCTTCTATTTGTGTAACAAGAATTTTATTCCATGTTAAAAATGTCTGCTCTCATGTGCTTACAGCCATGTTTCTAAGAGGCCACTAAGCTAGTCATGCACAGTGTGCAGTCAGCACTTAACAAACACACATAATCAAACATTGAACAACTGGGCACTGCATTACAGAACAAATAATATCTCTTATTTTTATTCTTTATTCTATATATAATATGTATTATGTACAGAATACATTGTTTTACTGTGCTGCGTAACCGAGACTGAAAGGATGTGACTACACATGCATTGTCCTCAAAAGAGTCATCCTCATCTTTCCTAGCTGTGGGTGGAACGAAGCAGAAAGTGATTCAGCCCCCCGAGAGTGAAGGAGGAAACAGAAAGTTGAAGAGCAGCAACAGCGAATCGTGGAATCCCTACAGTGCAGAAGGAGGCCATTTGGCCCATTGAGCCTACACCAACACCAATCACACCCAGGCCCTATCCCCACAATAGATATTTACCCTGCTAATCCCCCTGACACTAAGGGACAATTTATCATGGCCAATTCTCCTAACCTGCACATCTTTGGAGTGTGGGAGGAAACCGGAGCACGCGGAGGAAACCCACACAGACACGGGGAGAACGTGCAAACTCCACACAGGCAGTGACCCAAGCTGGGAATCGAACCCGCGTCCCTGGGGCTGTGGGACAGCAGTGCAAACCACCGTGCCACTGTTCTGCCCTTAGGAGGACTGGAAGCAGGACATTGAAGAACCCTGACAATAGCGGAGTGGACAGCAGGAGGACCTACAGCGGAAGTGAATAACTAAATACAGGGACGGTTAAGTAGAAAGAAGTTCAGAGAAGAAAGAGAGAAAGTCTCTGACAAAAGGTCATACGGACTCGAAACATTGGCTCTATTCTCTCTCAGTAAGAAGTCTCACAATACCAGGTTAAAGTCCAACAGGTTTATTTGGTAGCAAAAGCCACTAGCTTTCGAAGCGCTGCTCCTTCGCCAGGTAAGTGGGAGTTCTGTTCACAAACAGGGCATATAAAGACACAAACTCAATTTACAAAATAATGGTTGTGATACGAGTCTTTACAGGTAATCAAGTCTTAAAGGTACAGACAATGTGAGTGCAGAGAGGCTTAAGCACAGGTTAAAGAGATGTGTATTGTCTCCAGACAGGACAGTTAGTGAGATTTTGCAAGCCCAGGCAAGTGCCAGAATTAGGTAACCCCCACGAAACCAGAGCACCCGGAGGAAACCCACGCAGACACGGGAAGAACGTGCAGACTCTGCATAGACAGTGACCCAAGCCGAGAATCAAACCCAGGTCCCTGACTCTGTGAGGCAGCAATGCTAACCACTGTGCTACCGAGCTGCCCAATTAATTGCTTTTTGAAAGATAGCCACTGCGTAATGTAGTAAATGTGCAAACTCCCACAAGTTTCAATATGTTTAGGACCAGACAATCTGTTTCAAAGATAGTTGACGAATATTGGTCGGGACACAGGGGGATGTTAAAAAATTGTGCCAGTTGTTATTGTACTCTGACAGAACCTTTTTTTCCCCAAAGTTCCATTTCTTTATGTCTCTGCTGTTTGTAGCTGGCAGTTTAAGTGGAGATGCTGCATCTGCTGCCGTGGCAGGGTCAAGAGGTTACTGACGGCTGCCCTTTCTCAAGATGGGGCTATTCTGAGTCTGTACATCATTAGGATTGCGACAGAGTTGACAAAGTGCATCCAGGAAAATTGTCTCCATGGTTATTGGGCATCCAGTCAAAATGAAACAAGTTTGTCAAGTGAACACAGTAGCGGTGTTAAATTGTCAGGTCGCTATGAATGCAGAAAGCCTTAGCAAGGCAGAGGAAGCCATGGTGAATTCATTCATTTAAAGAGGGAAATGTTTATAATTGCAGAGGGAATTGTTACAGTTGATTCAAGCTAATTGCTCACTGTGACAAAGGGTTCGAGCAGTGGCGGATTAACTACTACCCGGACCCCTCGGCTGAGCTTTAGTAAGGCCCCCTGACCTTGCCCCCTGCCCCCTGCCCCACCCTTCGTTGAATAGAATAAAGTGACGTTAGATAACTTATATCGGTGTACTATGTATAATGTACTACATGTATAATATCATAAAGTTATATGAATCAATTACAACCCTTTTATTCATTTATTTTTCATTTTCTTTACATTTGTACTTTAAAAAGCTTCCGTGTTTTTTGGCTTACAAAAGTGTCGACAACAGCATGTAAATCAACAGATTGAAGCATGTCTGATTCAATGTGCGTGAGTGCCAGTGACTAAGTTTCCCATCGCTCATTGTTGAGCGCAAATAGATTTTGATCCTCTTCAGTGCCGAAAATGGACGCTCACCTGAACAGTTAGTGATCATTAAGGACAGACAGATTCTAAAGCAAATGTATGTATTTGGATACACCTCGTGCAGTCGATCTCTTGCCAGAGCTCGATACATCCCAGTGACAGTGACATCATCATAGGATTGTCCTTGAATGTACTTCTGAAAGTGGACGAGCTCTTCCACAAAGGCCAAGTCAAAGTCGTCCAGATAAACTTGTATTCGCTGCCTTTTTATGTGCATCGACATCAATATTGCAAATACGAGAAAGAAATCCAAATCGGTTGGACACAGATCTATATGCTTCAGTGCGTTTTCTAAGCTCTGCTGATAATTTGTCTAAGATCGGTAAATACACATTAATCTTGAAACTCTGGCGAGGTGAAAAATCTGTTGCCTGTGCTTTGCAGTCATATCTTGTTATCCTGGTCCTAACTTTTCTTCTTTGTAAACTGATGACCCAGTCTTTGCAATGCCTTCTTGCTCAAAGTCCTCAAATGAGCCATTGGTCCTGAGGTCTGAGATATAGGCCTCCAAAGACGGCAAAAGTCTCACATCTTCGTTAAGATCTATTTCTGGGTTTTGTAAATTCAAGCTCATTTTGTGGCATCACTCCAAAATTGTTGCCCAAACGCTGAGAAGTATTCCATACTCCAGAGATTCCATTTTGCTCACAAGACCTCTGGCTTCATGTCGCGTGTTTGACTTTTCATCTGGATTGTCAGCAAGGCTTTCCAATGGTGAGTTCACTTTGTCGTATCCCTGATCCAGGGCGGCCGTAGCACTTGTGTGAGCAGACCACCGAGTATCACTAAGCGAAAACGAAAATCTGTTTTGACGTTTTCACAGGCGGTAAATGCGCTCAACAACAGTTTTGATGATGGATTATGCAGTGATGATAGTGGGAGTGATTTAGATGCCAAGGATTTTGATGTTGATATCGGTGAACTATCAGATGATGATCATGAATTTGATGATACATTGATAGCACTGGAGGCAGTCGTGACCGTCATCGTGCTGTTGTGTGGGACTAATACTATGTAAGGGTGAATGTTGAAAAAAGTACTATATGTAACTAAGTATGCACTAAAATAAGTATGTATACATGTAATAGCATGACAATAAACTGTTTGTTGCATTTATTTTGTATTTATTTGCATGTAGTACAAGTCAGGGGGTGAAGCTCCTCTATTTATAAGTATTTGTTATATTAATTCACCCACGGGGTATAGTTATGAAAATTTATTCACCCTTAAAAGGGTTAAACCAATTTTTTTTTGCTCTCGGGCCCCCTTCCCTTCCGGGCCCCTAGGCTTAAGCCTACTCAGCCTAATGGTTAATCCACCACTGGGTTCGAGTACCGGGCAATTAAGTGAAAAATTGGGCAATTAGGATTAATAAAGTAGATTAGGCATTTTTTCTTCTGCCGAGAGTATAATAAGTTACAAGGGAATGTCAATAGCTTTGACAGTATAAATCAGTTGTCTTTCCGGAGAGGAAATTACGGATACGATGAGAAGATTGTATTGATCTAACGAGAGGAGATGGACAGGTTAAAATTCCTATATTGTGATATAAATTGTAATTATTTGCAACTGTCAGTAATTGGAGTTAACCCTGCACAAGCTGCTGAGCTGCCTCACAGCCGGTTCGATTCCCGGCTAAGGTCACCGTCTCTGTGGAGTTTGCGTATTCTCCCCATGTCTGCGTGGGTTTCCTCCGGGTGCTCCGGTTTCCTCCCATGTTCTGAAAAGTGTGCTGGTTAGGTGCATTGACCCGAACAGATGCTGGAATATGGCAACGAGGTGAATATCACTTCATTGCAGTATTAATGTAAGCCTTACTTGTGACTAATAAATCAACTTTACTTTTACTTTTTACTTTTATTTTACTTTATGATAGAAAGACTGGAGGAGATGAAAAAGAATGGTCACGATTAAACCATAAAGCCTTTGGTGAAAATAAAGCCAAACATTTACATGATGCCTTCTATAACCACAAGGTGTTCCAGCCAATTCAGCGTGCAGGATTTTCCAGTCTTGCCCACTGGAAGTGTCGCCTAAGGTCAACAGACCTATTGCTGATCCATCAAATTATCCATCCCGCCTGCAACGATTCCTGTCATGGGACTGGATTATTTAGGCTAATCTTTTCACTGTAATGTAGGGAAATAAGGCAGCCAAATTCCACACAGCAACCACCCCCCCGCAACCAACAATGGGGTAATGATCAGTTTGGTGATTTCATAGAATCCCTACAGTGCAGAAGGAGGAAATTCGGCCCATTGAGTCTGCACCGACTCTCCAACAGAGCACCTTACTCAGGCCCTATCCCCATAATCCCACATATTAACCCCACTAATCCCCTAACCTACACATCTTGGGACACTAAGGGGCAATTTAGCATGGCCAATCCCCCTAACCTACACATCTTGGGAAACTAAAGGGCAACTTAGCATGCCCAATCCACCTAACCTGTACATCTTTGGTCTTTGGGAGGAAACTGGAGCATCCGAAGGAAACGCAAATAGATATGGGGAGCACGTGCAAACTCCACACAGCAGTTATCCAAGGCTGGAATCGAACCACTGTGCCACCGTGCCTCCCATCATTAACCATGATGGTTAAAAGGATAAATATTGGTTAGTATATCATATGTTCCCCTGCCCATCTTCAATATGTGATATGGCATCATGTTGTCTACCCTGAGAGGGCAGCTGGCCTCTTGGTTCAAGATCTCAAATAAAAGCGGCACCTCTGGCACTTCTGCATTCCCTCAGTACTGCACTGATCTGCCTGACGAGATAGTGTGTTCATCTCTAAGGTGGGACTCTTTTCTCCAGAAAAGGGAAGGCTGAGGGGTGATCTAATAGAGCTCCTTGGGCTTGTAATAGGTCTGATAGGGTATACTTGGAGAAGCTCTTTCCAATTTGTGATTGACATATTGGCTGGAATTTTACCGCCCTGCCCACCATGGAAATCGGAGCGGGTGAGGGGCGGACATTTTATGGTTTCAGGACAAGTAAGGCTGTAAAATCCCGTCCATTATTTGATGAAGGCATTGTAGCCAAGTAATGCCCTGTATCTTCAGTGTTACCTGGAAACACAGGGTGATGGAATTTCACTTTAAGGTCACATTGACAATGCAGCAATCCATCAACATTTGTTTTATTCATTGACAGGCTGTGAGCATCACTGGCAAGGCCAGATTTTTCACCCACTCCTAATGGCCATTGAGTCGAAGACAGTGAGTCACCATCATGAAGGCTACAGTCCATATGCTGGTTTACAGTGTCAGGTTAGTTTAGACATTTAAGTTCTACCCACAGCTTTCTGGGCCAAATACCAGCTGACCCGAGTGGATATTTCTGTCAACATGACTTATACTTCATGCAAAATAAATGACCATCATTGAAATTCAAGATGTTTTGCAGTAAGGAAGGACATCCAGGTGGAGAGGAAGTGTGGGGTGGATAGCGACAATCACTGTCAAGACAGGGAAGTCCGAGGCATGGAACTCCCATTGATTTCCTTGTGGGATATGGGGAGCCACTCCTGTTCCTGCTGACTCACAAGGAAACCTTTAAGAAATATAAAAACAAGTCTTAAATCCTCTCCTGAGGCTGTTGCCCCCTCCTGCTCACTTACCCAAATATGATAGGGAAGGTGATGGCTTAGTGGTATTATTGCTAGACTATTAATCCAGAAAGTCAACAAATGTTCTGGGGACTGGGGGACCTGAAGAGCTTGTCGTAAGATGGACGGTTGAGGACTCTGGGTCTGTACTCGTTGGGAGTTTAGAAGGATGAGGGGGGATCTTATTGAAACTTACAGGATAGTGCGAGGCCTGAATAGAGTGGACGTGGAGAGGATGTTTCTACTAGTACAAAAAACTAGAACCAGAGGGCACAACCTCAGGCTAAAGGGACTATCCTTTAAAACAGAGATGAGGAGGATTTTTTTCAGCTAGAGAGTTGTGAATCTGTGGAACTCTTTGCCACAGAAGGCTGTGGAGGCCAGGTCATTGAGTGTCTTTAAGACAGAGATAGATAGGTTCTTGATTAATAAGGGGATCAGAGGTTATGGGGAAAAGGCGGGAGAATGGGGATGAGAAAAATATCAGCCATAATTGAATGGCGGAGCAGACTTGATAGGCTGAGTGGCCTAATTCTGCTCCTATGTCTTATGGCCTTATGGTCTAAATCCCACCACAGCAGATGGTGGAATTTGACTTCAATAAAAAAAATCTGGAATTAAGAATCTACTGATGACCATGAAACCATTGTCGATTGTCGGAAAAACCCATCTGGTTCGCTAATGTCCTTTAGGGAAGGAAATCTTCCATCCTTACTTGGTCTGGCTTACATGTGACTCCAGAGCCACAACCATGTGGTTGACTCTCAACTGCCTCTGAACAAGGGCAATTAGGAATGGGCAATAAATGCTGGCCAGCCAGCGACGCCCATATCCCATAAAAAAAAGCTAAATGACACAATCTCATAATAACATTGGAGATCTGATTGATATCACAAAACCCCCAACAAGGCCTGGGAAGAGGGCTTTACACTCTGCTCTAATTGTGCTTTTTAAAGTTGCCCTGATCTTAACCATCTCCCCTGGTGCATTGCCTCTGTCCTGTGTGCCCTATTCTTGTCTGATTGGGAGGATATGGGGGCAAGTTGAAAATGTGCCATAGCTTGCAGCATCGCCAAAGGGGTGTACAAAATCCATCCCCGCTCCATGGCTAAAAAGGTCGGTGGGATAAAAGTCAGTGCTCAAGGGAAGAATGGTGCACCACTGCCATTTAACAGTCAACTGGCCAGTAAGCTGGAGGTCCTGCCTTCAAGAGCTGCCAACTACTTGGATCATCCAGCAGCATCAAGTGGGACTGGTAGCCAATGTTGGGACTTCTGACAGACCCCAATGGAGATCATCGCTGGTGTCAGTGGGGGGGTGGGGTGGAGGAGAATCTCATAAAATCACAGAACGGTTATGAAACATAAGGAGGTGTCTGCACTGGCTCTCCAAATGGTGTCAGGCTGGTAGGCACTGGTGGGAAGGGTGAAGGAATTGGGAAACTGGCTTTTAGAGGCCAGAGTGGGATGGATAAAAGGGGAAGTGTGATCTTGGTGTCTGATGGATGCTTCAGGTGGGCACTGGAGAACCACAAAAGAGTCCCCAACCCTTGCCACACACCAGCCCAAGCACGGCAAATTGCTGTACTTTCCACATGGCCTAGGCTTCCCCACAAAGTAGCAGCGGGGTAGCATGAAGCCCTTAAGTGGCTGTTGATTGGCCTAAGGGCCTCAATAGCCCTAAATGTGTAAAATTTCAAACAGGTCCGGGGGGGTGGATAGATAGCTGGTGGGAAGGCCTTCTGCTGGATTATGTAACCACCCATCATCAAACCGGCAGCTGGAGGACTGTAAAATCCAGTTCCACATTTGAGTCACTTTCTGTATCAAGAACTTGACCCTGAATTCTTTATAGGGATTTATTACTGTCTATCTTATATTCATGATCATCATTTTGGACTCTCCCATGAGTGGAAATATCTATTTATGTCTATCCCACCAAATTTAAAGACCTCTTATCAGGTCACTATCAGCTTTTATCTTTTTTAGGGATTAAAAGCCCTGCTGCCTGTTCAGCCTTTGCTGTTCGCTACAATTGTGTTTTTTTGGATGAAATATGGAAGCGCTGGCAGATATTTTCCTGTGCAGCCAAGTTATTGCAAAGGGAAACATAAGTGACAGAGATAACATAGAATTACGAAGCCTCTGATCACATATCCTATTCAAATAACAAAATTGGCAATCAGCATTCAAATTTGAACACAATATGACTGCAGTGTCTCTTGTGTCGGGAACATTATGCCCTTAATTTCAGCAATGAGGAAATTTTTATGCGGCTTTTAATTGGATTCATCTTTAACATTTGATTGAGACAAATATAGAAAGAAACACACACACACGACTGTGAGATAATTAAAGCCTCTGTTCAAAGTAACCTTTAATGAGACCAACTTTACCAACTGGGACCCCACACTGATCTCAATCTACACCAGTGACTGGGGTTCAGGATTTTGAAGCAATTTGAGGCTGATGGTAACACAGGACCAGAAGTGGAATCTTCAGCCCCTCAAGTCTGTTCCATCATTCAATTCAATCATCGTTGGTTTATATCTCAACTCCATTTACCCATCTTGGTCTCCTAACCCCTTTATACTCCTGCCTAACAAAAAAATTCTATATCATATACAACTAGAAATATTAGTTTTGAAATGTTCAGGCTGAACCGCTCTTTGGGGAGGGGTTTCTGGATTTTCACAACACTTTACCGAATAAAATGCTTCTTGACATTATTCTTGAGCATCTTTGCTCTAATTTTAAGATATGCCCAAAGATTCTGGACTACCCCACTATTGACACGAACAAAAGTGTATCTATCCCATCAAACAGTCACCTTAAACACCTTGTTTAGGTCACCCCTTCTTCTTCTTTTGATTTGATTTGATTTGATTCATTATTGTCACATGAATTAGTATGCAGTGAAAATTATTGTTTCTTGCGCTATACAAAGCATACCGTACATAGAGGAGGAAAGGAGAGAGTGCCGAATGTAGTGTTACAGCCATAGCTAGGGTATGGAGAAAGATCAACTTAATGCAAGTTAGGTCCATTCAAAAGTCCGATGGCAGCAGGGAAGAAGCTGTTGTTGAGTCAGTTGGTAAATGTCCTCCGACTTTTGTATCTTTTTCCCAATGGAACAAGGTGGAAGAGAGTAAGTGGGGTCCTTGATTATGATGGCTGCTTTTCCAAGGCTACGGGAAGTGTAGACAGAGTCAATGGGGGCTGGGAGACTGGTTTGAATGATGAACTGGGCTTCATTCATGACCCTTTGTAGTTTCTTGCGGTCTTGTACAGAGCAGGAGCCATACCAAGCTGTGATACAACCAGAAAGAATGCTTTCTATGGTGCATGTGTAAAGGTTGGTGAGAGTTATAGCGGAGATGCCAAATTTTCTTAGTTTCCTGAGAAAGTAGAGATGTTGGTGGGCTTTCTTAACTATAGTGTCAGCATGGGGGGACCAGGCTGGACACCTAAAAACTTGAAGCTCTCGACCATTTCTACTTCATCCCCATTGATGTAGACAGGGGCATATCTTCTATACTGAAGGGAATGCAAGCTTAGTTGATGAAAACCGCCCTGTACAACCCCCCTGTCCTAATGGATAATATACAGGCCTCCTAAGCCAGGGATTGTGGGTTTGAATCCTGTCTAGGGTGGCATGGCTTTATGGACAACACGATGGCATGGTGGTGGGCACTGCTGTCTCACAGCGCCAGGGACCCGGGTTTAATTCCGGCCTCGGGTGACTGTCTCTGTGGAGTTTGCATGTTCTCCCCCAGTCTGCGTGAGTTTCCTCTAGCTGCTCCAGTTTCCTCCCACACTCCAAAGATGTGTGGGTTAGGTTGATTGGCCGTGCTAAATTGCCCCCTGGTGTCATGGGCTAGCAGGGTAAATATGTGGAGTTACAAGGATAGGGCCTGGGTGGGATTGTTGTCGGTGCAGGTCTAATGGGCCAAATAGCCTTTTCTGCTCTGTATGGATTCTGTGAATTTAATCCTTTTAGCCCAATACCATTCTGATGAAACTCCCAAGGCCAGTATATCTTTCCTGAGATGTGGGGACAAACTGAGTGTACCATTCCAGATTGGATCTCAACAAAGCTTTATACAACTATTGCATAACTTCCACTGCTTAATATTCCTACTGGAGGGGTCTACTGGAGGGTGTTGTGATAAGCTGCATGGCGGCACAGTGGTTAGCACTTCTGCCTCACAGCACCAGGGACCTGGGTTTGATTCCCGGCTTGGGGTAACTGTGCAGAGTCTGCATGTTCTCCCCGTGTCTGTGTGCGTTTCCTCCAGGTGCTCCGGTTTCCTCCCAGAGTCCAAAGACGTGCTGGTTTGGTGCATTGGCCGTGCTAAATTCTCCTTCATTGTACTTGAATAGGCGCAGGAGTGTGGTGACTCGGGGATTTTCACAGTAACTTCACTTCAGTGTTAATGTAAGCCTACTTGTGACAATAATAAATAAACTTTAACTTTAAAATCTTTAAGGGAACGTATCTTCAACTGCTGTTAATTACTAACACTGACACAGGATGTGATGTGGTAGTCCCATGACTTGTATTCCGTCTCCAGCAGTAGATGGTAGAATCAGACATTGATACTTGGCCTCCTAGTTTAGATTAATTCCATATAGTCTTATCATCAAAGAAAGATCCTACATTATTGTTTCACCAATTCTTGTCATATGATAAGTAGGCTAATGCGGAGTAGAAGAATATATCAGAGAGATTAATCATCTAGGGAAGCAACAAATGGATTTAATATCATAAAGTGGTGTATGAGATTTAAATACTGACAAGATTAAGCAGCTGCATATCGGAAATAAAAATGTGTGTCACCGATAAATGATAGATGATGTAGGAACAGCTAAGGATGAATTTGAATGGGGCCTGCATTATATTAATGTTCGTGGAACAGTGTAATGAACTACAATACTTACCTTAATGGGAAGTGGTTTGGTAACTGCAGTTCCCAGCAGGCCTCGGGACTCTGTACAGGTGCTAGCTGGGAGATGGCTGCACGTGCACAGTTTGTTGACTTCACCATCTTCAGGTCGAGAACACGAGTGCAGAGGAAAAAGAAGTGAAATGACACAAAACTGCAGGACAGATAACTTGAACTGGAGCACCATTCGAGGGACTGTACCACAGGGAGCAGGGGACTGGGACTTGGGCTGGGAGATGATCCCAAACCTAGAAGAAGGTCCCAAACTGGGGAATGGGATAGAAAGTGGTCCCAGATGGAAATCCTAGGTAACGACAAAGACTGAGATCCATGCTAGATCCCATTGAGTCAACATAAATGACAGGATCAGAGAAAAGGGCTCCAAGTTAAAGAAAGAGGTAGAGGGAGCAGACTTGAAGCAAAGTGGGCCCTAGAGAAGGCCAGAAAACCCCAGTCGGCGTCCAAATGTTGGTGACCCTGTGCTGTGGGCCATTGGAACAGTGATGTTCTGCTTGGCACAGCTGAAGATCTGTAAGTGTGCTTGGAAGATGAAACTTGAGTGTACTTGGCAATCCGGGGTGGAGGAATCTCAGAAGGCGAGATTGAAACTCTGGAGGTGGATCCTTGGGGAAGCCATCTGGAAGTGACATTTGAAGAAACAGCAAGGAAAGTTCTTTGAAAGTGGAGATCGGAAGGATAGTGAGACTTGTTAGCTCACAATGTGACAAGTATCTGGGTGGGTCGTAAAGAAATTGATAAAAGTTGCTTTTGTCACATCTGTCATTTATTTTGGATTGTGGTGTTTCTGACCACAGTGTCCCAATTGGTTCACCTGTACTGCATCCTTATTGTGAATATCAGGGTATAAGATAATTATGTAAATTGTTTTACCTTTTTCTGGTGCAAAGTTCATTTTTCGTGTTTGATAGATGTTTTATTCTTTGTCTTAGAAGTTCATCAGCAGACTCATGTGAATGTGTTCAGTAACTTTCCTCCACGGTTTGAAAAAGTTAAGATCTATCAAGCCAGCTTCCTCTCTGGAATCTGACTTGTCCAGTATCAGCTGAGACTGGAACAAACTGTCGAAGGAGCCTTGGTGGGTTTCTATATTGGTATGTATTGCTGCCACTGTGAATCAATGGTGGAGACAGTGAATGTTTGAGCAAGGCATGCCAATCAAGTGGGCCGCTTCATCCTGGATGGAATTGAGGTTCTTGAGTGTTGTTGGAACCACACTCATCTAGGCGGTGAAGAGTATTCCATCACTCTCTTAGAGTCATAGAGACATAGAGGTTTACAGCATGGAAACAGGCCCTTCGGCCCAACTTATCTATGCCGCCCTTTCTTTTTTAAAACCCCTAAGCTAATCCCAATTGCCTGCATTTGGCCCATATCTCTCTATACCCATCGTACCCATGTAACTATCTAAATGCTTTTTAAAAGACAAAATTGTACCCGCCTCCACTACTACCTCTGGCAGCTTGTCCCAGACACTCACCACCCTCTGTGTGAAAATATTGCCCCTCTGGACACTTTTGTATCTCTCCCCTCTCACCTTAAACCTATGCCCTCTAGTTTTACACTCCCCTACCTTTGGGAAAAGATATCGGGCCTGATTTTACCATTTTGAGTCTAAGTGCCGAATCTGGGCGTCAAATAGATTCACGCCTGGAATCCTCTTTCCAGCGCGCCCATACGCATTTTGCCGGATCCAGTCCAATCCGTGCTATGGGCGGGGCTTAGCGCTGGCGGACCGATCGTAGCTCTGAACTGCGCATGCGCAGTTCAAAAAGAATCTGACAGCGCGCCCAGGCGCGAAAGAAAAAAAAGCAGAAAGCGGAGAGAGTGGTTCTCTGACAATCATCCTCTGGTCGAGGGTTCGGGGGGGGGGGTGGGGGTGGGGGGTGTGGGGGGAGGGGTTGGAGGAGGAGGGGGGGTGGGACCCAGATCATCCTCTGGTCGGAGGGGGCGGGGGGGGGGGCGCTGCCAGTCTGTGGCCAATCCCTCCTCCCCACCGGAGGAACGAATCCCTCCTGCCGGAGTGGACGTGCGGCCATACCATCCCACAAAACCTTCAGGATGAAGCGATTTCTCGCTAAGAAGATGAAGCAAACCCGGCCGATTCCACAGTGGATCCGCATGAAAACCGGCAACAAGATCAGTACAAGTCCAAGAGGAGACACTGGAGCAGGACCAAGCTGGGCCTGTAAAGGGATACACCATTGGCTTGTCAATCGGTGGGGAGGGAGGGGGCAGGGGGGTCCACCGCCACTCTGCGGGGCGATCCCTCCTCCCTACCAGAGGTTACTCTTCCCTGCAGGGGCAAGAGAGCGGGAGAGATGGCTGTGGCTGGTAGTGTACCAGTGATGGTGTATCCCTTTACAGGCCCAGCTTGGTCCTTCTCCAGTGTCTCCTCTTGTACTGATCTTGTAGCCGATTTTCATGCGGATCCACTGTGGAATCGGCCGGTTCTGCTTCATCTTCTGAGCGAGGAATCGCTTCATCCTGAAGGTTTTGCGGGATGGCATGGCCGCACGTCCACTCCAGCAGGAGGGATTCATTCCTCTGGTAGGGAGGAGGGATCGCCCCGCAGAGTGGCAGTGGACCCCCCTGCCCCCTCCCTCCCCACCGATTGTCTGCAGACTGGCAGCGGACCGCCCCCCGACCAGAGGATGATCTGGGTCCCAGCTCCCCCCCCCAGCCCGACCAGAGGATGATCTGGATCCCGCCCCCCCTCCTCCCCCCCCCCCTCCCCCCCCCCCCCCCTCAACCAGAGGAGGAGCTGGGTCAGAGAGCCATTGGAGGCTCTGACCCCGCTCTTCGGAAGCTGCAGGGACGACTTCAGACTTTTATTTGGCAGGTCGATTAGAGCGCGGATGCGGAACGGGCCAGAAGACGGTAAAGTGGGATTTGGTGGTAGAGTTGGGCGCACGGTTCATTAAGTCGATTTAAATGCAGATTCGCGTGCAGATCGCGTTAAAGGCCCGACACCCGACTTTACCGCGATTTCGCGCCCGAAAACAGGTGTTAAAGTTTTGGTAAAATCGGGCCCATTGACTATCTGGCTAATCTGTGCCCCTCATTATTTTATAGACCTCTATAAGATCACCCCTCAGCCTTCTATGCTCCAGAGAAAAAAGTCCCAGTCTATCCTGCGTCTCCTTATAACTCAATCCATCAAACCCCGGTAGCATCCTAGTAAATCTTTTCTGCACTCTTTCTAGTTTAATAATATCTTTTCCATAATAGGGTGACCAGAATTGCACACAGTATTCCAAGTGTGGCCTTACCAATGTCTTGTACAACTTCAACAAGACATTCCAACTCCTGTATTCAATGTTCTGACCGATGAAACCAAGCATGCCGAATGCCTTCTTCACCACTCTGTCCACCTGTGACTCCACGTTCAAGGAGCTATGAACGTGTACCCCTAGATCTCTTTGTTCTGTAACTCTCCCCAACACCCTACCATTAACTGAGTAAGTCCTGCCCTGGTTCAATCTACCAAAATGCATCACCATGCATTTGTCTAATTTAAACTCCATCTGCCATTCGTCAGCCCACTGGCCCAATTGATTAAGGTCCCATTGCAATCCGAGATAACCTTCTTCACTGTCCACTATGCCACCAATCTTAGTGTCATCTGCAAACTTACTAACTGTGCCTCCTATATTCTCATCCAAATCATTAATGTAAATTACAAATAGCAGTGGACCCAGCACCGATCCCTGAGGCACACCGCTGGTCACAGGCCTCCAGTTTGAAAAACAACCCTCTACAACCACCCCCTGGCTTCTGTCAAGACTTGTGTTTCGCATATGGTCTGATGGGCAGAACTGTCTTGAGGGCAGGAATGACTTACCTTGAAGTGGTACTGACCATTTATCTTGGAATAGTTCCTTTACGATTTATTATACGTCTTTTCAAAGTTTTCTCTGATTCACTTTCTTTTAAAACCAAAGACTTGAGTTACAATTGAGCCAAAAACACAACTTTGCAATGATCACAATGAGACCCCTGCAACCCTCAACTCCAGCGTTAGCCCTTCAACAGATATGAGAGAGGGTGAAGTACCTCTTAAAGGGACACACCACCACTTCACAGGGTGGTTATTCTCCTTAGCTCAAGATGCAAAGCTCCACTTGTGACAAAAGTAAAAGTAAGGACTATCTGCTGTCGTCCCAGATGGCCATAGGCTGCTCTCTCTTTTGAGGGGGAAAGCTGACTGGAGGTGATTTTAACCTGAGGATCATCACATCTCAGGCGAGGGGTAAGGTTGAGAAGGTGGGGCCTTCATAAATAATCTCAGCCGGTACAGGAATTGAACCCGTACTGTTGGCATCACTCTGCATCATGAACCAGCTGTCTAGACAACTGAGCTAAACCATCAAAAGTGATTGACCATTGTCATTGTGTGCTTGGAGAGCTATTTTGGTTCGAGCTGAGTTTCTGGCACTACAACATGGTAATCAATGGACCAGAACTTCCTGGTTCCCCAGCATCACAGTTGGGGAGTATCCCAAAGATGTGCTGGGGAATCACTTTTGAAAATTCCCACATAAAAGTTTAAGTTTACACACAGATAGGTTAAGGAGTGAAAGGATCGTTTAAGCAATTTAAAGCCATGATGTAGAGATGTCGGCATTGGACTGGGGTGGGCACAGTAAGAAGTTTCACACCAGGTTAAAGAACGAAGAACAAAGAACAATACAGCACAGGAACAGTCCCTTCGGCCCTCCAAGCCCGTGCCGCTCCCTGGTCCAAACTAGACCATTCTTTTGTATCCCTCCATTCCCACTCCGTTCATATGGCTATCTAGGTAAGTCTTAAACGTTCCCAGTGTGTCCGCCTCCACCACCTTGCCTGGCAGCGCATTCCAGGCCCCCACCACCCTCTGTGTAAAATATGTCCTTCTGATATCTGTGTTAAACCTCCCCCTCTTCACCTTGAACCTATGACCCCTCGTGAACGTCACCACCAACCTGGGGAAAAGCTTCCCAACGTTCACCCTATCTATGCCTTTCATAATTTTATACACCTCTATTAAGTCTCCCCTCATCCTCCGTCTTTCCAGGGAGAACAACCCCAGTTTACCCAATCTCTCCTCATAACTAAGCCCCTCCATACCAGGCAACATCCTGGTAAACCTCCTCTGTACTCTCTCCAAAGCCTCCACGTCCTTCTGGTAGTGTGGCGACCAGAACTGGACACAGTATTCCAAATGCAGCCGAACCAACGTTCTATACATCTGCAACATCAGACCCCAATTTTTATACTCTATGCCCCATCCTATAAAGGCAAGCATGCCATATACCTTCTTCACCACCTTCTCCACCTGTGACGTCACCTTCAAGGATCTGTGGACTTGCACACCCAGGTCCCTCTGCGTATCTACACCCTTTATGGTTCTGCCATTTATCGTATAGCTCCTCCCTACATTATTGCTACCAAAATGCATCACTTCGCATTCATCAGGATTGAACTCCATCTGCCATTTCTTTGCCCAAATTTCCAGCCTATCTATATCCTTCTGTAGCTTCTGACAATGCTCCTCACTATCTGCAAGTCCTGCCAATTTTGTGTCGTCCGCAAACTTACTGATCACCCCAGTTACACCTTCTTCCAGATCGCTAATATAAATCACAAACAGCAGAGGTCCCAATACAGAGCCCTGCGGAACACCACTAGTCACAGGCCTCCAGCCGGAAAAAGACCCTTCCACTACCACCCTCTGTCTTCTGTGACCAAGCCAGTTCTCCACCCATCTAGTCAACAGATTTATTTGGTATCATGAGCTTTCAGAGTGCTGCTCCTTCATCAGGTGAGTGGAGAGGTGGGTTCACAAATACAGCATATATTGGCAAAGACACAATTGCAAGATAATGGTTGGAATGCGAGCCTTTACAGGTAATCATGTCCACTATCTGTACCTGTAAAGACTTGATTACCAGTAAAGACATGCATTCCAATCATTATCTTGCAATTGTGTCTTTGCCTATAAATGCCCTGTTTGTGAAACCTACCTCTCCATTCACCTGATGAAGGAGCAGCACTCAGAAAGCTCGTGATTCCAAATAAACCCGTTGGACTTTAATCTGGTGTTGTGAGACTTCTTACGAAACTATTTAGATTCCAGTAAAGTTAAGGGTTCTTGAAGGTTGGTCACTTTGATGGCTTCAGGCTGAACTCAATTGTCCTTCTGGCTGGGCGTTGAAGTGGTTTAAAGATGTAGGTGGCCCGCTGCCATGGGTAATTGTTTCCTGGGTAAATCTCCCTTTTCTGTCCTGGTCCCTGCTGATTAAGTGATTGTCATTTTCAATTGGATTATAATCTAAAATGAATAATTTTCCTGGAAAATATATAGATGAGCATATCTGGAATTGGACACTGTTCTCCAAGCTTTACATTCAGTGAAACGGAACTGGGATTGCACAGTGGAAGGTAAATAATATAAAATTTCACAGTCATCCAGTGAAACCCTTCTGAAAAGTACGTTTCCTGTAAACGGAATGAATCTTTCTACCATCTTTCTAGTGCATCGCTGGCAAAGGTGTTTGATGGTGTGCGTTACACATGATACAACTCGACCTTCAATTAGGTGGAGTGACCAAGACTGGGATTTGTAAAGGAAGGATGAACAGCCACCAAGCCCAACTCCCACTGCATCATCTCCGTTGCCCCAACAATGGAAAATCATTTACTTTAACTCTACAGAATAATCAGTTTAGCAGTTGTTCTGCAGGGAGAGTAGGAAATGCTTTTTAGATTGGCTTCTGTGTAACTTCTTTACCGAACATCTGAGATGGCGATTTGCTGTGTTTGAGGTGCCAATAAAGCCGCCATATTTTCAGTGGTTGTTATTGATAGCCTTACTCTGAACTCTGCAAAAATCATTGACTCAGATCAGGTTTCTAGGAATTGACTTTGTTATGACTTCAAGTTTAGTAGGATATGTTTTTCCTGTCATATTTTGGAACCATAAAGTGATACAATCTGACAGCCCCGAAGGAGGCCATTCGGCCCACTGTTCTTTGAAAAAGCTATCCGATTAGACTCATTCCCCTGTTCTTTCCATATCACAGAACTGATACAGCACAGAAGAAGGCCATTCGGTCCGTGGTGTTTCTGCAACCCCGATGGGGAGCCATAGTTTGGGAACAGCTGATTTAGCAGGAAGCTAGGTACATACAGGAAAGAGAATGGAATAGGAAGATACGTTGATGAGGGAAATTGAGTAAGGTGGAAGAGCTTTGTGGGGGAAACATGATTTTTCTGGGCTGGAAATTCTCTCATTTATCAGATGTAATGCCAATAGGGGGGGGAGGGGGGTGGTATAGTGTCACAGTGGTTGGCATTGCTGTCTCACAGCGCCAGGGACCCAGTTCAGTTCAGGCCTCAGCTCACTGCCTGTGTGGAGTTTGCACATTCTCCCCGTGTCTGCGTGGGTTTCCTCCGGGTGCTACGGTTTCCTCCCACAGTCCAAAGATGGGGTTGGGTTGATTGGCCGTGCTAAATTAACCGTAGTGTCAGGGGGATTAGCAGTATAAATGTGGGGTGTTATGGGGATGGGGCCTGGGTGGGATTGTGGTCGGTGCAGACTCAATGGGCCAAATGGCCTCCTTCTGCACTGTCGGGATTCTATGAAATTCTATGAAAACAAATGTTGCAATTTTCAAGAAGTGCTGAAACATAAGATTTGGAATGGTGTTGACAAAGGTTGTAGAACAGTTTGCAGGAAATGTGGGAGCACGCTCTCTGTGGGAAATCACATAGTGTGCATTCTGTATCTATAAATGAACACAGACAGTCAAAGCTCCATTAATGATCCCTACTCTGCAGGGTAGAACATCAAGAGTCTCTAGTTCTTCTCATAAATAAAAGGCTCATAAATACAAAAATGGCACCCAGGAATGAAGAAAAGTACATTGAAAATACCATAGACTGAATTCAATCCTCATTTTAGAAACATGAGTAGGCCATTCAGCCCATCGAGCCTGCTCCACCATTCAATACGATCATTGCTGATTGGACACTTTAGTGTATTTTACACCCTCCATCTCCATGACACTTTACATGATGGTTAAACAGAAATCTATCATCACTGCTTTAAACACACACACTGGGTGAAATTCTCTGGCCTCCCCTGTTTGTTTTTCTCAGTGACGGGAGGCGGTGTGCTGTCCACTGGCGGTAGGATCTTCTGGTCCTGCTGCTGTCAATGGGAGTTCCCATTGAAGCAACCCCCCACCGCCGGCCAACCCCTGACAGCATTTGTGCCGCTGGCGCGACCAGAGAATCCCATTGGCGTGAACAGCCGGAGAATTCCGGCCAATGACTGAGTTTCTACCCCCCTCTGGGATAGAGAATTCCAAAGATTCACAAGCCTCTGTGTAAAGAAAGTTCTCCTCGCTTCAGTCCCTAGTGGCATCCCCAATATTTTGAAATTGTGCCCTTTGGTTCTCGACTCCCCTACCAATGGAATCATCTTACCTACATTTACCCTGTCTATTCCTTGAGTAGTTTGTCAATTTCAATGAGGAGCACCTCTTATTCTTTGAAACTCGAGAGAATACAGACCCAGTTTGCCGAATTTCTCTTCATAAGACGGTCACGCCATTCCAGGTCACGCCATTCCAGGAACAAGTCTAGTTGCACTTCCTCTACGGTAATAATATCCTTTCTGAAGTAAGGGGACCAAAACTGCACACAGTGCTCCAGGTGCGGTCTAACCAAGCTCCTATACAATTGAAGCAAGACCTCACTAGTCCTGTAATCAAATCCTCTTGCAATAAAGGTTAACATTCCATTTGCCTTCCTAATAGCTTGCTGTACCTACATGTTAGTCTTAAGTGGCTTCTGGATAAGGACACCCAAGCCTTTTTGTACAACGACACTTTCTAATTTCTTATCATTTAGGAACTACTCTGTACATCTATTCCTCCTACCAAAATGGATTGTCTCACATTTTTCCACATTATATTCCATTTGCCATTTTCTTGCCTGCTCAATAAGTCTGTCCAAATCCTGCTTTCCATCTTCCTCATGACTCACATTCCCATCCAGTTTTGTATTACCTGCAAAGCTAGAAATATTACATCTGGTCCCTGCATCCAAATCATTGATATATATTGTGAACAGCTGGGGCCCAAGTATTGATCCTTGTGATACCCCAGTAGCCAAATCTACCAACACGAGAATGACCCGATTATTCCTACTGTTTTCTGCCTGTTAGCCAATCCTCAATCCATGATAGTATGTTGTCTCCTATCCCATGGGCCTTTATTTTATTAATTAACTTCTTGTGGGGGACTTTCTCAGAAGCCTTCTTATAATCCAAGTAGACTGCATCCATCGACTCTCTTTTATTAATTTTGTTAGCAACATTTTCAAAAAACTCAACCAAGTTTGTTGAACACGATTCTCCATTTGTAAATACATGCTGACTAGGCACAATCAGATTATTATCGTCCAAGTGTCTATTTATCTCATCCTTTGTAATACAATCCAGCATTTTTCCTACCACTGATATAAGGCGAACATAAGAACATAAGAACTAGGAGCAGGAGTAGGCCATCTGGCCCCTCGAGCCTGCTCCGCCATTCAATAAGATCATGGCTGATCTTTTCGTGGACTCAGCTTCACTTACCCACCCACTCACCATAACCCTTAATTCCTTTACTGTTCAAAAATTTATCTATCCTTGCCTTAAAAACATTCAATGAGGTAGCCTCAACTGCTTCACTGGGCAGGGAATTCCACAGATTCACAGCTCTTTGTGTGAAGAAGTTCCTCCTCAATTCAGTCCTAAATCTGCTTCCCCTTATTTTGAGGCTATGCCCCCTAGTTCTAGTTTCACCCGCCAGTGGAAACAACTTCCCTGCTTCTATCTTATCTATTCCCTTCATAATCTTATATGTTTCTGTAAGATCTCCCCTCATTCTTCTGAATTCCAATGAGTATAGCCCCAGTCTACTCAGTCTCTCCTCATAAGCCAACCCTCTCAACTTCTGAATCAACCTAGTGAATCTCCTCTGCATCCCCTCCAGTGCCAGTATATCCTTTCTCAAGTAAGGAGACCAAAACTGTACACAGTACTCCAGGTGTGGCCTCACCAGCATCTTATACAGCTGCAACATAATCTTGCTGTTTTTAAACTCCATCCCTCTTGCAATGAAGGACAAAATTCCATTTGCCTTCTTAATTACCTGCTGCACCTGCAAACCAACTCCTTGAGATTCCTGCACAAGGACACCCAGGTCCCTCTGCACAGCAGCATGCTGCAATTTTTTACCATTTAAATAATAGTCCATTTTGCTGCTATTCCTACCAAAATGGATGACCTCACATTTACCAACATTGTACTCCATCTGCCAGATCCTCGCCCACTCACTTAGACTATCTATATCCCTTTACAGACTTTCAGCGTCCTCTGCACACTTTGCTCTTCCACCCATCTTAGTGTCACCTGCGAATTTTGACACACTACACTTGGTCCCCAACTCCAAATCATCTATGTAAATCGTAAACAATTGCAGTCTCAACACTGATCCCTGAGGCACACCACTAGTCACTGACCGCCAACCAGAAAAACACCCATTTCCCCCCACTCTTTGCTTTCTGTTAGTTAACCAATCCTCTATCCATGCTAATACATTACCCATAACACTGCACCTTTATCTTATGTAGCAGTATGGTGCGGCACCTTGTCAAAATGCCTTCTGGAAATCCAGATACACCACATCCACAAGTTCCCCATTGTCCACTGCAAATGTAATGTTCTCAAAGAATTCCACCAAACAGGTCTGTAGTTCCCCAGTTTCTCTCTCCTTCCCATTGCGATATTTGCTACCTTCCAATCTTCAAGAACCATTCCAGATAACATAAAAGTTTGGAAGATGATCACCAATGCATCCACTATCTCTACAACCTCTTTCAACACTCTAGGATGCATAATATCAGACCCTTCAGTCCCATGAATTTCTCCAATACAACCTTCTTATTTATATTGATTTCCTCCTATTCCTCATTCTCCCTAGATCTTTGGATTTGGGAGATTTCCTGTATCTTCCTGAGTGAAAACAGACACAAAATAATCATTTAGCTTCTCTGCCATTTCTCTATTCCCCATTTTGAATTCTCCTGGCTCTGCCTGTAATGGACCCACATCTGTCTTCACCAAAAACTTCTTTTTTACATACCTATAGAAGCTTTTACAGTCTTTTTCAAATGTTTTTTGCTAGATTACATTCATGTATTTTTCTCTCTTTCTTTATCAGTTTCTTGGTCTTCCTTTGCTCTAACCTCCCAATTCTCAGGTTTACTACTACTTCTGATAACTTTTCAGTCTTTTCTATTAATTTAGTGGCCCAACTCCTTGCCTCACTACTTCCCGAACTCAGCAGGCTGGTGTTAGGCAAGTACGGCAGCAGGTTCTAGGCCTGTGGCAACGATCCCTGGCAACATATAAAGGGAGGTCCAAAATTGCTTCAATGCTGGAGCAGACGAGGCCAAGTGATTCCTTGTGGGACCCAGAAGAGCACTCCTGACCCCTTGGTCCCCAAGAAAAAACCCTTGGAATGCAAAAATAACAAATCATTCCAACCCTCTTGTGGATCAACAGGGCAGGATTTCTCTGGCAGAGTGGGCCAACTCACTGCTGTTCATTAAAATGGGGCTTAATCTAAATGAGGCCCTCACCTGGTGTAGACATCTTGAAATGCACCTGTTAAAATGGATCGCTTATGTGCCATGTGGCTGCAGTCACAAAGTGACCAACCATCCTGTGTTTGAATGGGATTGTCCACTCATTTCACCTCTTGTCCCACATCCTGTCCATTGGATCCTTAGTCAGGACAACATTCCTGGAGAGATGTAGGAATAACAGAGTTGTCGTGATGGGAGATTTTAATTTCCCAAACATAGATTGGAATATCCCTAGGGCTCGGGGTTTGGATGGAGAGGAGTTTGTTAGGTGTGTCCAGGAGAGTTTCCTGACACAGTATGTGGATAAGCCTACTAGAGGAGAGGCTGTACTTGATCTGGTGCTGGCTAATGAACCTGGACAGGTGGAGGATCTCTCGGTGGGTGAGCATCTTGGGGATAGCGATCATAATTCTATCTCCTTCACGATAACATTGGAAAGAGATAGGATCAGGCAGGCTAGGAAAGTGTTTCTCTGGAGTAAAGGGAAATACAGTGTCATCAGGGAGGAAATTAGACGGGTAAATTGGAAGGAGGCATTCTTGGGGAAAAGTACCGAAGGAAAGTGGAGGATTTTCAAGGAATGTTTGTCTGGAGCTCTGCATGACAACGTTCCGATGAGACAGGGGGGTGTTGGTAGGGTACGGGAACCGTGGTGCACGAAGGTTGTGATGAACCTGGTGAATAAGAAAAGAGAGGCGTACAGAAGGTTCAGAGAGCTAGGAGGTGTTAAGGATTTAGAGGAGTATACGGGATGTAGGAAGGAGCTTAAGAAGGAAATTAGGAGAGCGAGAAGGGGTCATGAGAAGACCTTGGCGGGTAAGATTAAGGAGAATCCCAAGGCTTTCTACAAATATGTCAAGAGTAAAAGGATGAGATGTGAAGGCATAGGACCCTTAAAAGGTGAAGGGGGAAAAGTTTGTGCGGAACCGTTAGAAATGGCGGAGGTGCTTAATGAATACTTTACCTCGGTATTCACGGTGGAAAGGGATCTGGGTGGTTGTACTGCTGGTTTGCGGTGGACAGAAAGGATCGAGCATGTGGACATAAAGAAAGAGGATGTGTTGGAACTATTGAATGGCATCAAGGTTGGTAAGTCGCCGGGACCGGATGGGATGTACCCCAGGTTACTGTGGGAGGCGAGGGAGGAGATTGCGGAGCCTTTGGCGATGACCTTTGCATCGTCGATGGAGACGGGAGAGGTTCCGGAGGATTGGAGGATTGCAGATGTGGTCCCTATATTCAAGAAAGGGAACAGGGACAGCCCGGGAAATTACCGACCGGTGAGTCTAACCTCAGTGGTTGGTAAGTTGATGGAGAGGATCCTGAGAGACAGGATTTATGATCATCTAGAGAAGTTTAGTATGATCAAAAGTAGTCAGCACGGCTTTGTCAAGGGCAGGTCGTGCCTTACGAGCCTGGTTGAGTTCTTTGAAAATGTGACCAAACACATTGACGAAGGAAGAGCGGTGGATGTGGTCTATATGGACTTCAGCAAGGCGTTCGATAAGGTCCCCCATGCAAGACTTCTTGAGAAAGTGAGAGGGCATGGGATCCAAGGGGCTGTTGCCTTGTGGATCCAGAACTGGCTTGCCTGCAGAAGGCAGAGAGTGGCTGTGGAGGGGTCTTTCTCTGCATGGAGGTCAGTGACCAGTGGAGTGCCCCAGGGATCTGTTCTGGGACCCTTGCTGTTTGTCATTTTCATAAATGACCTGGATGAGGAAGTGGAGGGATGGGTTGGTAAGTTTGCTGACGACACCAAGGTAGGTGGTGTTGTGGATAGTTTGGAGGGATGTCAGAAGTTGCAGCGAGACATAGATAGAATGCAAGACTGGGCGGAGAAGTGGCAGATGGACTTCAACCCGGATAAGTGTGTAGTGATCCATTTTGGCAGATCCAATGGGATGAAGCAGCAGTATAATATGAAGGGTACCATTCTTAGCAGTGTAGAGGATCAGAAGGACCTTGGGGTCCGGGTCCATAGGACTCTTAAATCGGCCTCGCAGGTGGAGGATGCGGTCAAGAAGGCGTACGGCGTACTAGCCTTCATTAATCGAGGGATTGAGTTTAGGAGTCGGGAGATAATGCTGCAGCTTTATAGGACCCTGGTTAGACCCCACTTGGAGTACTGCGCGCAGTTCTGGTCACCTCATTACAGGAAAGATGTTGAAGCCATTGAAAGGGTGCAGAGGAGATTTACAAGGATGTTGCCTGGATTGGGGGGCATGCCTTATGAGGATAGGTTGAGGGAGCTTGGTCTCTTCTCCCTGGAGAGACGAAGGATGAGAGGTGACCTGATAGAGGTTTACAAGATGTTGAGAGGTCTGGATAGGGTAGACTCTCAGAGGCTATTTCCAAGGGCTGAAATGGTTGCTACGAGAGGACACAGGTTTAAGGTGCTGGGGGGTAGGTACAGCGGAGATGTCAGGGGTAAGTTTTTCACTCAGAGGGTGGTGGGTGAGTGGAATTGGCTGACGTCGGTGGTGGTGGAGGCAAACTCGTTGGGGTCTTTTAAGAGACTTCTGGATGAGTACATGGGATTTAATGGGATTGAGGGCTATAGATAGGCCTAGAGGTAGGGATATGATCAGCGCAACTTGTGGGCCGAAGGGCCTGTTTGTGCTGTGGCTTTCTATGTTCTATGTTCTATGTTCATCCTGCGGGTAGCATGGTGGCACAATGGTTAGCACTGCTGCCTCACAGCGCCAGGGACTTGGGTTCGATTCCAATCTTGGGTCACTGTTTGTGTGGAGTTTGTATGTTCACCCCATGTCTGTATGGGTTTTCTCCAGGTACTCCGATTTCCTCCCAGTCCAAAGATGTGCATGTTAGGTGCATTGGCCATGCTAAATTGCTCCTTAGTGTCCCAAGATGTGTAGGTTAGGGGGAATGCAGGGTAAATACAAGGGATTACAGGGGTAGGGTCTGGGTAAGATGTTCTGTTAGAAAGTCGGTGCAGACTTGATGGTCCCAATGGCCTCGTTCTGGACTGTAGAGAATCTATGATTGTGCTATTGATATTTTAACATGGGGAAAAGGGAGTTGAAATCTAAGGAAATAATGAATTTCTTTACTTGAGATTTTGACCTTTTGTTTGATTATGAGGTTAATTTATGTCAATTGGAAGATAAATGCTGTCAACAGTGCTCTTCTGGGTCTCACAAGGAATCACTGGGCCTCGCCTGCTCCAGAATTCAAGCAATTGTGTAGAGAAGTTTGGTCCTACTAAAATCCTAGTCAAATGTCATGGAGGCAAACAAGCGTAGTGTCGATAATGGGTGATATTTTGTGATTTGTATTTGCAATAACAGCACCATTGATGCAATAAATGTAAGGAATGCTAAATGATGCTGTTATCTCCAAGTGGTTGTTTGATTGAGAGCTCTCTTGTTGACGGTGGTATGTTCTTTGCTGACTTCTGACTGGGTGTCTTGAAAATGCATCAGTGGAGTGGAAATTGCCTGTCTCCACGATGTTTGCACTGTGACTGAGTGCCAACACACGTAGCAGGCATGCTCTCCCTGTTAGTTAACATGTTCCCCAGACTGTTCCTTCAGGGCCGGAGACAGTGAGGATCTTTCAGCAGTAGATTGTTTTCCCTCAGCCCCACATGCGGAATGGGAATTCTGTGTACCGTAGGGATGATGTCAAACAGCAGGGAAAGAATAAAATGGTCACTTGAACTGGTAGGTGACTTGTCAATGATCTTTCACGGAGAAAGTAAGTAACTGAATGAGACAGTGAGAAGCAAAGAGATCTCGGAGCAAAAATACACAAATCACTAATGTAGTGATGCAGGTTAATACTGTCATAGAAAGAATCAAACCAAAGACTATGATTAATTTCTAGAGGGATAGAATTATAAAGTAAAGTTATACCACAGTACTGCATACAATTCTGGTCACTGCATTATCAAAATGGTATATGGAGAGATTGAAGAGGGTTTGACAGGGGAGGCAATGGCCCAGTGGTGTTGTCGCTAGACTATTAATCCAGAAAATGTTCTGGGGACCCGGGTTTGAATCCTGCCACAGCAGGTGGTGGAATTTGAATTTAAAAAAATATCTGCAATTAAGAATCTGCTGATGACCATGAAATGATTGCCATAAATACCTATCTGGTTCACTCATGTACTGTAAGGAAGGAAATCTGCTGTCCTGACCTGGTCTGGCCTACATGTGACTCCAGAGCCACAGCAATGTGGTTGACTCTCAACTGCCCTCCAAGGGCAACTAGGGATGGGCAATAAATGCTGGCCAGCCAGCGACGCCCATTTCCCATGAATGAATTTTTTTAAATACCAGAAATGCAGGGATATACCTACCGATCAGGGGTGGCAAAATAGGCTATGTCTTTGATTAAAGAAGACCAAACTGAGATCTTCAAAATTATCAAATGCTTTGATAGATTAGACGCAAAGAGTATGGCCAGGATTTTCCATCAGCTTTGTGGCGGGACCTGTCGGGGGAGATTCAGCAGCCCAGCCAAAAGTCCATTGAGGTTCAGCGGGACTGAATGATCCTGGGGGTAGGAGGGGCTGGAAAATCCCACCCTATGTGTGGAATTACCAATTGGTGGCTCCTGCCGAAGCCGCCAGATGCCCACTGACACTGTCAATGGGCTTTTCCCCACGCTGGACTTAGCCACACCACTAGCCTCTCACCTCTGGATTCCCCAGCTAATCAGGAAGAGTGGGCGGGATGGACCTGTTGACTGAGACCCTTGCTCTAGTCGATTGATAGACACAACACCGCTTTTCTTGAATCAAATCACTTCTTTATGAAACAAAATATAAAATCCCAATGCTCATCACTATGACCTGTTTTAAACACACAAATAATTTCATCTTCCTTTGCTACCATTACAAATTCCTCAGTATAGATTTAAACAAACAGTACTTATCTAATGAAATTTTGGAGGCATCACCACCTATCCGTACTGGCCAGGCATGAACGCGGTTCGAACTGTGTCTTAAAGCCGAATACTTGAGCCGATAGGTTGTCACTGACTGGGCTAAGTCTGTGACAACATTTGTCTCTTCCTTGGGGCTGTGTGTCTGCTTGCAATTCTTTGTTCCTTCAGATTACGACAGATGCCCCTGTTAATGGCTTCCCATCCTTCACAATCACTACCTCTGACTTCCTGTGTGATGGATGATTGTTTACAACTATTTGTTCATCTCACATCTCTGGCACTTTAAACTGATAACGATCACCTCTTGAAGTCCAGACCTCCTGTTGTCTTGTATCCTGTGGCAGAACTGCCGGTAGTCTCGCTGTAACTTAGCCACATTTCCCATCAACCTTTAGTGTCTCTGTAACCGAGCTAATTTTCCCAGCAACATTTGATCCCGGGACACAAATCTGTCTGAGGAAGAGTTTCTAATTAAAGGGACCCAAGTTAGACTCGGAATGGCTAAATTGGACATGGACTCCCAAGGTTGGAGCAACCACGAGAATGGAGAGGAGACCTGGGAAGTCTGCTCCCCGCATTTCTCACTCGTACTGGGAATCTGGGACCTGAGGGGTTGGAGAGAGTGAGCTCTCCCAAGGATGAGATAAAGAGGCTGACCTCTAAGCAAACAGGAAGTGAGCAGCAGGGGTGTGGTCCCAGGAGACAGTGCGACAAAAAGAAGCAAGACCTCAGGAGGGTGTGAAGTGAGTGATATAACATTGTCAATTGTCAAGTTCTACAGTCCCGCAGTCACATTCTCCTGCATCCCTTCACTCTTCAGATCAACACCCTTTGCAGCTCCACTCATTTCTTTATGTTGAGGCTTTTTATATCCTCATCTGAACACTCAAATGCATCTTCAGCCTATTTGTCCCTCATACCCACATCTGACAATTACCCTCCACAAACGAGGCTCTTCCCTCCTGTCCACATGAGCCATTTCTGACACTCATCATCCTCTGCTTTCTCCAGAAGAACCTTACGGGAAGGCAGTGAGAGTGGCAGATGGGCAAGGTTGCCTTCCAAGCATCTTGCTGGCCACTGGTAATGCATGCCCATCGGGGCCATAGGAGAAGGGGGATTTTGGTACAGGAGGCTGCAGATGTCAGTGACTTGCCATGAGTGTCTGAGCCTCCGCCATCACCGGTTTTCACACATGCTTCGAGATCTAGTCCTCTACCTGTAGACCCTGCATTGGGGCGGGGGGGGGGGGGGGGGGGGGCGGTTCATACTATCTTTGAGCTGGACCTCTGCGCCCTTTCCCTTTGCTGTGTGGAGAGTCATGTGACTGAGGAAAAGGCAGCAGCTGGTGTTGAGCTTGTTGCTGGGTAACCATTCTTGTGTCTGAGTCACAAGGTGCTGTGTTCAAGTCCAACTCCAAGACCTGAGCAGAACATTCAAGGCTGACACTCCAGTCAGCCCTGAGGGAGAACTGCATTACCTGAGATGTCGTTTTTCAAATTTCAAACCAATTTGCCCTCTCAGATGGATGTAAGATACCTTTAGATACTGTTCCGAAGAAGAGCAGGGAGTTACCTTTGGTGGCGTGGCCAAAATATATATCTTTCAATCAACATCACAAGAATCATTATCACTTGTTATTTGTGGGAGCTTGCTGTGCACAAACTAGCTGCCCTGTTTCCCACCTTGTAACAGTGACTATGGGCGGGATGTTCTTGCCGTTCACGCCAGCAGGATTTTCTGGTCCTGCTGCAGCGAATGGAGACTTGGCTGAGCGCCAAATTCTCCATCCTCACTTGTAGCAGCAGCGGGGTGTGAAGAGCCGGTAAGATTGCACCCACATTTCATAGAACCACATAATTGTTATGGCGTGGAAGGAGGCCATTTGGCCCATCAAGTCTACATGAGCTGTCCAGATAAGCATCGTGACCCAGTGCCATACCCTTGTCTTTTCCCCATACCCCTGCACATTTTTCCGAAAGTACTTCATTGGTGGAACTGATGCAACAGCAATAATCTCTCCCTCAACGTCAACAAAAAAGAAGGAGCCAGGCATCAACTTCAGGAAGTATAGTGGAGAACATGCCCCTGAATACATCAATGGGGATAAAGTAGAAATGGTCGAGAGCTTCAGGTTTTCAGGTGTCCAGATCACCAATAACCTGTTCTGGTCCCCCCTTGCTGATACTATAGTTAGGAAAGCCCACCAACTTTCTCAGAAGACTAAGGACATTTGGTATGTCCACCACGACTCTCACCAATTTTTACAGATGCACCATAGAAGGCATTCTTTCTGGTTGCATCACAGGGCTTTTGTTCTGCCCATGACCGCAAGAAACTACAGAGGGTTGTGAATGAAGCCCAGTCCATCACGGAAACCAGCTTCCCATCCATTGACCCTGCCTACACTGCCCGCTGCCTCGGAAAAGCAGCCAGCATAATTAAGGACGCCACGCACCCCGGACATTCTCTCTTCCACCTTCTTCTGTCGGGAAAAAGATACAAAAGTGTGAGGTCACATGCCAACCGACTCAAGAACAGCTTCTTCCCTGCTGCCATCAGACTTTTGCATGGACCTCCCTTGCATTAAGTTGATCTTTCTCTACACCCTAGCTATGACTGTAACACTACATTCTGCACTCTCTCATTTCCTTCTCTATGAACGGTATGCTTTGTCAGTAGAGCATGCAAGAAACAATACTTTCCACTGTATACTAATTAATGTGACAGTAATAAATCAAATTAAATCAAAGTCAAATCAGTAAAGAGTTTTGAGACATATATTGGTCATGAAAAGCATCATATACTGTAAGTCTTTCTTTCTCGTGCCTCCTGTTCTCCATCAGAGATGCAAGGTAGAGCTGCATAAGCTGCTTCCATGCTGTGCTGAAGACTCGCAGCAGGGAAGTGGGGCTGAAGGTGAGTGAAATGCAAGAAGAACTTCAAAGAAACTGGCAATCACTTGCCAAGTACTGAGAGCAGACTTTGAGAAAAAGGCTATGAGGAGAAACCTCTCACCTAGCCATGGCTGGAGCTCTGGAAACATCCTCTCATCACCATCCAACCTCTGTATAGCCAGGCACCCCTCCCAGCTGCCCTCTGGCAGCGCAGCAGCCCCTGAACTGGACACAGGGTGGCACGGTGGCACAATGGTTAGCATTGCTGTCTCACAGTCCTAAGGACCTGGGTTCAATTCTGGCCTTGGATGATTGTCTGTGTGGAGCTTGCATGTTTTTTTAATTCATTCATGGGATGTGGGTGTCGTTGAATGGGCCAACTTTTGTTGCTCATCCCTGAGGGTATTTTTAAGAGTCAACCATGTTGTTGTTGCGCTGGAGTCACATGGAGGCCAGGCCAGGTAAGGCTGGCAGAGTTCCTCCCCTAAATGACATTAGTGAACCAGATGGTTTTTTCCAATAATTGACAATGGTTTCATGGTCATCAGTAGACTTTAAATTCTAGATTTTTTTATTGAATTCAAATTTCATCATCTGCCATGGTGGGATTGGAACTCGGGTCCCCAGAGCATTGCCCTGGATCTCTGGATTGCTACTCCGGTGACAATACCACGACGCTACTGCCTCCCCTGAAACCTACGTTCTCCCCACGGTTTCTTCCTGGTGCTCAAGTTTCCTCCCACAGTCCAAAGATGTGTAGGTTAGGTAGACTGGCCATGCTAAATTGCCCCTCAGTGTCCCAAGATGTTTACGTTTGGTGGATTAGCTTCGTAAATGTGCAGGGGATAGCGTGGCTGAGGAGGCCTGGGTGAGATACTCTGTCAGGGAGTTGGTGCAGGCTCGATGGGCCAAATGGCCTTTTCTGCACAGAAATCATAGAAACCCTACTGTGCCGAAAGAGGCCATTCGGCCCATCGAGTCTGCACCGACTACAATCCCACCCAGGCTCGATCCCTGTAACACCACATATTTAGCCTGCTAGTCCCCCTGACACTGAAGGGGCAATTTACCATGGCCAATCCAACTAACGCGCACAGCTTTGGACTTGGGAGGAAACCGGAGCACCCAGAGGAAACCCATGCAGACATGGGGAGAATGTGCAAACCCCACACAAACAGTGACCTAGGCCGGGAATTGAACCCGGGTCCCTGGCGCTGTGAGGCAGCGGTGCTAACCACTATGCCATTGGACTGTAGGGATACGACAATGATACGAGAGCCGTGGATGATGGCTGCTGGTCAGTGCTCCAACGAAGGCCCCAATTCCTCAAAATCCAGTCAAGACCATGAGTGCGGCCGAGCAGTTTGACTGTTATGGCCATCACATCCAACAGTGTCCATACTCTACAGCAGGAATTGTCGTCAATGGGAGGAGGTGTGACAACTCCTCCTCTCTCCCCTGCCCCGTGGCTTGTCCTGGAGTCTCCAGGAATTGCAGATTGATCTCCAGCAGAGCACTGCTGGAAGTTTGTAAGTTTAAGTTTAAATTTTTGAGCAACCCGGCAGAAGTTTCATTGGGAGATTAAAAGTAACGGGTCCTTTTCTCACAACTTCTTTGAACACTCTCAAATGCTGGCTGAAGTTGAGAATCATCCAGTCAGGTAGCTAAGAGTCTGATTGCTTCTTAATTGGCTAGATAGCCAATCATAAAGATGGACGCATTGGGGGAGCAAAGGTCAAGATATCGGAAATGGGATGTCGCGTGATGAGGACTTCAGGAAGACAAGCGACCAGAATTGGCAATGAGGCAGCACTCAGGAACAAAATTCAAACATAACTTTAGCTAATATTTTCCTCCTTCTCCAAGACAGGGACGATGCGGGCAATAAAGTGAGACACCCAAGTAAGGCGGAGGGGGCAGAAAGGGGACCTCGCCACCTGCTCCTTCCCAGTTGGGATGACATTTATCAACTGAGCGTGAGATGACTGTGCTTGGAATTAGACTTTGCGAAAAGGAAAAGTCATTGCTTACTTAGAAATCCTAGACACAGATTCCAGTCTGTATTCCTTCAGAGAAATCTCCTGGTGACCGAGCTTTATTAACTGCGGTTTTTTCCTGAATATTGGGTTTCCTCCTTGGAGAAAGTATTCCTCGTCCAGAGATCCAGACCCAGAAGAGCAATAATTTACAACCAAGAGTCTGTGTTTGTGTTTCTGCTCCATCTTTTTTTTAAGCTTTATTTTTGACGGCTTCATGCCGTTCTCCCAACCGCTGATGTGACATACCATGTTTCCAATGGAGAGATGTATATGCTGAAAGGGAAGCAGAGACATTGAGAGGAAGGGGTTGGCTGGTAGGAGGACACAGGTGCCTGGGGAGGGGATGTGAATGGCAAAGGTGGCTGGTGAACGGAAGCAGGGAGCGACCCTGGCTAATATCGTCTGTCCTATTCAATATTCAACATCACTGATATTAATGAAAATCAAAAATGAAAGTGCTGGAAACACTTAGTGGGTCTGGCAGCATCTGCAGAGAGAAAAAAACCATCAGAAAATCCCATCTGGTTCACTAATGTTCTTTAGGGAAGGAAATCTGCCGTCCTTACCTGGTCTGGCCTACTTGTGACTCCAGACCCAAAGCAATGTGGTTGACTCCCAACTGACCTCTGAAATTTCCAAGGGAGACACTCAGTTGTATCAATTGCTCAAGAAGGCAGCTCACCACCACCTTCTCAAGGGCAACTGGGGATGGGCAATAAATTTGATTTTGATTTGGTCTGATTTATTATTGTCACATATATTTGTGTACAGTGAAAAGTATTGTTTCTTGCCATTCATAGGGAAGGAAATGAGAGAGTGCAGAATGTAGTGTTACAGTTATAGCTAGGCTGTAGAAAAAGATCAACTTAAAGTTGGGAACCTGTCTCGGGGGCAGGGAATTCAGATGGTGTTCGTGGAAGTGGAAATGAATAGGGTTGGGAAGCATTTTCCGATCAGGGCCAGTGTGATCTCCTGGACTCGTTTCGATCGCCTCAGGGGGTCGGAGAGGAATTTCCCAGATTTTTTTCCCCATATTGGCCCTGGGGTTTTCACTCTGGGTTTTCGCCTCTCCCTGGAGATCACATGGTCTGGAATGGGGGGGTGGGGGTGAGTTAATAGGTTGTGATGAACAAAGCATCGTAGCTGTGAGGGACAGCTCGGTGGATAGGATATTAGGATGTAGATAGGCTGGAAAATTGGGCGGGGATCCTGGATTCAGGATTCAATCCTGGACCGGGGAGCGGCGCGGGCTTGGAGGGCCGAAGGGCCTGTTCCTGTGCTGTATTGTTCTTTGTTCTTTGTAATGCAAGGTAGGTCCATTCAAAAATCTGGTGGCAGCAGGGAAGAAGCTGTTCTTGAGTCGGTTGGTATGTGATCTCAGACTTTTGTATCTTCTTCCTGAAGGAAGAAGGTGGAAGAGAGAATGTCCGGGATGCGTGGAGTCCTTAAGTACGTTGGCTGCTTTGCCGAGGCAGTGGGGAGCATAGACAGAGTCAATGGATGGGAGGCTGGTCTGCGTGATGGATTGGGTTACATTCATGACCTTTTGTAGTTCCTTGCTGTCTTGGACAGAGCAGGAGCCATACCAAGCTGTGATACAACCTGAAAAAATGCTTTCTATGGTGCATCTGTAAAAGTTGGTGAGAGTCATAGCAGACATGCCAAATTTCCTTAGTCTTCTGAGAAAGTAGAGGCATCGGTGGACTTTCTTAACTATAGTGTCGGCATGGGGGGACCAGGACAGGTTGTTGGTGATCTAGACACCTAAAAACTTGAAGCTCTCGATCTTTTTTACTTCATCCCCGTTGATGTAGACAGGGGCATGTTCTCCTTTACACTTCCTGAAGTTGATGACAATCTCCTTCATTTTGTTGACATTGAGGGAGAGATTATTGTTGCTGCACCAGTTCACCAGATTCTCTATCTCATTCCTGTACTCGTCTCGTCATTGTTTGAGATACTGGCCACCCAACGATGCTCATGTCCCACAAATGAATAAGAAAAAAGTTAACATTTCAACGTTTGTATTCCTGAAGGTTTCATCACGCCACATTTCATTTCCAACACCTTGACCTTTGCTCTGCCAACGCGTCCATCTTTATAACTGACTGAAGCAGAGTCATATTCAACTCAAGATAAAATCTTGCCCATTAACTCTTGTTTAACATAGAACATAGAAAGCCACAGCACAAACAGGCCCTTCGGCCCACAAGTTGCGCCGATCACATCCCCACCTCTAGGCCTATCTATAGCCCTCAATCCCATTAAATCCCATGTACTCATCCAGAAGTCTCTTAAAAGACCCCAACGAGTTTGCCTCCACCACCACCGACGTCAGCCGATTCCACTCACCCACCACCCTCTGAGTGAAAAACTTACCCCTGACATCCCCCCTGTACCTACCCCCCAGCACCTTAAACCTGTGTCCTCTCGTAGCAACCATTTCAGCCCTTGGAAATAGCCTCTGAGAGTCCACCCTATCCAGACCCCTCAACATCTTGTAAACCTCTATCAGGTCACCTCTCATCCTTCGTCTCTCCAGGGAGAAGAGACCAAGCTCCCTCAACCTATCCTCATAAGGCATGCCCCCCAATCCAGGCAACATCCTTGTAAATCTCCTCTGCACCCTTTCAATGGCTTCAACATCTTTCCTGTAATGAGGTGACCAGAACTGCGCGCAGTATTCCAAGTGGGGTCTAACCAGGGTCCTATAAAGCTGCAGCATTATCTCCCGACTCCTAAACTCAATCCCTCGATTAATGAAGGCTAGTACGCCATACGCCTTCTTGACCGCATCCTCCACCTGCGAGGCCGATTTAAGAGTCCTATGGACCCGGACCCCAAGGTCCCTCTGATCCTCTACACTGCTAAGAATGGTACCCTTCATTTTATACTGCTGCTCCATCCCATTGGATCTGCCAAAATGGATCACCACACACTTATCCGGGTTGAAGTCCATCTGCCACTTCTCCGCCCAGTCCTGCATTCTATCTATGTCTCGCTGCAACTTCTGACATCCCTCCAAACTATCCACAACACCACCTACCTTGGTGTCGTCAGCAAACTTACCAACCCATCCCTCCACTTCCTCATCCAGGTCATTTATGAAAATGACAAACAGCAGATGCTGTCTGATTTGCCGAGTATTTCCAGCACTTGCTGTTTTGATTTCAGATTTCCAGCATCCCCAATAGTTTGCTTTAATACCACTCACATTAAGTTCATCATTCCGTCCCAACAGGACTTGGGACGTCTTGTTGAAGTTGTACAAGACATTGGTAAGGCCACACTTGGAATACTGTGTACAGTTCTGGTCACCTTATTACAGAAAGGATATTATTAAACTAGAAAGAGTGCAGAGAAGATTTACTAGGATGCTACCGGGACTTGATGGATTGAGTTATAAGGAGAGACTGGATAGACTGGGGCTTTTTTCTCTGGAGCGTAGGAGGCTTAGGGGTGATCTTATAGAGGTCTATAAAATAATGAAGGGCATAGATCAGCTCAGTAGTCAATATCTTTTCCCAAAGGTAGGGGAGTCTAAAACTAGAGGGCATAGGTTTAAGGTGAGAGGGAAGAGATACAAAAGGGTTCAGAGGGGTAATTTTTTCACACAGAGGGTGGTGAGTGTCTGGAGCAAGCTGCCAGAGGTAGTAGTAGAGGGAGGTACAATTTTGTCTTTTAAAAAGCATTTCGACCGTTACTTGGGTAAGATGGGTATAGAGGGATATGGGCCAAATGCGGGCAATTGGGACTAACTTAGGGGTTAAAAAAAGGGGAGGGATGGACAAGTTGGGCTGAAGGGCCTGTTTCCATGCTGTAAACCTCTATGATTCTATGACTCTATGACAGTCATTGTATTGCTGTTGTTGGGAACTTGATTCAAACAAGACCATGGCTATGTTTGCCTGTAGAGAAACAGTGATAGCACATCAAAGTAGCTTCATCCTTGAGAACCACTGGATTGAAATGGGTTGTGCAAAATGGACAATATGCAACTGCTGACTGTATACACCACGCTGAGTGGCCAGGTTAGTGAATGCATCTTCAGATGCTATAACGCGAGGAGCGGCACCGTGGTACAGTGGTTAGCATTGCTGTCTCACGGTGCCAGGGACCCGGGTTCAATTCCGGCCTTGGGTGACTGTGTGGAATTTGCATGTTCTCCCCATGCCTGCGTGGGTTTCCTTTGGGTGCTCCAGTTTCCTCCCACAGTCCAAACATGTACAGGTTAGGTTGATTTGCCATACTAAATTGCCCCTTAGTGTTAGAGGGATTAGGAGGGTCAATATGCGGTGTTACAGTGGATAAGATGCGCTGTTGGAGAGTCAGGGTAAGGGCAGTGTATCCAAGAGAGGAAATAGGAGATGTGATGACAACAGCGAGGAAAAAAAAGTCAAAAAGTGTAGAAAGAATAAATGGAAATGTGGTCTGGAACGATCGCCAAAATGCTATTCAATTTACCCTCCATATGGCATGAAAATTCATCTTCAAAATAGTTATAAAAGCATCAAGATAAATGGCTTTTTAAAAATGTTAACTGCCTACACAATGGAGGCCACCTTGCCTCTGCAATAATGTTTGATTTTTCAGAACAAGAGGAACTTGGCTTCTAGCTAATAATGGTCAAGGATAAATGGTACCCTACAGTTCAGTGCAGACTATTTTAGTTGATAAATTATTAAAACCGAAAACCTTTTGCTGCAATCACGATCATGTTACCATAGGATTTACAGCACAGAAACAGGCCATTTAGCCCAAGTGGTCTATGCTGGTGTTTACCCTTCACATGTGCGCACCTTACTCCATCTTACCCGTATCAACACCACCTTCTATTCCTTTTTGTCCTCACGTACCTCTCCAGTCCTTATATTATTGGACAATCCAGGAGCACATTGGAGGGATAATCTTGGACAGCAATTCTTTATTTGCAACATATCAGAAACTGAAGAATCATAGAATCATACAGTGCAGAAGAGACCCTTCGGCCCATCGAATCTGCACCTGGGCCGGAATTCTCCCATCCTGCCCGCCACGGGAATTGTAATGGGCGGGGACGGACCATACAAACGTCCATTGACCTTGGGCGGGATTCTCCGGTTTTGAGGTGGGTGCGGCCGGAGAATCTCACCCCTGAACTTCCATCTGCCAGCATTTGGCCCGTAGCCCTAAATGTTATGATGTGCCAAGTGCTCAACCAGGTACTTTTTAAAGGACATGAAGCAACCCGCCTCTACCACCCTCCCAGGAAGCGCATTCCGGACCATCATCACCCTCTGGATAAAAAAGTCCATAATATAACCAATAAGAAATTCAAGAATAATGTCTTTATCCACAGAGTGGTGAGAGTGTAGAACTGCCTACCCGGGGGGTAGTTGCGGCAATCAGCAGATTTTGGGGGAAACCATAGAATAATGTCAGCAGATGGGAGCAGTGTTCCCATCACAAGTGGATTACAGCTGTAGTCCATCACCCATCATTTGTTATTATTTACAACACTTGGTGTTTAGACATTTTAGACGCACAGAGTTCCGAAGGAGAAAAGACAACGAATTTCCTTCCCCAAATTACATCACTGAGTCAGTTAGGTTTTTATGACAATCCAACAGTTTCACGCTCACCGTTGCGGGTTTGTACCAGATTTTTGAAACTGAGTTCAAATTCTCAAATTCCTATGGTGGGATTCGAACTCGCGTTCAACTGGATTATTCTTCCAGCTTTGGGTTCCTGAACAAGTAGAAGCACCCTCCCCGTGTCTACCGTTTTCCTGATTTTATGGACCTCCATTTCAGCTCACTCTTCCCTTTCGCAGGAGAAGCGAGCCCCAGTGTGTTCAGTCTCTCCTTGTGGTTGTAAATAGTTTCTCCAGAGAAAGCAGCTGTGCTCACACAGTCCAACTCGGTGACCCGCAGCGCTTTGATTTGACCAGCGGGTATATTAAACCATGGTGTATCTATTCATTCCGCATCGTATCTGACTGAAAATTCCATTCCTTCACCGTTTGAAGGAGTGTAACAAAGCTTTCTGTGTCTGCCACCTCTTTGGGGATACTGTCTGAGTAACCGCCATGTAGATGGAGGTAGAAGACCTTTTTGACTGAATAACTTGCTACTACGTCACATGAGAAAGTATGAATTATTTTAATGTATGACGGGCCTTTGACAGCTCCAGCTTCAACACAACAAGTTACCACAAGGTGCTTAAAAGCGGCATGATGGCACAATGGTTAGCACTGCTGCCTCACCGCACCACAGGGACCTGGATTCGATTCCAGTCTTGGGTGACTGTCTGTGTGGAGTTTGCTCGTTCTCCCCGTGTGGCATTGTAGTTGTTGTTGTAAGTTAACTTAAGGGTTAAGTCCCTGGCAGGAACTCCCAGACTAATGTCATGCCCCTCTTGTGTGATGTGGGAATTCAAGGACCCTTCTGGTGTCCCTGGCTTCTTCATGTGCAAGAAGTGTGTCCAACTGCAGCTCCTGTTAGACTGCTTGATGACTCTGGAGCTGCGGATGGGTTCACTTTGGAGCATCCACGATGCTGAGAAAGCCTTGGATAGCACGTTCAGTGAGTTGGTCACACTGTAGATAAAAATTACAAAGGGAGATAGGGAATGGGTGACCACCAGACAGAGGAAAATAAGGAAGGCAGTGAAGGGGTCCTTAGATTAGAGAGGCATCTTGGTGGGCTGAAGGGCCTGTTCCTGTGTTGTACTGTTCTTTGTTCTTTGCGTGGGTTTCCTCCAGGTGCTCTGGTTTCCTCCCACAGTCCAAAGATGAGCAGGTTAGTTTGGTTGGCCATGCTAAATTTCCCCTGATGTCCCAAAGTGTGTGGGTTAGGGAGGATTAGCCCGTGTGGCATTGTAGTTGTTGTAAGTTAACTTAAGGGTTAAGTCCCTGGCAGGAAGTCCCAGACTGGTTTCATGCCCCTCTTGTGCAATGTGGGAATTCAAGGACCCTTCCAGTGTCCCTGGCTCCTTCATGTGCAAGAAGTGTGTCCAACTGCAGCTCCTGTTAGACCGCTTGACGGCTCTGGAGCTGCGGATGGATTCACTTTGGGGCATCCACGATGCACTCTTCAAATGTGTGGGATAATGGGGATAGGGCCGGGGTAGGCCTGGGTAAGATACTCTGTCAGAAAGTTGGTGCAGACTTGATAGACTCAGCAGCCTCCTTCTGCACTATAGAGATTTGATGTTCCAAGTGTTTTGGGGGCTGGTTTTAACACTCTGCTGCCAACAGGTAAGAAGGCAGAAGGGCACGTTAAATCTAGCACAAGATTAACGGACCTTTGAATGGGTCCGCCGAATTTTCTGTCTCGCCCACTATGATTCCCATGGCAGGTGAGACGGGAGAACTTCGGCCTAGGTTTAACATTCGTACCCTATGAAGTAATGCCAGAGGAATTTATTTATGTTCACCTAAGAGGGCAGACAGGGATTCAGTTTAACATCTCACCTCACTGACCTCTATTGGCTGCTGGTTAAGTTCACATCCTTGTTTTCAAATGCCCACATGGCCTCACTCGATATCTCCCCACTCTGCTCCATCCATACAAGTAGGGGACAGGACTCCCTCGGTTATGCACTGGAATGCACTGGACGCCTAGATTCTTGTACTCAAGTCTTCCACACACAACCTGCAGACTGCTACCCACTGAGTCACAGCTGACTCCAAATACTTAAATAGTGGATGCACTGTGGCAGGAATAGAATTGTAGTGGTATTGTCACTGGGCTAGTAATCCAGAGATGCAGTGTAATGCTTTGGGGACCCAGTTCGAATCCCTGCCACGGCAAATGATAAAATTTGAATTGAATAAAAATTTGAAATTAAAAGTGTAACAATGAAACCATTGACAATTGTAAAAATTCACTGGTTCACTCATGTTCTTCAGGGGAGGAAATCTGCCATCCTTAGCTGGTCTGGCCTACATGTGACTCCAGACCCACAGCAGTGCAGTTGACTCTTCAAATGGCCATGAAAGGGCAATTAGGGATGGGTAATAAATGCTGGCCTTGCCAGCGGTGCCCACATCCCATTAAAGAATAAATAGAAAAGACATTCCCAGCACTTTGATGCAGTGGTGATGAAAGAACAATATATTCCTCGTTGAAATGATGTGGAGATGCCGGCGTTGGACTGGGGTGGGCACAGTAAGAAGTCTCACAACACCAGGTTAAAGTCCAGCAGGTTTATTTGATATCACAAGCTTTCAGAGCGCTGCCCCTTCATCAGGTGAGTGGAGAGGCAGATTTCACAAACACAGTGTTTATAAACAAAGGCTCATTTGCAAGATAATGGTTGGATCATGGTCATTCCAACCAATATCTTGCAATTGAGTCTCTGTCTATATATGCCACATTTGTGAAATCTGCCTCTCCACTCACCTGATGAAGGAGCAGCGCTCTGAAGGCTCGTGATACCAAATAAACCTGTTGGACTTTAACCTGGTGTTGTGAGACTTCTTAGTAGTCAAAATGGAGAGAAATATGGAGCTGTCAGTACTCCCATCATTTTATTATCTTTGGTAAAGGGAGAGGTCCTGGCAAAGCCACCTTGTTGGAGGTGGAGCGAGCAGATACGGAGTTCAGTGGCAGGGGTGCCAATCAATTAAACTGCTCTACTGGTATTGGCCTCCTTGTGGGTTGTTCCTGAAAGTACCCATCGTGAAGAGAGTGGGTACTCCATCACACTCCAGATGAGACAGTCGTGTTCCAAAAGCAAGATAGACTTGCATTCATGCAGAACTTTCCATGATCACAACATCCAATTAAGTACTTTTTGAAGTGTCACTGTTCTAATGTAGGAAACGTGGCAACTAATTTTCAATGTAAATTCCCACAAATAGCAATGTGATAATGGCCAGGTTTCTTTTTTAAAGTTTTTATTTATTAGTGTCACAAGTAGGCTTACATTAACACTGCAATGAAGTTACTGTGAAAATCCCCCCGTCGCCACACTCTGGCACCTGTTCAGGTACACTGAGGGAGAATTTAGCATGGCCAATGCAGCTAACCAGCACATCTTTTGGATTATGAGAGGAAACCGGAGCATCCGGAGGAAGCCCACACAGACTCTATACAGACAGTGACCCAAGCTGGGAATCGAACCCGGGTCCCTGGCGCTGTGAGGCAGCACTGCTAACCATTGTACCATCGTGCCACCCATTCCTTACCATGTTGATTGAAAGATAAATATTGGTCAGCATGCCGTACATAGTTGCCCTGCTCTTCCTTGAAACAGTGCCGTGGGGTCATTTACATTCACTCGAGCAGGCATCAGTTTAATGTTCTCTCAGAAAGGGGGCTGGCGGGACAACGTTCCCTCAGTACCACACAGGAGTGATACCTTCAATGTTTGTGCTCAAGCCCAGGAGTGAGATTGAACTTAGAACCTTGTGAAAAAAAGGCAAGAGTGCTGCCAACGACTGACACCCGATACGTTAAATCTTGTTACAGCAGAGATCAGGTGGGAATGGGGTAGGAAATCATAGAATCATAGAAATCATAGAAACCCTACAGTGCAGAAGGAGGCCATTCGGCCCATCGAGTCTGCACCGACCACAATCCCACCCAGGCCCTACCCCCACATATTTTACCCGCTAATCCCTCTAACCTACGCATCCCAGGACTCTAAGGGGCAATTTTTTAACCTGGCCAATCAACCTAACCCGCACATCTTTGGACTGTGGGAGGAAACCGGAGCACCCGGAGGAAACCCACGCAGACACGAGGAGAATGTGCAAACTCCACACAGACAGTGACCCGAGCCGGGAGTCGAACCCGGGACCCTGGAGCTGTGAAGCTGCAGTGCTAACCACTGTGCTACCGTGCCGCCCTTCCACCACTTCCGTCAAAGGATTGCTGTCATATGTATCATTTTGATGTACTTTTTGAAAGGCTGTTGATCTATTGTAGTTACCAGAGCTAAAATGGGTTAATGCCTTTTGATCTGGCATCAAAAGGCATTAAACCCATTTTATTATGGCGCCCCACCTTGGGCGCCGTTGTTTCATTCTCCCCGTGTCTGCGTGGGTTTCCTCCGGGTGCTCCGGTTTCCTCCCACAGTCGAAAGATGTGCGGGTTAGGTGGATTGGCCATGCTAAATTGCCCCTTAGTGTCCCGGGATGTGTAGGTTAGAGGGATTGGCGGGGTGAATGTGGGGGGTTGCGGGGGTAGGGCCTAGGTGGGATTGTTGTCAGTGCAGACTCGATGGGCTGAATGGCCTCTTTCTGCACTGTAGGGACTCTATGATTCACTGAATATTGAAAAGGCTACGGAAGTCATCTCGCTCAGGACAGTAGGTGAAACCACAGTGGGGTTCTTGATTGACAGCAGTGGCTGGAGTGAAGACATGGGGGGATAATTTGGACACCTGATGGAAACCCGGCAGTGGAGAGTTAAGAACTGAGCAGATCCCTTACCCCCTTGAAACCCAATTCTTCAGCACCATTCTTCACTTGAACCTGGGAAGTGCAGGCAAATGAAGCAACTCCCTAAAGCAAGTCAGTTAGGGTCTTGTTCCATCCAGCAGACCCTGATTGGTCATTTAACTGGGTCCCGAGCAAAAATGTTTAAATATCTCCAATTAATTATACATTCTGACTATAGCATGAGCGGATGGGAAAATATTGGGTTTCATTCTTTTAGATGACATTTAGAGTCCTATTTTGAACAAGGAGGGCCCTTCTATTTGTTTCCCGGCCAAATAGATTTCCTCTGAAGGGAATACGCCCGCGATTTCCATTTCTAATGACATTTCCAAGCCCTGCACATTAGTTGAGTGTGTGTTGACCAAGCTTAAAAAAAAGGCCTTGTATCTACATTACAAGGTAAAGTTAATTCAGCAGGGCTCCCACACAGGGAAAGATCCTGAGTAATCCTTCTCCTCCTACAGACAGAGGAAACGTTTGTCCTTGTTTAGATATGGAGAGGAAGTGGAAAGTTCCTCTTGACATGCTACTGGCTGAGCAGCGTGCTCCGTGCTGTAATGTGACCCAAGGTGGCTTCACAGGTCACTGATTTAACAGGGCCCAGCATTTTATGGCATTGCATTTCTTGATCAAGCCTGCAGTTTATGGCTCTGTATGGAATTTTGTTTCAAAATATTTAAAACCACGTCTCCAAGAAATGCCCTTCAACATGTGGGAGTCATGGCAGGATGTAAATTTATATAAATAAAACGTATATGCGAAATCTATTGTTGCCCATTTGTATTGCTTCTCAGCCTTTTGGCTAAGATCATAGAAACTAGAAGCAAGAATAGGCCATTCGGCTTTTCGATCCTGCTCCGCCATTCATTATGCTTATGGCCGATCATCAAATTCAATATCCTGAACCCCCTGCCCCCATTTCCCTTGATCCCTTTAGTCCCAAGAACTATATCTAATTTCTTCTTGAAATCAGACAACATCTGGGCCTCGACTACTTTCGAGATTAAGTGTAGTCCCTGTTCTTATTGGTTTAATATTTGATTTGATTTGATTTATTATTGTCAAATGTATTGGTATACAGTGAAAAGTATTGTTTCTTGCACTCTATACAGACAGAGCATACCACTCATAGAGAAGGAAGCGAGAGAGTGCAGAATGTAGTGTTACAGTCATAGCTAGGGAGTAGAGAAAGATCAACTTATTGTGAGGTAGGTGCATTCAAAAGTCTGATGGCAGCAGGGAAGAAGCTGTTCTTGAGTCAGTTGGTACGTGACCTCAGGCTTTAGTATCATTTTCCCGGCAGAAGAAGGTGGAAGAGAGAATGTCTGGGATGCGTGGGTTCCTTGATTATGCTGGCTGCTTTTCCGAGGCAGTGGGAAGTGTAGACAGAGTCAATGGGTGGGAGGCTGGTTTATGTGATGGACTGGACTTCGTTCAGAACCCTTTGTAGTTTCTTGCGGTAGTATCTGATATGCCCCCTATCTTGGGATCAAGCATTAACTTGATTTTTGGGATGGGGAAATTGGAAGAAGAGCTTGCTCCATCTGCCTAGTATTGCAGTACTTACAGGAATGGCACGCCTTCCACTTCTTTGAGGCGGAACAGAATGTCAGTGCATATATGTCTGATCATGTTTCCTGTCTGGCACACCTACAGTGCTGTTGTGTGGCACATTGTCAAATGTGCTTTAAAATCCATGTGCACCAAATCAACCGTGTTATCCTCATTAACCCTTTCTGTTGACTCATCAAAAAAAACCAAACAAGTTCATTAAACTTGGGCCTGAATTTTGCGCACACCAAGCATGGCGTGATCAGCAGGCCCACAATTCTCTAGTGAGTGGGCCCGCACAGTGGCACAGTGGTTAGCACTGCTGCCTCACATCGTCAGGGACATGCGTTCAATTCTTGGCTTGGGTCGCTGTCTGTGTGGAGTCTGCACGTTCTCCCCGTGTCTGCGTGGGTTCCCTCCGGGTGCTCCGGTTTCCTCCCACGGTCCAAAGATGTGCAGGTTAGGTGGATTGGCCATGCTACATTTCCCCTTCGTGTCAGGGGAACTAGCTGGGGTAAATACATGGGGTTATGGGGATAGAGTTTGTGTGTGATTGTAGTCGGTGCAGACTCACTGGGCCGAATGGCCTCCTTCTGCACTGTCAGATTCTATGGTTCTATGAGTGCCAAGCTTGAAGTACTGGATTGCAAGAGAGGGGCATCCCACAAGACAATGGAGGCCAGGGTGGCAGTGGCTGCCCAGGTGAGCGGGCATGATGTTGTGTGCCATACATGAATCCAGTATCAGAAATGGTTGACTGATCTCCTGCACTCTGCCAAAGTGAGTACCAACTTGGCATGAAGCTGAGTATAGATGTCTGGGAGGGTGGGCCTAAGTGGTAATACTCAGGAGTGCGAGATTCATAGTTCCAAAGGGCACCTATCCCTGTGCATGTGCACGTCAAGGATGGGAGATTTGGCCATTCACCTTGTGCGTATGGAAGGCTGAGGAGCTCCAGTCTGATAGGTACGTGATGTTGGCTCGTGTGGTGGGAGGTGTCCGAGGGTGGAACAGAGGAGCAGGGAAAGACTGGAGTAATGAATTCACTTGTTCACTTTCAGGAGGAGAAGTCATAACTTGCTGGAATGTGCAAGATTGGGTGGTGAGTGCCCAACGCCCTGGCTTTGTCCACGTTTGAGATGTAAGGCGAGTGAGGAGCAAGGTCCTCAGGTGTTGGAGAGGCAGGGTGTCAGAGGATGGTATGAGTTCAGTGGGCAAATGAGAGATTGGGGGGATGTGCCATGGGTTGTGGCATCTCCAGTGAGAAGGGAAAATCCAGGATTCCCATAAATTGGTTAGTCATGGTGCCGCTGTGAGGTACTTGCCCATTTTGGAAAGCTACCCTCGTACTTCCACAGACACTTGGTGAGGTTATTTTAATGACATAATCTGCTTCTCCCTCAGATGCGCCCTTCTCAGGCCACACAGCTCACCTCGAGGTGCCCGCCTTGACAACCAAGGAGGAACTTCCGAGTGACACTGGTCTCTGCACCAAGCACCAGCTCAGATACAGGCACTGCAGTGGGCTAAAGCACATGGGCTAAATCCACTCTGGTGAGGGCACATCACATGCACTGAACAAGCTGGCAGAGGCCAAGCGTGCCCGGGGTGCCGGCTAGAGAACGGCTGGAGACCAGGACCATGCTGTGTCCAAGGCAGATGATGAACCTCTGGAGGCATCCATCAGATGGCAAATGCTGGATGTCCAGTGGGATGCATGAGAAGATCTGGCAGTATCCTGGAGGGTCTGCAGAAGGAGGCCATTTGGCCCATCGAGCTTGCACTGACAATAATCGCACCCAGGTCCTATCCCCGTAACCCCACGTATTTACCCTCCTAGTACACCTGAGACTAAGGGGCAGTTTATTATGGCCAATCCACCTAACCTGCACATCTTTGGAGTGTGGGAGGAAACCGGAGCACCCAGAGGAAATCCACACAGATATGGGAAAAACGTGCAAACTCCATCCAGACAGTGACCCAAGCTGGAATTGAACCCGGGTCGCTGGCGCTGTGAGGCAGTGGTGCTAGCCGCTGTGCTACTGTGCCATCCATATTTGTCATGGAGGAGTCTGTGAGGAGCATTAGTGCTCTGTTGACCCTGAGCACCGAGAGCACAACCTCCTCCATTGAGAGACTCTCGTGGGTGGCAACTCCAAGAGCAGAATGAAGGATTTTGGGGTTGCATCCGGACCTGCAAGCCTTCACACAGGTCACTGCCAGTGTAAAAGAGGGATGAAGCACCCACTCTGTCATTGGTGAGCAAGGAGATCCAGACATGCCTCAGGCTGACAGACAAGCTAACTGTCGGCTCTGTGTGCTCCTCGAATGGTGGCTCCCCTGTCCCCTTGTCAGTGACTATGGCATCTTCTGAGGCCCTGGCCAATGATTAAGGAGTACCCAGCCACGTCGCTGGTCTCACCCTGCCAGGCGGACCTGCCTCAGACCCTGCCGACCAAAGGACAACCACCAAGATAATCAGGGTCAATAGGACAGCAGAGTCAGGATCTGCCTCCAATGGTGCCACCAGCGAGGGGGGTGGGGCCACCAAGACGTAACACTTGCAAGCGACAGTATAAAGTAGTGTGTGCACAGCATGTGTCCTCACGGGTGACTTTTGTTCATTTGGTCAGAGTAATGTTTTGTTTCTGTCCTGGATCTGCTCAGGTAAAATCCATCCAGGCCCCATCTCCCCCAGAAACAGTCCAATGTGCCAGAAATCTGAAATCTTCCCTCCTACACCACCTCCCCAGCAATGTGTTTATCGGCCGCACGGTGGCACAGTGGTTAGCACTGCTGCCTCACAGCACCAGGGACACGGATTCGATTCCTGGCTTGGGTCGCTGTCTGTGGGGAGTTTGCACATTCTCCCCATGTCTGCATGGGTTTCCTCCGGGTGCTCCGGTTTCCTCCCACAGTCCAAAGATGTCAAGGGGTTAGGTGGATTTTTCCATGCCAAATTGCCCCTCAGTGTTTAGGGGTACTAGGAAGAGTAAATGCATGAGGTGATGGGCATAGTGCTTGGGTGGGATTGTGGTCAGTGCCGTGTCGATGGGCCGAATGATCTCCTTCTGCACTGTAGGGATTCTATGAAATAACCGCGCCTTTCTATACTTACACGTGCAAGGTAACTGAATTAATCCAGAGATTGGTAGCTTTGATGTCCTAATTGCTAATTTATTTCCGAGCTGCCTAAAGTCTGACAGCAGGCTCACATCCCTCTTCTTACCTCTGTCATGGGTACCAATATCGACCACGACAGCTGGATTTTCAGTCTCCCCCACCCCCACCCCAGAGTACCTGATAGCTGTTCAGTGATATCCTTGCCTCTGGCACCAGGGAGGCAACATGCCAAGATAAAGGCAAGATACTGCGGATGCTGGAATCCGAAACATAAACTGAAAATGCTGGAAAACCTCAGCTGGTCTGACAGCATCTGTGGAGAGAGAATAGAGCTAAAGTTTCGAGTCAGGATGACCCTTTGTCAGAGCTGACGTACCCATCTGGATTCGCAGCTGGTGCCAGAAATGCCAATCCGTTCTCCGATCGAAGCCCCTATCACATGCAGTATCATTGTCTCATAAAATGGAGGCCCCAGTCCTTTGTTGTGAGAGTGCTGGGTTGCAATAACTGGTGATCAGGGACCAACAATAATTGATAATACTGAGCAGCTCTTGCGTGCTGTATGCATGTCCGCGTCCAGGGGAGAACTCCGGCACTCCCGGAACGCAACCCCTTTTGTACCCGCGCCAACCCAGCATCCAAGTGACCACCCGCCACAACGTTTGTGCTGCTCTTGCCCACCAAGGAGAGACGTGAGGACAGGCGAGAGGCTGGGGAGAGGTGAAGAAAGATTTATATGTCCGTTTATGGAAGTGGGAATTAAACCAGGTTTCCCCATCACATTTTCTTTCATTCTCCGCTCCATCAAAGCAGTAAAGTGGGCATGTAGGACCGCAGAGGAAAACACAGGCCTCCCATGAAGAATACACCACAGCCTCACTCATCTTTCCCGACTCCGTGGTGTCCAGATACTTCAAGAGAATTACTGCTTGCTTCATGATGGGTTTGCTTTATTTTGACTAGGGGGGCCTGAAAACCTGCGTCAAGGACTTGGCAAAATACTCTGAAAATGCATCGAGCACATGTTCCCATCAATCACTGCTTAGCAACACTAAAATTTTTACTACCTTGCAACAGCACATTCGGTTATGGGGAGGGGAAGGGGGAGGGTGAGTTCTGTTACAGGAACTGTTCCTGTTTTCATAAAACTCTTTATAAACAGAGTTCAAACCACAGACCAGAAAAATCCCACAGATCAACCCCTGGCAGATTTCTACTCAGACTGAAGATGTTGCAAAAGAAAACAATTGCAATGAGATTTGTCTGTACATTTGTCTCTACCAGAGATGTGGTTAGCATGTGAAAACTTGGCTACACCAAGGAGTAGCTGATCGTTGAAAAGCATAGAGGGATTTGGAGGTACAGTGGGTTAGTGCCCCTGCCTCTGAGCCAAAAGCTCTGGTTTCGAGTCCCACCCCAGGGCTTGATGGCCAAAGAAAGTGCGCTCATAATGCGCCCAAACAGGTCGAGTGTCAATCTACAAATCCTTCCAAACACACCAATGGCTGATAGTTTGATTTTGGGCGGCATGGTGGCACAGTGGTTAGCACTACTGCCTCACAGCGTCAGGGACGTGGGTTCGATTCCCTGTTTGGGTCACTGTCTGTGCGGAGTCTGCACGTTCTCCCCGTGTCTGCGTGGGTTTCCTCCGGGTGCTCCGGTTTCCTCCCACAGTCCGAAAGACGCGCTGGTTAGGGTGCATTGGCCATGCTAAATTCTCCCTCAGTGTACCCAAACAGACGCCAGAGTGTGGCGACTAGGGGATTTTCACAATAACTTCATTGCAGTATTAATGTAAGCCTACTTGTGACATTAATGAATAAAGTTGAAACTTTAAGAGCAGGAGAGACACCTGGCCAGCCACACTCGATGTGGAGTGGTGCCCCTCAAGCTGTAAGCCCCTGGCAACAGGCTAGTGACCCATTCCAGGAACAACCATGCAATAAAAGTCTGTAACACAAGGTGCAGAGAAATAATTGGAACATTGGAATAGATGAATTTAAGGGAAAGTTAGATTGTTACTTAAGTTTACTTGAACTTATGGTCAGAAAATGTGGCCATTGTGCTGTTTTGACACGATCTGAAACCTGATATGAGCGATTCCGATGGACGCACTCCATAGACCAGTACAACTAAACATTCTCACAAAGTTGTGTACCAGTATAACTATGCACTTTAATTAAGTGCACACTAACATTGCACACATACCAGTATAACAACATGCACACAATTGTACACTAATATAATGATGCAGTCTTTGTTGTACATCGGTTTAATGATGTACACACGCTGACCACAAGATGGTTATCTTAAAACTCTTTATCATACAATGGGCCTGATTTTACCAAAGCTTCGCACCCGTTTTCGGGCGCGAAATCACAGTAAAGTTGGGTGTCGGGCCTATACTGCAATCTGCACCCGATTCCGAGCAGATCGCGGCTTTACCGACACCCGATCCGGGCGCGGGTCCGGCCCGCGCCCGAATCAGGCGGCCCGACGATTTAAATGCATGAGCAAGCATTTAAATCGACTTAATGAAACACGTGCCCAAACCTTACCACCAAATCCCACTTTACCGTCTTCTGGCCCGATCCGGATCCGCGCTTTTAACGACCTGGTAAATAAAAGTCTGAAGTCGTCGCTGCAGCTTCCGAAGAGTGGGGTCAGAGCCTCCAACGGTTCTCTGACCCAGGTCATCCTCTGGTTGAGGGGGGTGGGGGGGGGGGGTGGGGGGAGGGGTGGGCAGGGGGCGGGGAAGTGGGGGGGTGGGACGAGGGTGGGGGGGGGTGGGACCCAGCTGGGCCTGTAAAGGGATACACCATCACTGGTACACTACCAGCCACAGATTACTCTTCCCTGCAGGGGCAAGAGAGTGGGAGAGATGGCTGTGGCTGGTAGTGTACCAGTGATGGTGTATCCCTTTACAGACCCAGCTTGGTCCTTCTCCAGTGTCTCCTCTTGAACTTGTACTGATTTTGTAGCCGGTTTTCATGCGGATCCACTGTGGAGTCGGCCGGGTCTGCTTCACCTTCTGAGCGAGGAATCGCTTCACCCTGAAGGTTTTGTGGGATGGCATGGCCGCACGTCCACTCCGGCAGGAGGGATTCGTTCCTCCGGTGGGGAGGAGGGATCGCCCGCAGAGTGGCGGCGGACCCCCCTGCCCCCTCCCTCCCCACCGATCGGCCGCAGACTGGCAGCGGACGCCCCCACCCCCACCAGAGGATGATCTGGGTCCCCCCCCCTGCCCCTCGCACCCCCTCCCCCCACCCCCGACCCGAGGATGAGCGTCAGAGAGCCGCTCTCTCCGCTTTCTGCTTTTTTTTTCTTTCGCCCCCGGGCGCGCTCTGTCAGATTTTTTTCGAACTGCACATGCGCAGTTCAGAGCTCCGATCGGTCCGCCAGCGCTAAGCCCTGCCCACAGCGCGAATCGGACTGGAGCCGGCAAAACGCGTATGGGCGCGCTGGAAAGAGGATTCCAGGCGCGGATCTATTTGACGCCCAGATTCGGCACTTAGACTCAGAATGGTAAAATCAGGCCCAATGCTTCTGAATGTGGTAAGAGGGATAAGGGGTTAACTGAAGGGGGGAATATGTAGAATTCCCAGTGTGTGAGGTATGTGGACATCATGTATGAATCAGACATGAGGTGGCAGTCTTGCTCCATCGTAGACCTCTGTAAACAGGACACCGCCGCAGGATTCGCTGAGATTGCAATGAGGGCTGGGAGTGAAGTAAGTTTTTGCAACCTAGCGTGAAGTGAATGGGAATGTCAGAAAACCTATTACATAAGGCAGATGGTTGACACAATGGGCAAAGTTTCAGAGCACCAACGCGCCAAGTCGAGGAGCGTTGTTCAAACCCACAATCCCCTTTCTGATTCCTTCCTTTAATATAAAGCACAAGTTGATTGGAAAGGAGTAAGTGAAGTTTAGGCACTTTGAAAGTAGTCTATCTAGCCTCTTAGAATTATCGAATCCCTACAGTGCAGAAGGAGGCCATTTGGCCCATCGAGCCTGCACCGATAACAATCCCATTTCAGCCCTATCCCCATAATCCCATGTATTTTCACAGCTCTATATAATCATAGAATCCCGACAGTGCAGGAGGAGGCCATTCGGCCCATCGAGTCTGCACCAACCACAATCCCACCCACGCCCTATTCCTGTAACCCCACATATTTACCCTGCTAATCCCCTGACACTGAGGCGCAATTTAGCATGGCCAATCAACCTAACCTGCACATCTTTGAAGTGTGGTAGGAAACTGGAGCACCCGGAGGAAACCCACGCAGACACAGGGAGAACGTGCAAATTCCACACAGTCACCCGAGGCTGGAATTGAACCCGGGTCCCTGGCGCTGTGAGGCAGCAGTGCTAATTGTGCCACCATGCCACCCAAAATTCAATGATTCTATGATTTCTATGATTTTAACCTCATGTACCAGTCTGCAAGTCCCCCACCTGTCTTAAATGTATATGGTGGAGAAAGGGGAGTGGGATGAAAATACCATGCACATGCCAGATGGTCAGACACGCATTTCCAATGGCTCAATGGATAAGCAAATCGAATGGCACGGAAATGAACAATACAGACTAAGCAACCTAGGGAAGACAGTGGCATAGTGGTATTGTCGCTGGACTAATAAGCCAGAGACACAGGGTAATGATCTGGGGATCCAGGTTCGAATCCCACCATAGCAGATGGTGAAATTGAATTAATTAAAAACCCGGAATCAAAGATCTAATGATGACCATGAAATCATTGTCGATAGTCGGAAAAAACCTTCTCGTTCGCGAATGTCCTTTAGGGAAGGAAATCTGCCGTCCTTACCTGGTCTGGCCTACATGTGACTCCAGACCCACTACAAAGTGGTTGACTCTTAACTGCCCTCTGAAATGGCCTTGCAAGCCACCCAGTTCAAGGGGCAATTAGGGATGGGCAACAAATGCTAGCCCAACCTGCAATGCCCACATCCCATTAAACAATGAAAAGACAGTTCAGTCGGTCAGCTGTACTGGGTGATGTGGTAGAGGGCAGTGTTAGTAGTGCTGTAAGTGATCTCAGAATTTCCCAAGTAGAATGGGAAAAGAAAGAAGTTTCATTTATGTTGCAACCTTTCAGAACCTCTGGGTATCCCAACATGCTTAACAGGCCATTAATTCTTCCAAAGTGCAGTCACCGTTGTAATGTGGGAAATGGCCAAACAGTCAATGCACCACAAGCTCCCAAAAACAGCAATGCAATGAGCAATAATGATCTTGTTTTCATGATCGCTGTGGGATAAAAATTTGCCAGGGCAGCAGGGTCTGGTCTGGTATTCTTCACAATCGTGCCGTAGAATACTTCATGACAGACATAAATTCTCACAATTTAACCTCTCATCTGAATTGATGGCACCAGCAAATAGTGTAGCACTCCCTCAGATTGGCAGCAGTAGCTTGGTGGTATTGAACCCATAGCGTCCTGATTCAGAGACTAGAGGTCACAGCAGACACTATGCATGATTCTCATTCTCATGCATGATTCTCATCCCGGTTAGATTCGATGCTGAACAGTAACTGGGTTGGGGTTTTCCTGTAAAATAGTCCGGATTTTCCTTCATTACGGAATTATTGTGGCACAGAAGGAGGCTCACCGTGCCCACATCAGCTCTCTGCATGAACAATTCACCTGGTGCTGTACCCGCACCTTCTCCTCTGCACCTTCTTCCTTTTCAAGATAACAAGTCTCAAGTCTCATTCCCTTCAATTGGACCTGCCTCCACCACACTCTCAGACAGAACATTCCGGACCCTAAACTCTCGCTGCTTGAAAAGGTCTTTCCTCATATCACTATTACTTCTTTCATTAGTTAGAATAATAGAATCAAAGGGTGGCACAGTGGCACAGTGGTGAGCACTGCCGCCCCACAGTGCCAGGGACCCAGGTTCAATTCCAGCCTTGGGTCACTGTACGTGTGGAGTTTGCACGTTCTCCCCGTGTCTGCGTGGGTTTCCTCCGGGTGCTCCGGTTTCCTCCCACAGTCCAAAGATGTGCAACTTAGGTTGATTGGCCATGCTAAATTGACCCTAGTGTCAGAAGGATTAGCAGGGTCAATGTGTGGGGTTATGGGTGTGGGGCCTGGGTGGGATTGTGATTGGTGCAGACTTGATAGCCGAATGGCCTCCTTTGCACTATGGTTCTATGAATTATTTTCAATCTCTGCTCCCTCCTCGATCCTTTGATAGTAGGAAGATGGTTCTGCCTATCTACTCTGACCAGATCCCTCATGAATTCATCAGATGCCAATGATCCACACAAAGTGCTGTACGATAATGCTGCTGCATTGATTTCACTGTGGTTGCTTGAGTGAATGTAGCAACCATCTGGCCCCACAAACATTAGAGGGATTAATAATTTATTGGGTCGCTTTCAACATCAGGATGGGCAACTGGTGGGGCATGCTATTGGAGCTAACTGTTCTGGGGGTAAAACAGGTGGAGCCATTTTGAGGCCCTAGCCTCACTCAAATGGAAGAAGTGAGTTGCAAATGCTAAGCAAGATGTCCAATGCAACTCTCTGATTTTAGGCCAGATTGATGGCGCACTGCCCATGGCCACAATGCCAGCCACAAGATCGGTTCAGGGCCGGGGGAGAAGGAATGTCACCATTGTGGAGGGGGAGGGTATAGCCCAGGGCAGTAATGACCCAGATTACTTCCGTAGGAGGTGGAGCAGCAACTACTGCCTTCCCTGGTCCTACAAAATTAACTCAGAGTCTCAACAACTCCATCAGCAGTGAATCAGGTCAGCGTAGGTTCTGGGCCTAGGTGCTGGTGGCATAGTGGTTAACACTGCTGCCTCACAGCGCCAGGGTCCCGGGTTTAATTCCGGACTTGGGCAACTGTGTGGAGTTTGCACGTTCTCCCTGTGTCTGCGTGGGTTTCCTCCGGGTGCTCCGGTTTCCTCCCACAATCCAAAGCTGTGCAGGTTAGGTGGACTGGCCATGCTAAATTGCCCCTTGGTGTCCAAAGATGCTTAGGTTAAATGGATTAGCCATGGTAAATGTGTGGGGTTACAGGGATAGCTTGGGCGAGAGGGCCTGGGTAAGATACTCTGTCAGAGAGCCAGTGCACACTTGAAGGGCCAAATGGCCTCCTTCTACACTGAAGGGAATCTATGATTCTATTCTATGATTCTAACAGCTAAAAAGGGTGACCGGGGTCCTTTGTGGGTCAGAGAAGCACTAATTTTCATATCGAAGGGCACTTGCCAGCTGAAATCAGCTGGTACTCCAGCCACCTAGCTGTAGGCCTCTCTGTAAGTGTCAGTGGGGTGATTGTCAGGGGAGAGGGTGGGTGGAAGAGGGAAGGAAGTGGGAAGGGCAGGTGGTAGAGGGGGCGAAGTACAGAGTAAGAGACGGGGGTAGCAGAAGGAAGATGCGGAGGAGGAAGAAGGGAGGAGAAAAATATGGGACAGAAACCTCTCCTCATCTTCATATCATGTACTGGGACCTATAATATCCGTCTGAACTATCAATGCAGGCTCCAGTTCATTGTCTCATTCAAAGGAGAAAACTTACTGTCCCTGGCAGAAGTTGTTGCGAACCCTCATGAGGCTTCCGATCAAGCCTCAGTGAATTTCATTTATTCGTGGAACTGCTGCAATTAAGTCACCTCATGGAAGACTAAACTGGAAATTTAAGTTTATTTATTAGTGTCACAAGTAGGTTTACATTAACACAGCAATGAAGTTACTGTGAAAATCCCCTAGTCACCACACTCCGGCGCCTGTTCGGGTGCACTGGGGGACAATGTAGCATGGCCAATGTACCTAACCAGCACGCCCCTGGCATTGTGGGCAGCTGTGCTAATCACTGTGCCACTGTGCCGTCCATGGAAGTTGATGAACTGTACCTCCTTCCTTGTAATTATCCTTGCGGGTAAATAAATTAGCCAAGGGTGAAAGGTCGGTGTAAGCTATAGCAAAAACAGAAAATGCTGGTGACACTCAGCAGTTAATCACCACCTTAGTTCTGATCCCATTACCTGAGCTGATCTGAGTGAGTCAACATGCTTTTGGAAAAGACGGAATGTTACCAGAACTCCAAGGCTCAGGTTATGAGGAGAGATTCTGCAAATCTCTGACAAAGTTTTTTTTTAGTTTATTTATTATTGTCACAAGTAGGCTTACATTAACACTGCAATGAAGTTGCTGTGAAAATCCCCTAGTCACCACACTCCGGTGCCTGTTCGGGTACACTGAGGGAGAATTTAGCACCTAATTAGCAAGTCTTTCAGACTGTGGGAGGAAACTGGGGCACTCGGAAACCCATGCAGACAACGAGCAGACTCCGCACAGGCAGCGACCCAAACTGGGAATCGAACCCGGGTCCCTGACACTGTGAAGCACTGTGCCAGTGTGCCACCGAATCTAAGCTGCAGTGCAATATATCTGCATCCTTTGATCAATGGACAGGAAACAGAGGTAAATGGGCCTTTGTCAAGTTGGCAGGCTGTGGATAGCTGAACGCCACACAGACCAGTGCTGGGACTTCAGTATTTACAATCTGTATTAATGACTTAGATGAAGAGGCAGAGCAGAGGTTAATGCATCTAAGTTTGCTGAAGATATAAAGCTATGTGGAAAGGTGAGCTGTGGGGAGGACACAAAGAGGCTGCAAAGAGATATAGAGAGGTTAAGTGAGTGAGCAACAACATGGCAGATGTGGGGAAGTGCATAGTTATTCAATTTAGTTGGAAGAATAGAAAAGCAGAATATTTTTAAAAGGTGTGAAACTTCTAACTGTCAATTTTCAAAGAGACTTGGGTGTGTTCATGCAAGGAATGCAGAAAGTTAGCACGCAGGCGCAGCAAGCAATTAGAAAAGCAAATGTTGCCCTTTTTTGCAAGGGGATTGGAGTACATGAATAAAGAAGTCTTGTTATAATTGCAGAGGGTTTTGGTGAGATCACATCTGGAGTCCTGAGTGCCATTTGGTCTCTTTTAAGAAAGACGATTCTTCCACTGGGGTGCAGAACAACGAAGGTTCAATAAATTCCCTGGGATGAGAGGGGTTATCCTATGATTAGAAATTGAATAAATAGGGCTTATATTCCCTGGAATTTAGAAGAATGAGAGGCAATCTCATTGAAATCAGATTCTGAGGGGACTGGACAGGATAGATACTGACAGATTGTTTCCTCTGGTTAGGGAATCTAAAACATGGGGCACATTTTTAGGATAAGGGGCTGATCACTTAGAACTGAGATGAGGAGAAATAATTTAAATCAAAGGGCTGAGAATCGTTGGACTTTTCTGTCCTAAATTTAAAGATGATTCTTAGATGAATACATTTAAGGATGGGATCGGCAGATGTTTGGTCTCTCAGTGAATCAGGGAATATGGGAAGCAGGCAGAAAAATGGAATTGAGGCCTGAGGTCAGCCATGATTGCATTGAATGGTGCAATATGCTCAATGGGCCATGTGGTCTACTCCTGCTCCCATTTCTTCTGTTCTTGTGTTTTTATATCCTGGACTTGTACCTGTTCCAAAAATTGTTGTAAGATGTGTACAGAGCTGGATGTGGGGACAAATACCTCAACACAACAAACTCTTCAAAAACACAAACTCCTCACAAACACAAACTCCTCACAAACACAAACTCCTCACAAACACAAACTCTTCATTAATACAAACTCCTCACAAACGCAAAACTCCAAACACACCAAAGCTCTTCACACATTGGAATTTCTGGCACGCTGATAAATTCAAACACCTCAAAAACACCAATTCCTCACAAAAACTAACTCCTCACAAATGCAGCCTTTACAAGCTCTTCACAAACTCGTCACTCTCTGAAACCCCACAAAAACTCTTCACCCACCAAAACCCCTCAATAGATTTTCACTCACTGTATCTCCTCACATATTCTTAAGTTCATAAGTTCATAAGATATAGGAGCCGAATTAGGCCATTCGGCCCATCGAGTCCACTCCACCATTCGATCACGGCTGATATGCTCCCCATCCCCATTTTCCTGCCTTCTCCCCATAACCCTTCAACTCATTGTCAATTAAAAATCTGTCTAACTCCTCCTTAAATTTAGTGACTGTCCCAGCATCCACTGCACTTTGGGGTAGCAAATTGCACAGATTCACAACCCTTTGGGAGAAGTAGTTTCTCCTTAACTCTGTTTTAAATTTGCTACCCCTTATCCCAGGACTGTGACCTCTCGTCCTAGAATGCCCCACAAGAGGAGGCATCCGCTCCACGTCTACTTTATCCATACCTTTGATCACCTTATATACCTCAATCTGATCTCCCCTCATTCTTCTAAATTCCAGAGAGTGTCGACCTAAACTGTTCAATCTCTCTTCATATGACAAACCCTTCATCTCTGGAATCAATCTAGTGAGCGTCATTACACATCGAAACTTCTCACCTGTTCCTCACAAGCTTCTCACCCACTGTCACTGTTAACAATGCAAACTGCATACACATCTAAACCCTCTTCACATTCAGGAATTCTACATACACAGCAACTCCACACACACTGAAAATGTGTTCTTATTGAAGTCCCTTACATATTGAAACACCTTCCATGTGTACCAACCACCCTCTAGGCCTGAATTGTCCTATGAGTGGGGTCTTCAAGATTAAGGAGTTCCTCCTTCTGTTATTCCTCCTAATCCTTCCATCAGTGGCCTTGCAAGGGTCAGTGGAAATTCTACCTCACTAGAATTATTAGCAGAGAGCTTGAAGAGCAAATTTATGGCTGTGATGGGAATCTGCTGGAACACCGATGGGCCTTTTGGGCCAATGTTTCTGATCAATCTGCACACATTCACATAAATATGAATGCCAACAAAACTCATTGCTCAGATTACAAAATGTAGGCAGAAGAGTAAAAAAAAGACCAACACATGAAAATATTGCATTGAGTGGGCATGTGCTGCCCTTTTTGACTCCACTGGCACTCACCCCTACATTTACTGGAAGTCCTATAGTTTATTGGCTGCCACTGCATTAATAACACATGAACTATTGAGTGGAGCCGGAGACTGCAGCCAAATATCTGTCCCACTGCCAGTAAATTTAGGTTTTGGTATCAGGACAAACAGTGTTTCCTCACCTACATGATTTTCATGTGTCTGCACATTGACTTTTCCTCAATTGGCCATTTCTTCCCTCTGGCGCTGGCAACCTTCTTTTAGTTACTATCCCCCTTGTCGCTTTAAGGTAACAGCCTAATGTTTAAGCTGTTTCAGCTAACGCCAATGTCAAAATTGCAAAGTAACTTTGAACCAATTCCATAAAGCCCTGATATTAACCCTGCCACCCGCTAGCAGGAACAACGTGAGTGGGGAGTAAAAATGGTGGCCAATCATTACCACTAATGCAATAGCGGGCCTAATCTTTACAACTCAGGCTGCCCGTCGCAAGCAGACTGGGGTCCGTGGTGATAATGAAATGTCAGGGTTTGACATCATTGTTTGGACCTTGGCACGATTTTAACTTGGCGACTTAGCTGTTTAACTCAGGTGAGATCCAGGTAAGTTTAATTATTTTTCCTTTTTAAAGGTTCCCTTGTGCGTTGGGAGCAGCAGGATTATTTTAACCACAGCAATGCTCCATAGCTTAATCTTGTTGGCCAAATGGTCTGTTCCTGTGCTACAATTTTCAATGAGGCAAGTTTGTCTTTGTGTGAAATCAGAGTATCGGACTTCAATGGAAATAAAAATGAGGAGAGATTTACTTCCCATTTTCCTGTATAGATGAAAGTCAAAATTATGATTCCATAGCAAATTCAATTCACAAAAGGATCACAATAAGCTTCTGTTGAAAAGTATGACTTCAATGACAGTGATCTCGGGATTACTACCAGTCCCACGTGCTAGCCGGAGTAGAAATACCAGGACATGGTAGATGAATACATGTCAGGAAAGATGGTGCGAGGGGGAGGGTTTCAGATTCCTGAGGCATTGGGACCAGTTCTGGGGGAGGTGGGACCAGTATAGACTGGACAGGTTGCACCTGGGGTAGGACTGAGACTGATGTCCTGGGACGAGTAATTGCCAGTGTGGTTGGGGAGGGTTTGAACTGGAATGGCAGGGGGATGGATTAACCACACGCATGTTTCAAGATGATGTCAGAGTATGGTGACTCTTTGCGAGCTGTGAATGATATTATTTGTATGGATAGTGCGCAAAACAATACTTTTCACTGTATCTTGGTACATGCGACAATAATAAATCAAATCAAACAAGGTAAAGCAAGGGCAGCACGGTGACACAGTGGTTAGCACTGCTGACTCACAGCGCCAGGGTCCTGGGTTCGAATCCCAGCTTGAATCACTGTCTGAGTGGAGTTTGCACATTCTCCCCATGTCTGCGTGGGTTTCTGCCGGGTGCTCCGGTTTCCTTCCACAGCCCAAAGATGTGCGGGTTAGGTGGATTGGCCATACTACATTGACTATTAGTGTCAGGGGGGCGAGCTGGGGTAAATGCATGGGGTTATGGGGATTGGGCCTGGGTGGAATTGTGGTCAGTGCAGACTCGATGGGCCAAATGGCCTGCTTCTGCACCGTAGGATTCCATGATTCTATGAAAACAAGGAGAATGATAAAAGTGAGAACAGTAAAGTTGAAAAAACAGTAGACGGTGTAATCAATGGCAGAGGCAAATAGGGCCGGAGTACAAAGATAAGTTAGGATGATTAAAAATGGCAAAAAACGTCTAAAAGCTTTGTATCTTAATGCACAAAGCATTTGGAATAAGGTGGATGAACTGATGGCGCAAATTGAGGTAAATGGATATGATCTCATGGCCATAACACTGGGTTCCCTGTTTTTGCAAATTCAATATCCTATTCCCAGTCACTGAGCTGCCTGGAAGAATTGGACTGGACTCCTGAATATTGTGTCACTTATTGAGTTTCCAATTCAAAACATCATCCTAAAGATCAAGTTTCCTGTTCAACTGAGAGTCCATGTCCTATTCTTGAAGTCTGAATTTGCAGTTAAGTTAGGATTTACCAATCCTCCTGGAGTCTCTGAGGGTAAAAGATTAATCTCCAGGACATTGCTGTGCGCAAGCTGGAAAGCAAAAAAAATTCACAGTTGAGTTATTTAAAGAAAAAACATTGTACGTTGTTTTCATTTCCTTCGAGCACTTCTTAATTGTAAAATTGTGGCAAAGGGACAATTGGCTATTTGCTTGAGAGTTCAACTGTCCGATGGAAGTTGTAAAGAGTTGTAAAGAGGGGTGGCACAGTGCTGCTTCGCAAAGCCAGAGACCAAAGTTCGATTCCAGTCTTGGGTGACTATCTGTGTGGAGTTTGTACTTTCTCCCTGTGTCTGTGTGTGTTTCCTCCGGGTGCTCCGGTTTCCTCCCACAGTCCAAAGATGTGCAGTTTAGGTGGATTGGCCATGTTAAATTGCCCCTTAGTGTCCAAAGATGGTTAGGGAGATTATTGAGGTAGATACGTGAGGTTACATGGATAGGGCCTGGGTCAGATGCTATGTTGGAGGGTCAGTGCAGACTCAATGGGCCGAATGACCTCCCTCTGCATCATAAGGATTCAATGATTCTATTTTACCCTTGAAACGGAGGGACAAGTATGGACTTGATGGCCAAGGTGGCTGGTGACTGGAAACCCAAACTTTCAGCTCTACATCCAACTAAAACTGGCAATTCAAAATGGAGCCCATTGGTGGCTTGCCACTTGTTGAACACTTCTAACACTTAAAAAATACAACACCTATGCAGTGCAGTTTGCAAAAGGATGCATTTACATCACCTTGTCATGTTGAAGCCTCTCAATGTGGATTCAGGGTTGTGTTTGATGTGGAGGAACTGTTGGTCACTGAATGGTGGATGCAGCCATGTTGGAAGATTTAATCCAAAATTTACAGCCCATATTAATTAGCTAATCACTTCTTGTGATACAACCAAAAGCTCATTTACCTTTGCCCGATGAGTTTTCTCTTGAAGTCCCGCTCAAGTATCGTTAACTGTAAGAAGATCATGGCAGATTAAGTGATAATGCTGTCTCAGCCCTTTCTAATCGAGGCCTTTTATCCCTGAACTAGTTGGACCGCTGTTAACTGGGCTGGTGCCAATCTTTTGTGCACTGGCATCACATCTGTTTGCTGTTTATCTTTGAGATAATGAAAAGCCACATTGTTTGGAAGCCTTAAGGCACACAGGCTGCTTTAGGGACTAAGATTATATGAAGATCTCTTTGTGACATCTATCTAACACTGAGTGCAAAAAGTATCTTAGCAGTAAAAGGAAAAATATGCAAGTTGTGGACATTTGAAGTAAAATTTGGTGAACAGAGACAGGTCTGTCGGCATCGAGGAACAGGACGGAAGGTTACTTGCTTCAGGTGGGAGTTCTTAGTGAGAATCAAAGTCTGAGTTCACGTACCAACTGACTCAAGAAGGATCAGCAACGTAAAAACCCTGTAAATGGCACAGACAGAACGCAAAGCCTATGAAGCACTTTAGGTATGCACGAAATCCCTTTGTTAACCACTTCGATGAACATAACCTAATAACTTTAAGTGAATTAAAATAGCAGAGAAAAATCAGTTAATTGCTCAATCATTAAACATACTGAGTAATTTATAGGCTTGAAGTTTGCAATATCAGTGGAGCAAATCCATTGGAAGCTACAGAGATATTAATTTTGAGTCCATGTTGTAGACATTGCAGTGGGAGCCTTGCTCCTCAGTCATGGCTTTGTAGCCCTGTTTACCTAAATTACGATGTGGAGATGCCGGCGTTGGACTGGGGTAAACACAGTAAGAAGTTTAACAACACCAGGTTAAAGTCCAACAGGTTTATTTGGTAGCAAAAGCCACAAGCTTTCGGAGCCTTAAGCTCCTTCTTCAGGTGAGTGGGAATTCTGTTCACAAACAGGGCAGATAAAGACACAAACTCAATTTACAGAATAATGGTTGGAATGCGAATATTTACAGCTAATCAAGTCTTAAAGGTACAAACAATGTGAGTGGAGAGAGCACCAAGACAAGTCAAAGGGTTGTGTATTGTCTCCAGACAGGACAGCTTGTTTTGTACCTTTAAGACTTGATTAGTTGTAAGTATTCGCATTCCAACCATTATTCTGTAAATTGAGTTTGTGTCTTTATATGCCGTGTTTGTGAACAGAATTCCCACTCACCTGAAGAAGGAGCTTAAGGCTCCGAAAGCTTGTGGCTTTTGCTACCAAATAAACCTGTTGGACTTTAACCTGATGTTGTTAAACTTCTTACTGTGTTTACCTAAATTACAACAATGACAGCATTTCAGAAGTTATTCACTGGCTATAAAGTATTTTAGGACACGCTGATGTTATGAAAGATGCTACGCAAGTCTTTCTTTCTTTCATTCTTTGATAGTCTCTTAGAGTTCAACTTCCCTCCGGAAGGTTGAGATGAGGGAAACATCTCAAATAAAACAGTTTGCATTTTCTTGCCTTGCGGGGGAGGTATCAGAAGGATTGGAGAATACCCACCTATGAAGTCAAACGTGGGTCCCTTACTGTCGGAAACAGGGGAAGTTATAATGGTGAAAACAAAGAAATGACTGATCAACTAATTACAAACTTTGGTTCTGTCTTCACAATGGAGGACAGAAATAACATACCAAAAATGTTGGGGCATACAGGGTTTAGTGAGAGAGAGCAACTGAAGGAAATCAGTATTAGTAGGGAAAAGGAGTTGGGGAAATTGATGGGATTGAAGGCTGGTAAATCCCGATACCATGATCTACATCCCAGAATAGAATCATAGAATCCCTACAATACGGAAAGAGGCCATTCGGCCCATCGTGTCTGTACCAACCACAATCTCCCACCCAGGCCCTATTCCCGAAACCCCATGCATTTACCCTGCTAATCCCCCTGACTCCAGTATCAATTTAGCATGGCCAATCCACCTAACCCGCACATCTTTGGACTGTGGGGGGAAACCGGAGCATCTGGAGGAAACCCACGCAGACACGGGGAGAATGTGCAAACTCCACACAGACAGTGACCCAAAGCCAGGAATCGAAGCCGGGTCCCTGGCGCTGTGAATACTTAAGGAAGTGGCCCTAGAAATAGTGGATGCATTGGTGGTCATCTTCCAAGATTCCATATACTCTGGAACAGTTCCTATGGATTGGAGGATAGTTAATATTATCCTTTAAAAAGAGAGGTAGAGAGAAAACAGGGAATTATAGACCAGTCTGATGTTGGTGGTGGGGAAAATGCTGGAGACCATTATAAAAGATTTAATAGTAGAGTACTTGGAAAACATTGGCAGGATTGGACAGAGTCAGCATGGATTTACGAAAGGGGAATCATGCTTGACAAATCTACTGGAATTCTTTGAGGATGTAACCAGTCGAGTTGATGAGGGGAAGCCAGTGGATGTTGTTTATTTGGACTTTCAATAGACTTTCAACAAAGTCTCACAGAAGAGATTAGCGTGTAAAATTAAAATGCCTGGGTATTAAAGTGTATTGAGATGGATACAAAACTGATTGGCAGACAGGAAACCAAAGCGGAGGAATAAATACGTCATTCTTCCAAATGGCAGGCAGTGACTAGTGGGGCACCGCAGGGGTCAGTGCGAGGACCACTCACAATTCACAATCATTCACAATTTTTTCGATGATTTAGATGAGGGAATATCTCCAAATTTGCAGATGTCACAAAGCTGCGGGGAAGGGGGGGTGGCGTGTGGTGGGGGGGAGGGGGGGGGGTGCGGGGGGGGGGGGGGGGGTAGGGGGGATGAGCTGTGAGGAGGATGCAGAGACGCTTCAGTGTGATTTTAGTCAGTTGAATGAGTGGGCAAATGCACAGTAGATGCAGGATATAATGTGGATAAATGTGAGGTTATCCACATTGGTAGCAAACAGGAAGGTTGGCACGGTGGCACAGTGGTTAGCACTGCTGCCTCACAGCGCCAGGGACCCGGGTTCAATTCCAGCCTTGGCTGACTGTGTGGAGTTTGCAGACTCCCGGTGTGGGACACGTTCTCCCGGTGTCTCTGTGGGTTTCCTCCGGGTGCTCCAGTTTCCTCCCTCAGTCCAAAGATGTGCGGGTTAGATTGATTGTCCATACTAAATTGCCCTGAGACTCCCACTGCTGCAGGGACCACTCTCCAATTGGTAAGAACTGACTGCTGTTTCAGAATGCAGATTTAGCCCCATTTAAATAATTTTTCACTGGAAAGAAGGAGGCTGAGGGGAGACATGATAGAAGCCGACAAAATTATGAGAGGCATCGACAGGGTGGATCGTCAGAGGCTTTCTCCAAGGGTGGAAGTGTCAATTACAAGGAGGCAGAGGTTCAAGGTGTGAGGGGGAAAGTTTAAGGGAGATATCCGGGGGAGGTTTTTCATGCAGAGAGTGGTGGGTGTCTGGAACACGCTGCCAGAGGAGGTAGTGGAAGCAGGCACAGTAGCAACATATAAAAGTCATCTGGATGGGTACATGAAGAGGGAGGAAATAGAGGGATACGGTCCGAGTAGGGACAGAAGTTTTCTTTTTAGTTAGGCCATCATGATCAGCACAGGCTTGGGGGGTGAGGGGGGGTGGGGGGAGGGTGCGAAGGTCCTTTTCCTGTGCAGTACTTTTCTTTGTTCTTTGTTTGCTCTTTGTTCTATAAATAAACTAGCAGTGAGTCAGATAGGATTAGCGCATCGTATGGCAAATACTGTCTGGCCTTACTGTTAGCAGGTAGATAGTTGTGGTCAAAGTGCAGGCCGATCATTGCTATGCCGGGACCCTTGTGTGTTTTTGATGTGGAGCGCACACTCTTGATGGTGTTGGTGTTGTTAACGGCAAATGTTTACAACCTGGTTCCCATAGTGCAGTCACAGGGCAGGCCCAAGTACTGCAAGAGTTACTGGGATAATTGAAGGCAGAATTCGCACCACAGACTTCTCGAATCAAGTGGCTAGGCCTTTGGGGAACCCACTCGCGATGATTGGGAGTGAAAATGCATTTCTGAGAAACTGCGAGGCTGCTCTCCAGGCGAGGTTTAAAGTCTTTGCGAGTGCGCCGAGCCTGTTAAATGATACGAGGAGCTTCCAGAGCATTTCTGGCGCAGATGGTTTTTGTTGTTTGTGGCTTTTCTTCAGCTGCGTTCATTCTCTGGTTTGTGCTTTTTTTGCAGAACGGGCGTTTGAGAGTTTGGATAACCTTGGTGCCTGCTGGCGGAGGCCTAAGGAAATTCTGAGAGAAACTCCACAACTCTTCATCTGCTTTTCCATAAACACAGCTTTATCTCATCCGTGCTGCAAGCCTGATGTCTCTCCCACTTGCTTTCATCAGAGCGCGTCTTTTGGGGCCTGATTATCTCCATCTTATAAAAAGGAAGAAATTATCTTAAATGAAGCTTTTCCTGTAACTGCTGAACGGCCAGCCTGGGTACGGAGGCCTGCATTTGAATGAGGCTTTTTCTATCGTTGGTTAAAAAAAAAACTTTTTCTTCCTTAAAAGAAAATGCAGTTTCTGATCATCGTCACAGCCAGCATAATCAAGGACCCCACACACCTCGGACATTCTCTCTTCCACCTTCTTCCTTCGGGAAAAAGATACAAAAGTCTGAGGTCACGTACCAGCTGACTCAAGAACTGCTTCTTCCCTGCTGCCATCAGATTTTTGAATGGACCTACCTTGCATTAAGTTGATCTTTCTCTACACCCTAGCTATGACTGTAACACTACATTCTGCACTCTCTCATTTCCTTCTCTATGAATGGTATGCTTTGTCTGTATAGCGCGCAAGAAACAATACTTTTCAATGTATACTAATACATGTGACAATAATAAATCAAATCAAATATCTATTGGGCTTGAAACCATGAGAGCTACCCTTAGATTGCATTTGATTTTGTCCCTGTTCTTCGCTCCTGATGTGGAGATGCTGGCGTTGGACTGGGGTAAGCACAGTAAGAAGTCTCACAACACCAGGTTAAAGTCCAACAGGTTTATTTGGTAGCAAATACCATAAGCTTTCGGAGCGCTGCCCCTTCGTCAGATGGAGTGGTTATCTGTTCTTAAACAGTGCAAACAGACACAGAAATCAAATTACAGAATACTGATTAGAACTTCAGGTAAGCGTTCTCCAAGGCGGCCTTCATGACACACGACAGCGCAGAGTCGCTGAGCAGAAACTGATAGCCAAGTTCCGCACACATGAGGACGGCCTAAACCGGGATGTTAGATTTATGTCACATTATCAGTAACCCCCACAGCTTGCCTCCTTGGCTTGCAGAATTTCACTGGCTGTTCTGTCTGGAGACAATACACATCTCTTTAACCTGTGTTGAATGCTCCCTCCACCCACATTGTCTGTACATTTAAGACCTGGCTGGCTGTAGAGATTTGCATTCTAATCAGTATTCTGTAATTTGATTTCTGTGTCTGTTTGCACTGTTTGAGAACAGATAACCACTCCATCTGACGAAGGGGCAGCGCTCCGAAAGCTTATGGTATTTGCTACCAAATAAACCTGTTGGACTTTAACCTGGTGTTGTGAGACTTCTTACTTCGCTCCTGAAGACAGTGAGTGGGATTTTCCAGCCACTCTCACCCCAAAATCAGAAAATCCTGCCGCAGGTCAATGGATCTTTGTATGGTCCACCCCCCACCTGCTCCGCTTCCCATGGCAGGCGAGACGGGAAAATTCCTTCTGTTGACTCGACTGTTCAACAGGAGTTGAGGATGACATCTTTCAAGTGTGACAAGGCGGACACGGTTGACCATCCTGTCAAGCACTGTGAGGGGAATCCCCGGCTGAGAAAAAAGGCAGACATGTCAGAAGAGCTGCCATGGATGATAGAATCATCAGAACAAATGCAATGGAGATGGAGAAACTGGGAGAATGGGATGAAGTCCTTACAGGAAGGAAGAGGCAGTGGTATTGTCACTGGATTATTGATCCAGAGATCCAGAGCAAGATCTGGGGACCAGAGTATGAATAACGCCATGGCAAATGGTGAAGTTTGAATTCAGTAAAAATCTGGAATTAGAAGTCCAATGAGGACCACAAAACCATTGATGATTGTGGCATAAACCCATCTGCTTCACTAATGTCCTTTAGGGAAGGAAATCTGCCTTCCTTACCCGGTCTGGCCTACATGTGCCTCCAGAGCCACAGCAATGTGGCTGACTCTCAGATGCCCTCTGAAGGGGAGGGGTAGGGATGGGCAATAAATGCTGGCTCAGCCAATGATGCTCATGTCCTGTAGAGTGAATAATGAAAAAAAGAGGTGCAGCTGAGGTGAGAGTGGGAGTTGATGGGCTTGTAATGAATATTGATAGACAGTCTATCCCAGAAATGGAAGTCAAGAGTAGATGGATTATGTGAATGTGTCAGAAGAGAGGAAATTAGAAGCTAATCTTTCCTTTTCCAGACGAGAGCATATGAGAGGCACTGATACGACCATCAGTGTATAGTAAAAGAGTTGTAGAAGGGGATCTGGCAAGGAAACAAGGAAAGCTCCATATACCCCATTGAAGTTCCATATATCTCACAAAGAGGCAGGCACAGCTGGGGCCTATGTGGCCACCTATACTTACACCTGTTATTTGGAAGACATGAAACAAATTAATGGAGAAACTGTTCAGTTAGAGAGCAAGTTCAGCCAGGTGGAGGAGAGTGGTAGTAGATGGGTAAGAAGCACAGAGCCCTCGGGTCACACTGGCGGGAGACGGAGGTGTCGAAGGATTGGATGCCCATAGGGAGGAGGCAGTTAAGGTCAGGAAACTGTAACACCCCCCCATCCCCCATCACCACCACTTGTAGTGTTGTTTTTCCTATTTTCCTACATTATACCAGTGACTACACTTTTAAATCATAGAATCCCTACAGTGCAGAAAGAGGCCATTTGGCCCATCGAGCCTGCACTGACATCAAAACCACCCAGGCCCTATTCCTGTAACCCCACATATTTATCATGCTAATCTCCCTGACACTAAGGGGCAATTTAGCATGGCCAATCAACCTAACCCACACATCTTTGGAGTGTGGGAGAGAACCAGAGCACCCGGAGGAAACCCACGCAAACATGGGGAGAACATGCAAACTCCATACAGACAGCCATGCAAGGCCGGAATTGAATCCAGGTCCCTGGCTCTGTGAGGCAGCAGTGCTAACCACTGTGCCACCAAATGTACTGGTTTTAAAGTGATTTGGGCCACCCTGAGGTCAGGAATGGCGCTATGGAAATGCAAAATATTTCTTTAGTTGAGGACTGGAGATCAATCTCTAGCTCAATAAAACATGATGTGGAGATGCCGGCGTTGGACTGGGGTAAACACAGCCCACAGCAACCCTGCCACAGCAACCACTGCACGATGTGCCGGATCATCGACACGGATGCCATCATCTCACGTGAGAACACCATCCACCAGGTACACGGTACATACTCTTGCAACTTGGCCAACGTCGTCTACCTGATACGCTGCAGGAAAGGATGTCCCGAGGCATGGTACATTGGGGAAACCATGCGGACGCTACGACAACAGATAAATGAACACTGCTCAACAATCACCAGGCAAGAGTGTTCTCTTCCTGTTGGGGAACACTTCAGCGGTCATGGGCATTCGGCCTCTGATCTTCGGGTAAGCGTTCTCCAAGGCGGCCTTCACGACACACGACAACGCAGAGTCACGGAGCAGAGACTGATAGCCGAGTTTCGCACACATGAGGACGGCCTCAACCGGGATCTTGGGTTCATGTCACACTATCTGTAACCCCCATGACTTGCCTGGGCTTGCAAAATCTCACTAACTGTCCTGGCTGGAGACAATACACATCTCTTTAACCCATGCTTAACGCTCTCTCCACTCACATTGTCTGTACCTTTAAGACTTGATTACCTGTAAAGACTCACATTCCAACCATTATTTTGTAAATTGAGTTTGTGTCTTTATATGCCCTGTTTGTGAACAGAACTCCCACTTACCTGACGAAGGAGCAGCGCTCCAGATGCTAGTGGCTTGTGCTACCAAATCAACCTGTTGGACTTTAACCTGGTGTTGTGAGACTTCTTACTAAAACATCCCGAATCAAAGTACAGCAAGACTAATTGTACTATTGATAGGAGATTGAAAGTGGGACTGACTGGTTTGCGTGCCGCATTATGATGTGAACAATGATTTTTCCGGCTGGAATACTGAGGAAGCTACAGTCAGAGGATTTCTATAAAACTTCTTAAAACTCCTCACAGATTGTGAGTGCAAGGAAGAGGTCAAGCTGACCTTGATGTGATGATCCTTTTAGTTGGCAATTAGTGAGTGATGTGCTGTTTATGTTGTAATAACACTTGACTTTTTGCATGTACCGAGGCAAATATTGGCCTCTGATAAACTCTATTGCTCTTCATAAACTATTTAAACACAGCCTTTATAAAATTGCTTTCAACACTTGGGCCATATTCCAAGACCAACAAAAGCTTTCCCAGTGTCCTCTGCTATAATCTCAGCAGTCGCATTCGCACGTCATGCATCAAGTTGTTTTGACTTGAGATTGTTCGATAAGCAAGAAGTTGCTGAGGAGCCTGCCCGCTTACTTACTACCTGAGTCCAATTTCCCCTCACTCCCTGACGCACTTGGTGACATAGGGCCTGTTTACATGAGTCTTCCTTTAGCCTGCCACTGGCAAGATCCTGCATGCGCCTCCCCTCCCTTCCCTTCCCCGCCAGCAAAATCCCTGTGCTGAATGACTCAAACACCGCTGAATGGACCATCCACATCACTTCCCCAAATAATGACCCTACCCCAGGACTCTTACCGCCTCCTTCTTAACCATTGCCATACCTTTTGTTAGTTTAGTCTCTCTTGTAAATTGTCATTCCTTTTTATTCCTTACCTGCTCAGCCTTAAACATCTGTCTTTCAGCTTGTTCTATTGCCATTAGGATGCTACCGGGACTTGATGGTTTGAGTTATAAGGAGAGGCTGGATAGACTGGGACTTTTTTCTCTGGAGCGTAGGAAGCTTAGGGGTGAACTTACAGAGGTCTATAAAATAATGAGGGGCATAGATCAGCTAGATAGTCAATATCTTTTCCCAAAGGTAGGGGAGTCTAAAACTAGAGGGCATTGGTTTAAGGTGAGAGGGGAGAGATACAAAAGGGTTCAGAGGGGCAATTTTTTCACACAGAGGGTGGTGAGTGTCTGGAACAAGCTGCCAAAGGTAGGTGTAGAGGGGGGTACAATTTTGTCTTTTAAAAAGCATTTAGATAGTTACATGGGTAAGATGGGTATAGAGGGATATGGGCCAAATGCGGGCAATTGGGATTAGCTTAGGGGTTTAAAAAAAAGGGCGGCATGGACAAGTTGGGCCGAAGGGCCTGTTTCCATGCTGTAAACCTCTATGACTCCATGACTCACTGCATCACCGGAGCACAATAGCATTGCTAATTTTCGTTGGACATGTTCCTGCTATTGGTCACCAAATGCATTCGTCCTGCTTTCCCTAACTAGTTGAAGGGATTGGATGATTCCTGACTGTCAGCCAAACAGCCTTTTCTTCCCATCTCCACTAGTTTTACACCCAAATCGTTGAAAATGTTCAAAGGAAGAAGCGCATCATTGAATTTTAATTGGAAAGTTATTTCTCTCCCAGGTTTCATGCTTAAGTGTCCTTTTAATTCCGAAACAATCCCGTAGGGGAACTCCAGATGCAGAAAATGTGGAAACATTGAAAATAAGAACAGGAGTAGGCCATTCAGCCCATCGAGCTTGCTCTGCCATCCAATGAAATCGTGGCTGATCATAGAAACAAAGAAAATAGGTGCAGGGGTAGGCCATTCAGCCCTTCAGGCCTGCATCGCAGGCTTCAAGTTGCCTCACTCCGGCACCATCTTGGAATCCCCCCTGTAGCATAAACGGGATAATGGGAAAAGAAAGAAATGAAAGTCTGGCATCTGTTCCTGTTTTTTTTCTCTTTCTTGTTTGTCTCTTTCTGCCTTTGCTTTCAAACAACATTCACAATGCTGCTATTCACATCTCCTCTGGACTCATCTTTTGTTTTTCAACATGTCCGATGACCAATCCCTTTGGCTTTGCCCATGAACCCTCTTGTCATCGAATCTTTACTGTCTTTCACCCGGCCCCGTACGTTCCCTTTAGTTCTTCTTTCCGCCCACACCCTGCCCTCCCCTACCCTTTCACTTGCTCAAGAGCTATTGCATTGTTAACTTATCACTCACCTCACCACATTTCTTCTCTCCTCAAGAGATGAGCAGACTATTCAAACTCGGTTACTTTCTTTGATGCTCCCACAATCTTCAGTGACCACCCCCCCCGCTCCCCCCCCAACCCCCGGCTCCCCGGCTCCCCATGCCCCCAACAGCCCCCCCGCCCCCGGCAATGTGCTGGTTGCTGATCTTATTCTTTTTCATTACTCCACAGATCCATCTCAGCATTCACATCTCATTAGCCTCCAGTCAGTGTTCTCGCTTCTTGATGTTGCCATGTTTCTGCCCGATGTAACAAAGTTAAAGTTAAAGTTTATTTATTCATCACAAGCAAGGCTTGCGTTAACACTGCAATGAAGTTACTGTGAAATTCCCCTAGTCGCCACAGTCCGGCGCCTGTTCGGGTCAATGCGCCTAACCAGCATGTCTTTGAGACTCTGGGAGGAAACCCACGCAGAGAAGGTGCACACTCCACACAGACAGTGACACAAGCCGAGAATCGAACCCGTGTCCCTGGCGCTGTGAGACAGCAGTGCTAACCACTGTGCTATCGTGCCACCCCACATCCAGCCTCAGAACTGTCTTGAAGATTCTTCCATTCGGTTTCAGTGATATTTCTCTCTCACATAACAGTCCGCTCACTTCTTCCAATGACGCCAACCAGAGCTATCCCAATCATATTTTGTACTGAGCCCAGTGGCTTCTATATCTGGATTTGAATCCTGAGGTTCAACACTGACAGGGTGAGGTCAGTTTCTGGGTTGTTTAACACAGGCAGGACCAGCTGATTCAATGTCACTGCCAGTAACCCTTTATGATCACTCTGAGAACTCAATCCTTTCTGCAGTAAAATTTCATTTGGACTATAGGGCTCCCTTTAGCTTATTTGTCCTAGCTTTAGCCCTTTTAATACCCAAGTGACTTCCATCAAGCTCTTTGACTAACTGGGGCACTACTATCTCTCTCTGTCCCACAAAGTCATAGAATCCTACAGTGCAGAAGGAGGCCATTTGGCCCATCGAGTCTGCACCAACTCTCTGGCAGAGCATCTTACCGCATTAACCTACATATCTTCAATACTAAGGGGCAATTTAGCATGACCAATCCACCTAGCCTGAACATCCTTTGATTTTTGACTGTGGGAGGAAACTGGAGCCACCCGGAGGAAACCCACGCAGACACGGGGAGAATGTGCAAACTCCACACAGTCACCCAAGGCTGGAATTGAACCTGGGTCCAATCCTAACCACTGTGCCACCGTGCTGCCCTTGACCTGTTTGTAGGCAGTTTTGGGCCCCATACTTAAGGAAGGATGTGCTGGCCTTGGAAAGGGCCCAGAGGAGGTTCACAAGAATGATCCCGAGAATGAAAAGCTTGTCATATGAGGAATGGTTGAGGACTCTGGGTCTGTACACGTTGGAGTTTAGAAGGATGAGGGGGGATATTATTGAAACTTACAGGATGCTGCGAGGCCTGAATAGAGTGGGCGTGGAGAGAATGTTTCCACTAGTAGAAAAAACTAGAACCAGGGGGCACAACCTCAGACTGAAGGGCGACCCTTTAAAACAGAGATGAGGCAGAATTTCTTCAGCCAGAGAGTGGTGGATCTGTGGAACTCATTGCCGCAGAAGGCTGTGGGAGGCCGGGTCATTGAGAGTCTTTAAGACAGAGATAGATAGGTTCTTGATTAATAAGGGGATCAGGGGTTATGGGGAAAAGGCAGGAGAATGAGGATGAGGAAAATATCGGCCATGATTGAATGGCGGAGCAGACTCGATGGGCCGAGTGGCCTAATTCTGCCCTGTGTCTTATGGTCTTATGGGTATTCTTAGTTCCTGTTTAACGAGGTGGACTTTGGCTGAGCCATTTCAACATTTATGGGTTACATCGCCCCCTGGAGGGCTCCTGAAACATCAATGACTTCGATGAGGAGATCAAAGGCATAGCAGCTAAATTTGCAAATGACACAAAGATAGGTGGGAAAGTATGTTATGAAGGAGGCGCAAGGAGCTTGCAGATGGATACAGACAGGTTGAGTGAGTGGGCAGAAATCCAGCAGATGGAGTATAATGTGGGAAAGTGTGAAGTTGCTCAGCCTTGGCAGGAAGAATGGAAATGCAGAGGATTACTTGTACAGAGATTGAGTTCAGAATTCTGAGATGAAGGGTGGGATTTTACGGCCTTGCTCGACCCGAGATCGGGGGGAGCAGCATGTAATGAAGAAGGCAAATATCCTTTATTGCGGGAGGAATTGAACGTAAAGATAAGGATGTTATGATTCAGTTACACAGGGCATTGGTGAAACCAATGCTGTATGCAGTTTTGGTCTCCTTATTTAAGGAAGGATGTAAATAAGTTTGAGGCGGTTCAGAGGAAGCTTCCTCGATTGATACCTGGAATGAGCAGGTTGTCTTATGAGGATAGATGGGAAAGGCTGAGCTTGTATCCACTAGAGCTCAGAAGAGTGAGGGATGTCTTGATTGGAGTATATAAGATCCTGAAAAGGGTTGAGAAGTTGGACATTGAAGGGATATATCCTCATGTCGGTGAGTTCAGAACTAGGGGGCACGGTTTTAAAATTAGAGGTCACACTTTTAGGACAGAGATGAGGAAAATTTGTTTCTCTTAGGGGGTTGTGTGACTTTGGAACTCTCCTTCTCAGAAGGCGGTGGAGATGGGGCCATTGAATATTTTAAAGTGGAGGTACATGGATTCTTGTTAGGCAAGGGAATCTAAGGTTATCGGGTAGATGGGGAATATAGAATTCAAAACACAAACACATCATTATTGAATGGTGGAGCAGGCTCGAGGGGCTGAATGGCCTACCTCTGTTCCTGTTTCGTATATTCATATAAAACCTTTTCAGCTGTTTGCAAATTTACAGATTTCTGCTGCTGTAATTGTTCAGATTGTTCAGCCTCTCTGGACTGCTGTTGAGTTCTGTGAGGTAGCATCTTCCTGCGTGGTCGTTTCCGAACAGGAGGTCGACCCTTTGCATGTGTCCATCATTAACAACGGGGTAACGAGTTCACTCTTTTCACGAGCAGGACCTCAATATCTTATCCACTGAGCCTTTTAGGGTGGAATGTTCCAGCCCTTCCCACTGGCGGGATCTTCCAGTCCCACTGAAGTCGAGCCCCGCTATGGGTTTTCCAATGGTGGCACAGGTGAGCGTTATAATGGACCGATGGTGTCGCCTCTGCTGTGGAAAACCCCTCATGGAGGGAGTGCTGGAGAAGTTCTCCCTCAGTCTGGATCTTGGCCGGCTTCTGCATTGGGCAGTCCTCAATTCTCCCTGTCAACAGTGTCTGCAAACAACCATAATCACAGAGGATGTTAACCCTCTTTCCTGCTTCTTTGGAACTGGTAGGGGCCATTTCCCCTTTCCAAACAAAATCCTGAAAGGTTTCTGTGTCTTCCTTTGCATTTGAACAAAGTGCTGCAATTTTAGTACCCATGGGTCTGGGCTACATTGCATTACCGCCTGTCCCTTTCTTCACATGCCAGCAGTGTTTTTTTTAACAAGATGCAAGAGGATTTGAATACAGGGGTAGTGAGGTTTGGTTCAATTGTATCGGAGCTTGGTTAGACCACACCTAGAGTACTGTGTGCAGTATTGGCCCCCTGAGCTCAGAAAGGATATTATTGCCATCGAGGGAGTGCAAACAGACTTATTCTGGGGATGCTGGGATTGTCTTCTGAAGACAGATTAGGCAAACTGGGCCTGTTATCTCCATTGTTTCAAAGAAGGAGAGGTGATCTCATTGATACCTACAAAATACTTAATACGAGGCTTAGAGATTAAAATGCAGAGAGTAAAAAAAAGTTAAAGATTCCAATCAGCCTCTTTGAGGTATTGTTGCAGACCAGTTGCATGAATTCCTTCTTTCTGAAGGTTGAAACTTGAAATTCAGTTTAGCAGCTGTGATAGATTCTGTAGTTGGACATTTGGAGGTTTGCCTTTTCAAGTGGACTCAGTAGGTCAGCATGCTTTTGGGAAAGAGTGAAGGTTTCCGACTCCTCACTAATCCTGCAGTTACGGTATGTGCAGATGGTTTTTGTTTGGCAGAGCAGCAGTTTCGCAATACCTTCCTCTTCGTCCACTCTTGGTCGAGAACACTCCCTGATGATGTCTCTCAGAGTTCTGCACCCAAAATTGTTGTTCTCAACCAGACTTTGTACAGTTCAAAACCTAATATGGTTGCTATGTTAATCTTTAAGGTGTTATTGTTTCAACAGGCAGAGAAGCTAATTAAGTTGCGCTCCTTTGAAGAGCCTTCCTGTCTCCTGTTCCTTCAGAAGTAAAAGGGTTTTCTTGAGAAGATTGACATCCCTGAAGGAAACTTTGACTTTTAATGACTTATAGCCAGCTCTTGAGATATGCCTGCCAAGGGTTGAAGAAACATAGAAAGATGCAACGCTGTGCCTTTTAAAAAATACTTTTTTTGATTTGATTTGATTTATTATTGTCACATGTACTAACATACAGTGAAAAGTATTGTTTTTTGTGCACTATACAGACAAAGTATACCGTTCATCGAGAAGGAAACGAGAGTGCAGAATGTAGTGTTACAGTCATAGCTAGGGTGTAGAGAAAGATCAACTTAATGCAAGTTAAGTCCATTCAAAAGTCTGACAGCAGCAGGGAAGAAGAAGCTGTTCTTGAGTAGGTTGGTACGTGACCTCAGACTTTTGTATCTTTTTCCCGACAGAAGGTGGAAGAGAGGATGCGTGGGGTCCTTAATTATGCTGGCTGCTTTTCCGAGGCAGCGGGAAGTGTAGACAGAGTCAGTGGATGGGAGGCTGGTTTGCGTGATGGTTTGGGTTACATTCATGGCCTTTTGGAGCTTCTTGCGGTCTTGGGCAGAGCAGGAGCCATGCCAAGCTGTATTTGAACTCAGTATAAAGGTTTGAAAACAGAAATGTACCTTCAACACAGTTGTCCTTAAAAATTACAATATCATATACACATTTGTGACACTAGATTTATGACAGGGATAAGTGACTTCACTTTTGCTGGAGTTGGAATTGTTCTCTTTGGGGCACAGAAGATTAAGGGGCAATTTAATAGAGGTGTTTAACAGAGAAGGTGTTGATAAGAGTAAATATGTGGAAACTCTTTCCACTCGGCAGTGCGGAGTGAAGTTACAGATTTGAGTTATATGCCAAAAGAATCAGGAAGGACGTGAGTATTTTTCTTTTTATGGAGCTTGTTGTTATGATCTGGAATGATGTGTCTGGATGAGTAGAAGTAGATTCAAAGTAACTTTCGAAAGGAGTTGAGATAGAAAAAATTATGTAGGCAAATGGGGTGCAGAACGGGAGGACAGGATAGCTCTTTCGAAAGGTTTGCACAGGTATGTTGGGCTGAGTGGCTTCTTTGTGTGCTGTAAGATTCCATGATTCTGTAAGATTTACAGCAGGTTAGGTCAGATCTAGAGTACATCTGCAATGGGGGATTCTTGGCTGCCGTAACCTCTTTTATGCATTTATCTTTAGATTTTCAGCAATCATCCGCTGAGGTTACAGCAACCAATCAAGAGAACTGTTGAGCAAATTCCTGGTGATGCAATATTAGTCTTTAGCAGGTGTTTAATGTGTAGCAAATTTCTCAGAAAAATTGTAAGTGTTTTCAACGAGGTAAGTGGCGATAATTTATGGCACTCGGTGCTATACAGAGGCCATAATCTGATTCCTGCCAGTAGGAGGAGAGGGTGGAGCCTATTCCTGCTGGGAAGCCGGTTGCAAACTGTTAGGGGCACCATTGTGCAGGCATCCTGATCTCCCAGTACAGTGATCTGTCAACCACCTCTCTTCTACTATTGGTGGGGATTATCTGTGATCCTCGCTGATGAGGACCTTCACCAGTGTGGTGGGAAAGATACGTGAGCCCGGACAATTATGTCATTAATATTCAAATCAGCCTCGTGCCATTCCCAGGCGCAAGGCTGATTTCGCCAGCAGAATGGGGCTGACAATGTCATGAGAGGTGAGAAATCGAGCACGAACCCGTTTTTTCGCCTCTCGCTCATATTCCCTGCCCTGTTACGCTACTCGATCAATGCATCAGGGTGGAAAAATTGCCCAACATAATAACTGATTTGATTGAGTGTAACTTCTCTATTGGATGCAGAACCTTCTCCTTCTGATTCCTCCTGTTTTACTTGGGGTCATCACAATGCTGATTGGTCACCCTCCTCTATCTCCTCCTGTCAATCCCCCATTCCTCTTCCAATCCCGCTGTGTTGAAGTCTCTCACCACTACATCTTTCCATCTGGTCTTACGTTTGCCTCTTCTTCTATCTGACAGTCATATCTGCCACCTCACCATGTTTCCTCCCTCTCTACACAGCAGATGACCAAACCATTTCAAAATCTCTTCACGGCTACTTTCTTTGATGCTCTCACAATCCTCACTAACCCATAGAAACATAGAAACCAGAAGCAGGAGTAGGCCATTCGGCCCTTCAAGCCTGCTCCACCATTCATTATGATCATGGCTGATCAAATTCAATATCCTGATTCCCCCCACTTCCCCCCCATATCCATTGGTCCTTTTAGCCCCAAGAGCTATATCTAATTTCTTCTTGAAATCAGACAACCTTTTAGCCTCAACTACTTTCTGTGGTAGTGAATTGACCCCTCCTGATTTTTGTCCTTTCTCATCACTCCACACATCCATCCCAGCATCCACATATCATTAGTATCCGATCATTTTTCTCTCTTCTTGACATTGTCCAAGTTTCTACATGATATAACAAGGCCGGTTTCATGACTGTCTCTTACATTCTTCCTTTTAGCTTCAGCCATGCCTTTCTTTCACATAACACTCCTCTTCACTTGTTCAACTTACTCCAATCAGAGTTAATCCATTGCTCAATTACTATTTCCACATTCCCACCTCGGCACAAACAGTCCTTAAATTGGGGCTTTGGTCTACTTATCTTCATAGCCCTCTTTTCGAATGCTTTTCTTCGGTTCCCCAGACTCCCGGTCATGTTCTCAGCATCCCCACTGTACAGCATAATGTCACCTGCACTGGGTTAGCACTGCTGTCTCACAGTGCCAGGGATCCGGGTTCAATTTCCAGCTTGGGTCACTGTCTGTGTGGAGTCTACATGTTCTGCCGTGTCTGTGTGGGTTTCCTCCAGGTGCTCCGGTTTCCTCCCACAGTCCAAACGCTTTGCTGGCCATGCTAAATTCTCCCTCAGTGTAACCCGAACAGGCGCCGGAGTGTGGCGACAAGGGGGATTTTCACAGTAACTTCATTGCAGTGTTAATGTAAGTCTACTTGTGACACTAATAAATAACCTTTAAACATTGACCATGGCACATCCCTTCTCACTCGCTCAGTTAGAACAGCCATTTGATACAAACAGTAACCTGTGAATTGTCAAGCAGTTTTACCCTAACAGGTACTTAAGGGATCCATATCAAATTGTTTTGTGTGCTCTTTTAGTTGGGATATAATGGGTTACGAATTTATATGGATAATGCTAAATAGCATATTTTCCAAAATAGGATTGAGCTGATGTGGGAATAGTCATGAAACATCAAAATATATATTATATACCATTGATTACAGAATTATGTGAAAAGATAAAAAGGAAAAACTCAAAAGATTTATAATTTTTGAAGCCAGCAATTTCCTGATGTCATGAAAGCTATTGAATTATGTTTAATTGCAGCAAATTCAAAGTTCCTGAATGAGCAACCGTGCTATTATAATGCAGGTTCATATAATCCCTCAGGTGTTGCCTTAGTAATTCTACCTACGATCAGCCAAGATTTGCTGAACATGTCAATAAAATTTAGAAGATTGACATGACAGGAATAAGTGTATAAAATTGATTGTCTAATTGGGTAAGTAGGAATGAGAATAGGTCATTCTGGCCCTCAAGCAAGTTTTGCCATTCAATTAGATCATGACTACTGTGTACCTCCACGCTGTTTATACTAACAGTAGTAAAGGTAATATATATTCTGTATTTAGACAACTAGCTCTCCCTAATGATACACAGTCCCTCTGTGACTTTTGTGCACTATGATATAAGCTCTTCTTTGCTCCCATTTCAGTCTTAATAGCTTTGTGGGTTGGCAGGAGCTGAATCCATATTTTGTAAGCCTGATGTATTTCAATTTTTCTTACAGTTGTTCATATTTCAGCCGAGTGGAATGGGCGGCTTTAACATCTGTACAGAGATGGCCATCTTCACAGCACAAGGAGCGGCTTGTCTGTGAATAATGTTCCAGCTGTGTGTAATCCAACACCACAGCAGTCAGTGTCCAAAGGTTCACTGAGCATCATTTCTGCCTCGCCCCTTTTGGTAACTCCTTGAACCACATCAGAGAAAGGAACAGGGCTGATGCTACAAAACCCTTCAAGTCAAAACAGTCCCTTTCTGAGAGAGCAGCAGAATTTGTTGCGGTATTTATTTACAGAAGGCAAGGACCTTGAAAGGCAATGACTGAGAAGGGATGCCAAAGGTTTATGAGAAAGTAAATGGTGCATGAAGGCAAATGAGGAGCAGTTTTTCAAATGATATCACAATAGTGAGTCAGAAGATCTTGGGGTCAATTCAGCAAGAGGCAAAGAGCAGAATTAGGCCCATCGAGTCTGCTCCGCCATTCAATCATGGCTGATATACCATGGCTATACCATATACCATGGCTGGGTAACAAGCGTTAAGAAGTTCTTCATTTGAAGAAAGTCATCACATGGAATATACTCTTGAGTAGCTTATTGGATGCAAAAATGATGATTTAAAGAAGAATTAGGCAGTGGAATGAAACACCTTTTAACAGTTCAGGGCAGTTAAGGGATAGGATTGCGGGCTCAGCCACTCCTTTAACCAAACCTTTAATCACCCCTTTTACAATCCCTCTAAAGCTCAGCTTCTGTTTTTGCCTGAACGCACTTCTGTGAAGGAATATTTTTCCATGGGAAAGGCGCTACATCAATGCATATTGTTGTTGCTTTTGTTCCTCCTCCTTCATAGAGTCATAGAATCCTACAGTGCAGAAGGAGGCCATTCAGTCCATTGAATCTGCATTGACCACCATCCCACCCAGGCCCTATCCCGATAACCCCATGCATTTACCCGAGCTAGTCCCCCTGACACTAGGGCAATTTAGCATGGCCAATCCACCTAACCCCCACATCTTTGGACTGTGGGAACACCTGGTGGAAACCCACACAGACATGGGGAGAATGTGCAAACTCCACACAGACAGTGACCCAAGCTGGGAATCGAATGTGGCTCCCCGGTGCTGTGAGGCAGCAGTGCCATTGCGCCACCCTCCTTCTTCTGGATGGGTGAAGTTGGCGAGGGTTGAATGTCTTTCGCCTTCTGCAATACTCTGAGCTGTCACAAATGCGGGTAATGATAAAGCAAGTTATTCCTGTCTCTGAACGTTAGCATTGCCGATCACCTGGGCTGAAAGAACAATGAAAATTGGGTTAGGTAGAGTTTTGAATCTTGGGAAGATTTGACTTTCTTCTACTGACATGGTGTTGTTCGTTTTCGTATGGAGAATGGCACTGATATGTCTTTTGGCTTCCAAAGGTTAAATCAATCTTGACATCTTCTGAGATATTCATAGAATCATAGGCTAGAATTTTACCGTCCTGCCTGCCATGGAAATTGAAGCGGGCGAGGGGCAGAACATGGAAAGGTCCGTTGACTCCAGGCAGCATTTTACTGTTTTGGGATGATCAAGGCCGTAAAATCCTGCCCATAAAGTTCCTACAGCACAGAAGGAGGCCATTCAGCCCATCGGCACCAACAACGATCCCATTCCCTGTAACCCCACATATTTACCCTGCTAATCCCCCTGACACTAAGGGGCAATTTAGCATGGCCAATCAACCTGACCGGCACATCTTTGGAGTGTGGGAGGAAACCGGAGCACCCGGAGGAAACCCACGCAGACACGGGGAGAATGTGCAAACTCCACACAGTCACCCAAGGCCAGAATTGAACCCAGGTCGCTGGCACTGTAAGGCAGCAGTGCTAACTACTGTGCCACCGTGCCACCCGTATTGAACAAACAGAAATCTGCGTCTCATACAATTGAACATTCAGAGAATCCAATCCCTTTTTACTTCCTGGTGCTGTGGGCATCAGGAGGAATGCATAAATTCAAGTGAGTACATCCTAGAATTGAAAAGGTTGGTATGAATCCTGAGAACTAATAAAAATGAATGTCCCACTCACCCATTTATTTTGCTTTTCCATCAATTGCAATGAATTAGGTTTCCTGACCAACAGGGCATTCATCACTTGTTTTAAACAGGCATGGATAACAAAGCATTGTAGTGAAGCTTTGAACTATGCTAATTATTGTTTTAGGTCTTGATGAAGTTTGCAAATCTACTTTTGGATTGTGTAAGCCTCTTTTTTGGGCCAATGTGTTCATTCAATCCTAAACCAGATTGTGAATTATGAAATGATAATCAGTTTATTTACAGAATGCAGCTCTGCGTATGTCTGCCTCTTACATCCTGGCAGTCTCTATTTATATGTGCTCTCTGTACTTAATTAAACAATGCCTATTAAGTGTGTATCCTTCTTACCTTGATAATGTAATTAACGTAGCATTCCATTAGAATAGTGCGTTATTGGGTTTGTTAATAGTTTAGTTAACCTGTTCACTGTTAGTTAGATAAAATAAAGTGTTACTTGTTTCTTTTGCAGAGAGAGTCCCAAGTAGTCATTTTGATTTAACCACGAAAAGTTGCTGTAGGCAGATCGTACCATTCCTCACACACTCTTTAAATAGATTATGAAAGGGAGCTACATCTCTTTGAGTGGTTGAGTGTTAGTTCTCTGAGAGAAGATCACCCTCCTCTTCATAACACTACACACTCTAGCGACTGGGTATCTTCATGATGATGGTCCGGATCTCCAGCGGTGCAACTTTATGACCTTGGCCCCCCCTAGTATCTCTGCTAATCCCTATCTTCCCCTTGACATCTTTTTTGTAAAGAGGGCACTCCCCATACTCCCATGCTGTAGTTTAGCAATATAATATAATAACATTGCCCAAATGGTAAACTGTCTCAAGGAAGACTTCCAACTAAAGCTAGGATCTTTGAAAATAAGGAGCAAAGAAAGCAATTGACAAAATAGGAATGTAAAATTGTTAATTGATATTAACCTCCACCTGACAGCACAATGGAACTTAATAATTCACTGCTAAGATCCTAGCATCAAACTTCCTCAGCTGTTGTTCCAAAGTATCTCAGTTTTATAGTGAAATAACAGACCTAAGCTCCCCAAAGCAGAAACCGTGAAATTCAGGACATATAAGGTCTCCCTGACTTAAATGCGTTATTCATATGACTGCGAGGGTGAGTGCACCTTACACCCTCTCCTACACCCAGTAGCACTTAGGGCAGCACTTGAAGGGGACACAAAACCCTTAGTCTTTTTCTTCTCAAATTGCAACACCTTAATAGATCTCTTGGCTTTAAGTCCAACCCAACTATTGGTGTCTTATGTTTTGCAGGTATTTCATAATAAACATTAAAGGCTCCTCAGGAATCATAGAATCCTGACATTGCAGAAGGGGGTCATTTGGCCCATTGAGTTTGCACTGACTTCCCAACAGAGCAGCCTACCCAGGCCCTATCCCTGTGACCCTGCGTATTTACCCCACTAATTCCCCTAACCTACACATCCTGGGACTCTAAGGGGGAATTTAGCATGGCCAATCCACCTAACCTGTCCATCTTTGGAGTACGGGAGGAAACTGGAACACCCGGAGGAAACCCACATAGACACGGGGAGAGTTTGCGAACTCCGCACAGACAGGCACCCAAGACTGGAATCAAACCCGGGTCGCTGGCACTGTGAGGTAGGAGTGCTAAGCACTGTGCCACCATGCTGAAGTGGTACAGGTTTTCATTTGTTCTTTCATGGGATGTGGGCATCACTGGCAAGGCCAGCATTTATTGACCATCCCTAATTGCTCTTGAACTGAGTGGTTTATTCGGCCATTTCAGATGACAGTCTGTGATCCCATGGGTCTGAAGTCATGTTTAGGCCAGACCAAATAAAGATGGAAGATTAAGGCAAAATACTGCAGATGCTGGAATCTGAAACAAAAACAGAAAATCCTGGAAAATCTCAGCTGATGTGACAGCATCTCTGGAGAGAAAATAGAGCCAACGTTTCGAGTCAGGATGACCCTTCATCAGAGCGTGAAAGATGGAAGGCTTCCTTTCCTCAAGGGCATCAGCGAAACAAGTCGGTTTTACAGCAACCAGTGACTGTTGTGACAGTCTCCATTACTAGTTAGATTTACATTCCAGATTTATTAATGGAATTTAAATTCCTCCAGCTGGGATTTGATTCCATGACCCCCAGAGCATTAGCCGAGGCCTTTCGATTGCTGGTCTGGTGACATTACCACTCCGTCACCATATCCCCCACCCCTCCAATAACCCAAAATGCGATGCCCATACAACCTCTGAGTGAAAAGTGCCGTGCTTTGTAAAACATCAGCTGTAATTTTAAACGTATCCACCTGCGTGTGTTGAGTATGTGTCAGATGATCATGTGTCCCTCAGGCTGCGTGTAAATCAAGTCTCTGACCTGAAGCCGCCCTGTTTTTGCCGTGCAGGTTAGATTAACATCTGGGTTACTGTGTTAGCATTTCAACTGATCCAGAACTAAGAATCAGTTTTAACTTTTTAAGAGCCTCAACTTTCTTGAGATCCTGTAACTTATTTTTCCATAAGGTACTCGAAGCACTCCGCTTGGCACTTGCGTGAAGGCAGAATTCGAAGGTTTGGCAGAAGTATAACATTTTGGAAAGACTATAGGCAATCTGTCGAAACAATTTTCATTTTCTGGCAGGGATAGGAAGATCTTCTTGGATGATCGTAGTGTTATCCTTAGAAAATCCTATTGAAAAGCAAACATTACTAATAATGTTACCAGGGACTAATCTACTGTCAAATCCCTGCCGATAATTAGGGTGAGGATCTTCAGGACTGATGCTGCAATCTTGTAGATCTAAACAGAAGATTCAACATCAAAAAACAAACTTCATAAGATGAGAGGAAATTTGTAAGTTGATCAGACATTGGGAGAAAGCTTAAGTAACTCAAGTCATATTATAAATGGGGAGATACAACAAACCTTTTGAAGCATATACTGATGCAGGAAGACAAGGGACAAATTAGGAAGTGGATTCCAGAGGGCCGATGCACATTCACTGACAGCGCAATCATCATTGGTAGAGGGCAAAGGGTTCAAACAACGTATGGAGCAAGAAAACTTGAATGTCCATCACCAACAGCAGCTCAGTAGCACCAGTACTGACTGAGTTGGCCAAGTCCTGAAGGACATAGCTCCAGGCTGGGCCAGTGGCAGGCAGAGAGGAAACCAACAGGAAGGAAAAGCCTACTTAGCTTCATCCTCATCAATCTACTCCCTAGAAATGCATCTGTCCATGAAGGTCCTGGAGGGATTGTGGGAGGAAACTGGAGCACCCGGCGGAAACCCACACAGACACGGGGAGAACATGCAAAGTCCACGCTGGCAGTGGCGCGGAATTGAACCCAAGTCCCTGGTGCTCTGTGGCAGCAGAGCTAACCACTATATCCCCGTACTGCCCGGGTGTGGGGGAGGATGGATTCAAGCCACCTATGTCCAATTTTGCCACCGAAGTTAATGGATTCCTGCAATTTTACGCAGCAAAACCACCAATGACAGCATCAGATTTTGCAGTCCCTGTTCATAATCTGGCGAGGTGACAGAGGTCATCTTCACAAACGCATTCAAAATATTGGTGCATACAGCGATTGCAAGGATTTAAAACCTCCGGTTGGTAATAAATAAGTTGGTGCTGCTTCATCCATCTCATTGACATATTATCCAGTGCTTATTGCCCTGAAGCCTCAGTTCTTGCAACACAGGCATAGTTGCAACATATGTGGTTGTCAGCGACCTTTTAAAAGTGGCTCTAATTGATTTTGTTGGAGACTAATCTTTCTGTTTTGACAAATATTAAAACAAATACATGAGCCAAACATTGCTTTCACGCATGTACGAAGCCACAACATGAACTTGACATCCTTTGGGTAAAGGTTCACTTTGGAGGGGGGGACAATCAATGCCAAATCATTGTGGTTATCCAAATTTCCAACTGGGGAGGACACATTGGCATAGCGGCAACTTGACTGAACCATGATCCTATGTTGTATTTTGTATGTGTTTCTTGGGTTGTAAATTGGGTGGCAGTACAGGACAAAATGTGGAGGCTTTGGAGAGGGTACAGAAAAGATTTACCAGAGTGTTGCCTGGTATAGGGGGCATTAGCTATGAGGAGAGGTTGGAGAAACTTGGTTTTTCTCACTGGAACGAGGGAGGTCGAGGGGCGACCTGATAGAAGTCTACGAGATTATGAGGGGCATGGACAGAGTGGATAGTCAGAAGCTTTTTCCCAGGGTAGAAGAGTCAATTACTAGGGGGCATAGGTTTAAGGTGTGAGGGGCAAAGTTTAAAGGAGATGTACGAGGCAAGTTTTTTACTCAGAGGGTGGTGGGTGGCTGGAACTTGCTGCCGGGGGAGGTAGTGGAAGCAGATACGATAGTGACTTTTAAGGGGCGTCTGGACAAATACATGAAGAGGATGGGAATAGAGGGATGTGGTCCCCGGATCGGCAGGGGGTTTTAATTCAGTCGGGTAGCATGGTCGGTGCAGGCTTGGAGGGCCAAAGGGCCCGTTCCTGTGCTGTAATCTTCTTTGATCTTTGTTCAAAAGGAATCAATTCCTCCACTCCCGGTGACCAGCATCAACACTGACTGTGATATTCTTGGCACAAGAGCCACAGAGGTAAACTTGTGCCTCTGCCACCGGGGCAGGGAACAGCAATAATGGCTAAGTGGTGCCTAAGTAAAGTGAAGTTTATTTATTAGTCACAAGTAAGCTTACATTAACACTGCAATGAAGTTACTGTGAAAATCCCCTGGTTGCCGCACTCCGGTGTCTGTTCGGGTACACTGAGGGAGAATTTGGCATGGCCAATGCACCTGACCAGCACGTCTTTCAGAGTGTGGGAGGAAACTGGAGCACCCGGAGGAAACCCACGCAGACACGGAGGAGAACGTACAGACTCCACACAGGCAGTGACCCGAGCTGGGAATCGAACCTGGGTCCCTGGTGCTGTGAGGCAGCAGTGCTAACCACTGTGTCACCGTGCTGCCTGACCTGATTGAAATGAATGAAAGGGAATGGGGCAGGCAACAGTCTCCTTTTTGCACTCTGCGTGAACCATGCTCAATGCCTCAATGGTGATGATGAAGAGCCTCTGTATGATGCTTGCAACCTTTGATAGATTACATCAGGTGATGGGACTGCTGCCACTTAGGATTCACTGCCATTGTCTCAGGGACAACAGAGCAGAATGGACTGTGTCAGGGACAGCCCAGGAACACAGCTGACTAAATCTTAGAACATCAGCGTATCAACTTCATTTGTCTAGTCAACTTGTATCACTCATTTACAGAAATTACTAGCACCAAAAAGCACGCCCATCAGACCCAGCGGGGTAGCATTGTAATATTTATTGCATGTTTCTGAAATCAGCAGGGTCCTGGCACTCAGTCCACAGAGTCTCTCGTCACAAAGACAGGCATAAGTCAAACATGATGGGAAGAGACTTTGCCTTAATCAGGTCCATCTGTTGAATTGATGCTATGCGAAAATGAAAGATTAAGCGGCATTTGAAGGAATCCTCACCTTCAGGCGTGGTACACTGGCGAGACCAATGCAGACGCTATGACAACCGATGAACGGACACTGCACAACAATCACCAGGCAGGAGTGTTCCCTTCCTGTCGGGGAGCACTTCAGCGGTCACGGGCATTCAGCCTCTGATCTTTGGGTAAGCGTTCTCCAAGGTGGCCTTCAAGACACACGACATCGCAGAGTCGCTGAGCAGAAACTGATAGCCAAGTTCCGCACACATGAGGATGGCCTCAACTGGGATCTTGGGTTCATGTCACACGACGTGTAACCCCCACCACACTGTCTGTGTTAGCAAAATACTACAAACTGCCCTGGCTTGAGACAATTCACACCTCTTTAACCTGTGATTATCCCTCTCTCCACGCACACTGTTTGTATCTGTAAAGACTTGATTACCTGTAAAGACTCACATTCCAACCATTCTTCACATTCTAATCTGTAATTATCTTGCAATTGTGTCTTCGCCTATATATACCGTGTTTGTGAACCTACCTCTCCATTCACCTGCTGAAGGAGCAGTGCTCTGAAAGCTCGTGATTCCTAATAAACCAGTGGGACTTTAACCTGGTGTTGTGAGACTTCTTACTGTGCCCACCCCAGTCCAAAGCCGGCATCTCTACATCTTCATTATGGAGAAGGTTGGTCATTTCAAGTTTGAAGGGTGCTTTTTTTTAGCATAAGATTACATTCTTGCCAACGTTATTTGTAGGTGGTTTTGACTTAAAGTCCATGCATTGGACCTTTTCACTGAGGTGCCGCTATTAGATTAGAACTCGGGATCTTTTGTTTATGAGACATGTACTTTAACCAGCAAAGCCACAGACACATATCCAGCTGTGTGCGAAAGTGTTGTTTTGGGGAGATATGTTTGCAGTGTGAGCACATGGGAAGCAAGAACTAATTCATGGAACATGACTGTTTGGTAGTACTGACCATGGAACTGCCATTGGCCTGGTACTCCCAAAGCAGAAGGAGGGGCAGTAGCAAGAAAGGCAGCCAGGACCTGCCCGGACTGTAGGAAGATAGAGCTGGAGGCACTTACAATACATGGGCCTTCACAAGTTGATCATCATACCTGCACCTCACAGAAAAGTAGTGTGTACGGTAGCTGCGTTTGATCAGGCAGATAATACTGTACCTGTGCCACCCACTGCAATGAAAACTGGAACCCCACATCAGAGCATAAGCTGCACTGCCAGTGGCACTGAAGGTCATCATGGCTGTAAATATTTATGCTTCTGGCTCACTTCAAACTGCCTCTGGGCTCACCAGCACCATCAGTCAGTTAGCTGAATACAAGGCCATCTGAAGGGACACTGGACACTGAGATGACAACAGTTCACGGTTTTCTTCACGGAAGCCGAGAAGCAGCAAGAAAGAGCATTGGGATTTGGCCATTTTGTTGGATGCAGGGTTTGCATCTGGCTTCACAAAAGACGTTGAAGATGTGAAGCTACAGCAAGGAGTGAAGTCATAGATCGAGAAGAAATGCCAAAAGAACCTTTTTAGCCTGACTGAATTCAACTGGTCTGGATGGAATGAATGAGATTGCAGAAAAAAAGCAAAGAAAGAAGTAAAATAATTATCAATCAGACCTCATCGTTTACTGGAGTAGTGCCAGAGGACTGGACTAATGCGATACTATGCTTCAAGAAATGCGAGAGGGACAAATCATGGAAACACAAGCCAGCCAGCCAAACATTGATGGTGCGGAAGTTATTGGAAAACATAATCAGGGCCAAATAATTTGGAAAAGCAGAGGTTATTCAAGGACAGTCAGCATTGATTTGTTAAAGGCAAATCAAGCCTGACTAACTTGGCTGAACTTTTTGATGAGGTGATCAAGGTAGCTTAGTAGATATCATATATATGGATTTTCGGAAGGCATTTGACAAGGTACTCGTAGAACTGGAGGAGATTACCGGTATAAGGAGGGGCAAGGTCAAGGAGGGATTGGAAAACAAGGATGTGAATTTTGAAATCAAAGCATTGTTTGGGAACCAAGGTAAGTTACCCAAGGTAAGACTGTTTAATTAGCTCCATCCACAGACTTAAGTAACTAAGTACAGTTGCAGAGACACAGAACCAGCTAACATAATCAAACGCAAATCATCCTAATCATTGAACACCACAGCAGTTACTCTTCAGTGACTTTCAACCATATCAATAATGCATCTCCTTTTGTGTTCTTAACCATTGCAGCAAATTATTTTTCACTTTACATTAATCGCTAGTTCTGTTACATGTAAATATTCAGTGCTAGCAGCACCAGACTGGAAGTGCAGCTGTTTGTAGTCATGTTCAGAGATTTAAAGTTTATTTGTTAGTGTCACAAGTGGACTTACATTAACACTGCAATGAAGTTACTGTGAAAATCCCCTAGTCGCCACACTCCGGCGCCTGTTCGTGTACACTGAGGGAGAATTTAGTACGGTCAACGCACCTAACCAGCATGTCTTTCAGACTGTGGGAGGAAACCAGAGCACCCGGAGGAAGCCCACGCAGACACAGGGAGAACGTGGAAATTCCGCATAGATAGTGACCCAAGTCGGAATTGAACCCAGGTCCCTGGTGCTATGAGGCAGAAGTGGTAACCACTATGCCACCATGCCGTCCACAATCAATTGAGAAGGTGGGAGGCTGAAAAGGGTTCAAAAGTAAGGACCTCAGCACTCCCTTACCTGCCCAAACCCGAAATATTTTGATGTCACAATGCCTGTCGAATGATTTGCAGCTGCACAGCCTGGCAGTGGTTAAAAATCCAAGGAACAGAATATGAGCTTCATCAGACAGTATGAAACGTTTGGCAGAAGCCACTGATCTGAAAAACATAAAGCATGGAATGAGAAAAAGGTCATTAGTTTCATATCAGCCACACAACAATGTTAGCATGAATCTTGCAGGAAGTGCTTTGGGAAAATCCTGATAGACATGATAAGGCAGTACATAAATGGAAATCTCATCTCTCTATTAGCCTTCTTGTAGACCATCCACAATCTGCTTTATCACGCACTCCACCCATTCATTTATTGTTCTGAGGAAAGGTTTCTCAAATGCGATCCAAGGCAAATCAAACAAAGCAGAGACCAGCAATCAGGGCTTGCGATATGGTGAATCCCTGTCTAACCAATAGGGCTGTTTCCTGTCATTTATGGCTGGTTGGCCAACCCAGTTTTTGAACTTTCAGTACTTTACAGGTTTTTTGGTGATTTATTTTTCATTGGGGCTTACAGCTTTCATTGGGGATGGCCATGCTAAATTCTTCCTCAGTGTACCCAAACAGGCGCCAGAGTGTGGCGACTAGGGAAATTTCACAGTAACTTCATTGCAGTGTTAAAGTAAGTCTTACTTGTGACTAATCAATAAGCTTAACTTTAGATGGAGAGAGAAATGTGAGTGGAAATGTGAAGGCAACAACTGGGAACAGTTCCACTGGTGAATGGCACACAACAGTGTGACCCGGTTCCTCATCCAGAACCAGGGCCCGTCCTGCCAGACAGAGGGAAAATTAATTGAAATCGCCAACAGGGCTGGAAGAGGGTTAGACATAGGGACACAGCTTGAAAATAAATTAAAATATAACTGACACTGCTTTAAATAAATCTAAAATTCAGCATCAAAATTGGTGACAAATACAAAATATAACATTTCAGATAATCTGGAAAAATAAATACAAAAATTGAGATACTTGGATCAAGAGAATGGTTCCATATAGGTAAAAAAGTAATGCAGAATATTCTACAAATACTAATCAACATTAAGGGGCCAGAAACCATGGCCGGAATTCTTGGGCATTCATGCTGGTGGGATTCTCCGGGTTTCCCGCCGGTGTGGGATGATGACAATGGGAATTCCCATTGACAGCGGCGGGACCTGAGAATCCCGCCGCTAGCAAACAACGTGCCATCTCCTGCTGGGAGGAACATGAGGCTCAGAGGACGGAGAATATCGCTCCACATCTGAATCTGTAGCATCTAAATAAATAATTGGCAAAACAGCAGGATTGGGCAAATCTTTCCACAGGGTACCCAATCAGAGTAGACAAAGGGTATTATTTTCCAAACAAAATTCCATCCTTAGAGGGAGACTGAAAGAGAAACAGAAGAGGAGCCAAAGGCAGACAGAGAGGTAGAGATGGATAAAGACAGAGAGTGCAGCAAGTTGAGCCTTTCTAGGTGACGATGATTTACTGTGGTTGAGCCAGTTTCATAGAAACCATCCAGTACAATGGTTAGGCTGATACTTACTGAGGAAGACTGTCGCACATTGGTATTGTCACAAGACTAGTGATCCCAAGACTCCAGGGTAATGCTCTCCAGGGACCCGGGTTCGAATCCCTCTATGAGGGATGGTGAAATCTAGAATTAAAAGTCTGATGATGACCATGAAACTATTGTCGATTATTGCCAAAAACCTATCTGGTTTGCTGATGGTGCCCTTTGTGGAGGGAAATATGCTATCCTAACCTCATCTGGCCTACATCCAACTCCAGACACAAAGTAATGTGGTTGACTCTGAAATGGTGTAAGAAGTCACTCAGTTCAGGGGCAATTAAGAATGGGCAATAAATGCTGGCCCATCTAATGATGCCCATATCCAATGTGTGCTGTAGTGCCCCCTTCCCCCAAAGGATATTTTCTAATGCAAGAAATGTATACCTTTGGCTGCAGATACCCATACTACCTATTAGACACAGACCAGCTCTGTGCAACATTGTCGATCTGATCTTACCCTTCCTACTCCAAAGGGCTGAGATGGAAGAAATTCGATTTGGAAGCCCATTGGGTTTTGAAATGCAATCATTACGAAGAGTCCTACCTGATTTGCCATAGTCATGTTACCTCTGCCATGGGGGAATGTCTGGGGCAACCATGTTGCATTCAGTTCAATAGGACATTAGACTAGAAAGAGAAAGACTCATACAATAGACTCATTAACATGGTGTCAGAAGTAAAGCTGAAATGGAGTTTTGAAAAACTGGAAGAGAAGCCACAGGCCCTGAAAGAGGAATACTGTTAAGAGCTGCTGAATAAAAAACACAGACAAGAAAAATCTAACACAATCTGAAGGCTGCAAGTATAATATTGGGTGAGACAAGAATGGCTATAAACTTTCCACTCCCAGCTCCTGTTGAAATGAAAGGAGAGATGTGGCTACACTGGCAATTTTTCCAATGGTAAAACCACAACATTTAATGAACAAGCCAGAGTTGATGCCAGTAGAAACACTTTTGACACTATTAGGAAGAGAATGATATGAATTGTATTCCACCCTAATCTATCAAAAGAACAGAAAAAAAAACAGCAGAAAATTTGAAAGCCTTGAAGGCACACTTTGAACCCCAAGTGAACAGTACATGTTCAACATTAGCGCTCAAGGTGAAAAAGAGTCCATTGATCAGTATTTGACTGCAGTAACACAGCTTGCAGAATAATGGGAATTTGGGCAATTAAAACATGATCTAATTGAAGGCAGAATTATCTTAGACATAAGAGATCTGACAATGAGAGCAAGTCTACTGAGAGAGGAGAAACTTACTCTCAAGAAAGCGATAAATGTGTGCAGAAATGCAGAGGCCTTAAAGCATCAGCTGGAACATGAGTATGGCAGAACAGACCAGGAGAAGACATTCCAAGCCTCAAAATTAATATTGAGACTATGTGATGGCACTCCACTCCTACTGAGGGGAGATATTAGTGTAAGAGCCAAATGCAATGGCAAGAATAAAGATCTGGAGTTTCAAATAGTAGACAGTCTGCAACAACCACTCATTTCAGCTGGAACACGTTTTGATTTGCTTTGATTTGATTTGATTTATTTTATTGTCACATGTATTGGGATGCAGTGCAAAGTATTGTTTCTTGCATGCTACACAGACAAAGCATACCATTCATAGAGAACATAGAGGAGAAGAAAAGGAAAGGTGCAGAATGTAGTGTTTTAGGCATAGCTAGGGTGTAAAGAAATATGAAATTAATGCGAGGTAGGCCCATTCAAACGTCTGATGGCAGCAGGGAAGAAGCTGTTCTTGAGTTAGTTGGTACGTGATCTCAGACTTTCGTATCTTTTTCCTGACAGAAGAAGGTGGAAGAGAGTATGTCCGGAGTGTGTGGGGCCCTTGATTATGCTGGTTGCTTGCCTGAGGCAGCGGGAAGTGTAGACAGAGTCAATGGATGGGAGGCTGGTTTACGTGATGGACTGGGCTACGTTCACAACCCTTTGTAGTTTCTTGCGGTCTTGGTCACTGTGTGGAGTGACCAAACTGCACACTGTGTGGAGTTTGCACATTCTCTTCGTGTCTGTATGGGTTTGCTCTGGGTGCTCTGGTTTCCTCCCACAGTCCAAAGATGCGCGGATTAGGTTGATTGGCCATGCTAAAATTGCCCCTTAGTGTCCTGAGATGCGTTGGTTAGAGGGATTAGTGGGTAAAATATGTGGGGATATGGGGGTAGGGCCTGGGTGGGATTGTGGTCGGTGCAGACTCGATGGGCCAAATGGCCTCTTTCTGTACTGTAGGGTTTCTATGATTTCTATGATTCTATGGTCACGGCAGGAGCCATACCAAGCTGTGATACATCCGGAAAGGATGCTCTCTATGGTGCATTTGTAAAAAGTGGTGAGAGTTGTAGTGGACATGCCAAATTTCCTTAGCCTCTGGTAACCTTAAACGTGCCAACAGAAATTTACAACTGTCACACCATTGACTGCTGAACATATCCTAAAGCAGTGTAAAAATGTGTTTACAGGATTTGGTGTCGATCTGGAGAATACCACCTCAAAGATAATGAGAGTTTAAGACTTCCAGCTGCCCTCAAGTCAAGCCCAAGAAACACGATAGAGGAGTTGGAAAATAGTGGAGTAATCTAGAAAGTGGCAACTCTTACATATTGGATTATCCGCATGATAACAATGAAACAACCAGCAGAGCTTGAGAGTATTCCTAGACCCAAAGAATCTAAATAAAACACTGAAAAGATCTCACTACCCCATCAAAGGAATTTTGCCACAATGTGCCAAGGCAAAAGTTTTTACTACCTTAGATTCAAAAGGTAGTTACTGGCAAGTGAAGCTGGATGAAAGCAACAGCTTTTTAACTACATTCTGGGTGCCATTTGGCAGATACAGATGGTTGCATATGCCATTTGGCATTCTCATGGTTCCAGAAGAATATCAACAAAGATAACATGGGGTAAGGAGACCTTCCCAGAGTGGAAGCCACAGGTGATAATCTACTAGTCAATGGATATGGAGACACAATGGAAGAAGTTTATGAAGGGGAAGTCATGCTTGACAAATCTGTTGGAATTCTTTGAAGATGTAACTGGTAGAGTTGACAAGGGGGAACCAGTTGATGTGGTATATTTGGACTTTCAGAAAGCATTTGACAAAGTTCCGCACAAGAGATTATCATGCAAGATTAAAGTGCATGGGTTTAGGGGAAGTGTATTGAGAGGGATAGAAAACTGGTGGGCAGAGAGGAAACAAAGAGTAGGAATTAATGGGTGCTTTTCAAATTGATAGGCAGTAACTAGTGGGGTGCCACAGGGATCGGTGCTGGAACCCCAGTTATTCATAATAAATATTAATGATTTGGATGAGGGAACAAAATGTAACATCTCAAAGTTTGCAGCTGGTACCAAGTTGGGTGGAAGGGTGAACTGTGACGAGGATGCAGAGATCCTTCAGAATGATCTGGACAGGTTGGTTGAGTAGGCTAATCAATGGCAGATGCAGTATAATTTGGATGAATGTGAGGTTATTCACTTTGGAAGCAAAAACAAGAAGGCAGATTACTACCTGAATGGCTGTAAATTGGGAGAGGAGAGTGTGCAGCGGGACCTGGGTGTCCTTGTGCACCAGTCACTGAAGGTAAGCATGCAGGTGCAGCAGGCGGTAAAGAAGGCAAATGGCATGTTGGCCTTCATTGCGAGAGGTTTCGAGTACAGGAGCAGGGATGTGTTGTTGAAATTATACAGGGCCTTGGTGAGGCCACACCTAGAGTATTGTGTGCAGTTTTGGTCTCCTTTTCTGAGGAAGGATGTTCTTGCTCTTAAGGGAGTGCAGCAAAGGTTTACCAGGCTGATTCCGGGATGGCGGGAACGATGTATGAGGAGAGATTGAATAGGTTAGGATTGTTTTCGCTGGAGTTCAGACAAATGAGGGAGGATCTCATAGAGACTTATAAAATTCTAACAGGACTAGACAGGGTGGATGCAGGGAGGATGTTCCCGATGGTGGGGGAGTCCAGAACCAGGGGGTCACAGTCTGAGGATTCAGGGTAGGCCATTTAGGACAGAGGTGAGGAGACATTTCTTCACCCAAAGAGTGGTGAGCCTGTGGAATTCATTACCACAGGAAGTAGTTGATGCCAAAACATTGAATGTATTCAAGAGGCGGCTGGATATAGCACTTGGGGCGAATGGGATCAAAGGTTATGGGGAAAAAGCAGGATTAGGCTGTTGAGTTGGATGATCAGCCATAATCGTGATGAATGGCGGAGGAGACTCGAAGGGCCAAATGGCCTCCTCCTGCTCCTATCTTCTATGTTTCTATGTTTCAATGTTTCTATGTCAGTCATAGTTGTCCACAAATAGGATTTAATACAACTGCTGGAAAGCTGAACCAGATGAACTTGAAACTGAACAAGAAAAATTACAACTGAAGATGCCTGAAATCAAGTATACAGGTCACGTACTGACCGCAAAAGATCTTCATCCAGATCCTGACATGGTGAGAACTAAACAGGGAAGTGATGAAGATGATTGATGAGGGTAGGGCAGCGGATGTTGTCGACATGGACTTCAGGAAGGCCTTTGACAAGGTCCCTCATGGCAGACTGATGCAGAAGGTGAAGTCGCACGGGATCAGAGGTGAGCTGGCAAGGTGGATACAGAACTGGCTCGGTCAAAGAAGACAGAGGGTAGCAGTGGCAGGGTGCATTTCTGAATGGAGGACTGTGACAAGTGGTGTTCCTCAAGGATCAGTACTGGGAGCTTTGCTGTTTGTAATATATATAAATGATTTGGAGGAAAATGTAACTGGTTTGATTAGTAAGTTTGCGGACGACACAAAGGTTGGTGGATTTGCGGATAGCGATGAGGACCATCAGAGGATACAGCAGGATATAGATCAGTTGGAGACTTGGGCGGAGAGATGGCAGATGGAGTTTAATCAGGACAAATGTGATTTTGGAATGCATTTTGGAAGGTCTAATACAGATAGGAAATATACAGTAAATGGCAGAACCCTTAAGAGTATTGATAGGCAAAGGGATCTGGGTGTACAGGTACACAGGTCACTGAAAGTGGCAATGCAGGTGGAGAAGGTAGTCAAGAAGGCATACGGCATGCTTGCCTTCATGGGCCGGTGCATTGAGTTTAAAACTTGGCAAGTCATGTTGCAGCTTCATAGAACCTTCGTTAGGCCGCACTTGGAATATAGTGTTCAATTCTGGTTGCCACATTACCAGAAAGATGTGGAGGCTTTGGAGAGGGTACAGAAAAGATTTACCAAGATGTTGCCTGGTATGGAGGGCATTAGCTATGAGGAGAGGTTGGAGAAACTTGGTTTATTCTCACTGGAACGGCGGAGGTTGAGGGGCGACCTGATAGGAGTCTACAAGAGAGGTATGGACAGAGTGGATAGTCAGAAGCTTTTTCCCAGGGTGGAAGAGTCAATTACCAGGGGACACAGGTCTAAGGTGCATGGGGCAAGGTTTAAAGGAGATGTACTTTAACTCGTACATGCCTGGAACTCGTGGCCGGGGGAGGTAGTGGAAGCGGATATGGTAGTGACTTTTAAGAGGCATCTTGACAAGTACATGAATAGGATGGGAATAGAGGGATATGGTCCCCAGAAGGATAGGGGGTTTTAGTTCAGACAGGCAGCATGGTCGGTGCAGGCTTGGAGGGCCAAAGGGCCTGTTCCTGTGCTGTAATTTTCTTTGTTCTTCGTCCTAAACTGTGATGCAATGACAAACAGATATGAAAGCACTGCAATGATATGTTATTGCATGAATGATTTCGCAAAGGTGTTGCCTAATTGGTCTTCAGAGTGCGAGCCATTAAACAAGCTCACTGCCAAGATATCATTATCTTTGAGGGCGGCATGGTGGCACAGTGGTTAGCACTGCTGCCACATAGCGTCAGGGACCGGAGGTTTGATTCCCGGCTTGGGTCACTGTCGGTGTGGAGTCTGCACATTCTTCCCGTGTCTGCATGGGTTTCCTCCGGGAGCTCGGTTTCCTCCCACAGTCTGAAAAACGTGCTGGTTGGGTGCATTGGCCATGCTAAATTCTCCCTCAGTGCACCTGAACAGGGGATTTTAACAGTAAGTTCATTGCAGTGTTAATGTAAGCCTACTTGTGGTACTGATAAATAAACTTAAAAAAGGATGTGCAGTGGAATTGGGGCACAGAACAAGAAGCAGCGTTCTTTAAAATCAAGCAACTAATTGACAACAAACCCTTTCTGAAATACGATGCCATCAATGATGGAGGCACTTGGCAGCGCAATGCCATTGAGAGAGATCTTGGAGCAACCCTAATGCAGCAGGGGCAACCAGCTCCATTGGCAAACAGGCCATTAGTGCAGACTGCACGATGCTATGTTCAGATTGGGAAAGAGTGGCTGGGTTTTTACTTGTGAGTATTTTCAGCAATACCTGCATGGCAGAGACAAAGTAACAGCTGAGTCCAACCATGAGCCACTTGAAAGCATTTTTCTCAAACTGTTACTGTTTGCTCCAAACCTCCGCAAAGAATGTTACTTTCACCACAGAGATATCATCTGGGCAAGATGTAAAAGCAAGGAAAAGATATGTACACTGCTGACATGCTGTCGAGAGCAGTTCTCCCCAGGGAGAAAGTTGAGGACGCTGCAACAGAATGTGAAATCTTCCAGATTCAACATGAAGTAGCAGCTTGAGATGCTCTGGAAGTCATCAACCCAACGGAGGCATTGAATCTGACAGACAAGAGCCTTGCACACATCAAGCGAACTACCCAACAAGATAGTGATGATTGGATGGCCATTGGGCATCAAGGGCACACAGTGGGCACAACAGCATATTCGGCATGCCAAGGTGAATTCAAGCCCGAGATGGCCTCTAGTTGAAAGGAAATAGAGTATTCCTTCCTAAGGAGAGGAGAGGTGTTTAAGTGTATCTATGCAAGCCATCAAGGACTTCAACTACGGGCAATTGGGACTAGCTTAGTGGTAAAAACTGGGCGGCATGGACAAGTTGGGCCAAAAGACCTGTTTCCAAGCTGTAAACCTTTATGACTCCATAACTGAGTCTGAGGAGGGCAAGAGAAGTGTTCTACTGGCCAAACATGAGCAACAAAATTGACAACAAAAGGAGGCGTAGAGGAGAACATGCCCTGTCTACATCAACGGGGACGAAGTAGAAAGGGTCGAGAGCTTCATGTTTTTAGGTGTCCAGATCACCAAGAATCTGTCCTGGTCCCTCCATGCCAACACTATAGTTAAGAAAGTCCACCAACGCCTCTACTTTCTCAGAAGACTAAGGAAATTTGGCATTTCAGCTCCGACTCTCTCCAACTTTTACAGATGCACCATAGAAAGCATTCTTTCTGGTTGTATCACAGCTTGGTATGGCTCCTGCTCTGACTAAGACCGCAAGGATCTGCAAACTGTCGTGAATGCAGCCCAATCCATCACGCAAACCAGCTTTCCATTCATTGACTCTGTCTATACTTCCCGCTGCCTCGGTAATGCAGCCAGCATAATTAAGGACCCCATGCACCCCGGACATTCTCTCTTCCACCTTCTTCCATTGAGAAAAAGATACAAAATTCTGAGGTCACACGCCAACCGACTCAAGAACAGCTTCTTCCCTGCTGCCGTCAAACTTTTGAATGAACCTACCTTGCATCAAGTTGATCTTTCTCTACACCCTAGCTATGACTGTAATACTACATTCTGCACTCTCTCCTTTCCTTCTCGATGAACGCTATGTTTTGTCTGTATAATGTGCAAGAAACAATACTTTTCACTGTATGCTAATACCTGAGGCGATAATAAATCAAATCAAATCAAATTGAAGAAGCTGGGAGCAGAGCTCTTCACTATAACAGGAACAAATTATCTTGTCACTGTAGACTAATACTCTGATTACTGGGAAGTGGACCAGATGACTTCAACAACAACAGGAGAGATAGTGGAATGCTTGAAATCACGCTTCAGTAATTATGCCACTCCAAACATTGTGATGAGTGACAAAGGCTCTCAGTTCACAACTGAAGAACTCAGCTGCTTCACAAAGGATTGGGAAATTCAACATTATACATCACCTCCGTACTATCCGCAGTTGAATGAAAAGGGTGAGGCTGTAATGAACATTGCCAAATGTAGCGTAGATGTATCCAAGGCAATTCTCGAGTGGAGAAACACACCAACTGAAAGCATGGAATGTAGTCCAGTCCGAAAGCTAATGCCACATTGCACCCAAACTACTCTTCCAATAGCACAAAAGCAACGGAAGTCAGAAGTAGTATAAGGTGTGGCTTAAAAAAGCAAGGTGAAACAGCAGAAAGTAACATTTCATTTCAACAAGACTGCTAAACCAATGCCAGTGATGAGCAATGCAGAGCCCACCAGGGCACAGACCTTCAATGCTCTCAATCGGAGTCAGCCCACACGACAACTTGGGACATGCATAGAGCAGTTGTCACCTTGATTGTATGCATTGGGAGTGAATGACTGAATTTACCAATGCAATCTCAGGCATATACAAACACCCAGAGAAGCAGTTTCTTCACTGCGGATGGCCAGACAGGCAGATGAGATCTCACCAACTACACAGAGTACAGAATGACCGTCACTCACAGAGGTCCACCCATATCTAACAACGGAAGTGGAACAACAACAGTTACCATGGCAACAACAAGTGTCATGGGAGCGACACTTCCCAGAGAGGAAAATCTTCCAGACAAACAACCGATGGCAAGATGCATGCGTTTCATTAAGAGACTTGTATGATTCAACATGTGGGTGTGCAATGCAGGCGTAGAGACTGACAAGAATAACAGTTTGCCAGTGCATGGGAACAGTTGTGGTGTAGCGAATAACTCACAGTTCCGCACGATAATGCAAGTGAAGTTGTCTGTTGCTCATTATGGAAAGGGAGATATTTGGGTTTGAAAATGCAACCATTACTAAGTGGCCTTAGTACCACGCCTCCTTCTGCACTGTCTGGATCCGATCATTCTATGGCTTCAGTTTTTTTTAAATCCAGCCAAAAATTAGAAATTGTGGGCGGGATTTTCCAGCTGTGGTCGCCCCAAGGCTGGAAAATCCTGCCCAACGTCAACGGTCCATGTCCCGCCCACTACGATTCCCGTGGGATAGGAAATTTCCACCCTGTACCTTTAAAGAAAACACCCCCTTGTAACCGTATTGCATAGAATTATCCGGAACAGCGTGATCTTATTGATCACCTGGACGGTGGAAGGGTTGAGAGAAAAATCCAAATTATTTTCCTCAAATTAGCTTGAATTTTTATCTTTTCTTTGCCCCTCACCTGATTTTGGATGGGATGGAGACCCATGTCTATGATGCACAAGATAACACAATTGGATGGGACAGGTGAGATAGATGGAAGGTTCTTTTCCTGTCCCGACATTCACATAACAACTTATTTTTCACCTGACCTTTCCAACTCACCCAGAGAGGAGATTATTAACATGCGTCAGTAAGCAGTGAAACATCAGTGTGAAACTCAATGCAATGCCAAACCCTAAGCTGCTATCCATTACCTTCTGTGCTGAAACCTAATGTAGGGAGGCAAACAATTTCGGTAAAACTTATAAACTTTAAACCGGTCCCCAAAGGCAATTACTGCATTTTCCCATTCAGGCCTCTGGCATTACCGTCACACAGGAATTAAGCAAGACAGATCCTCAATTAGATTTCCCAATTCTTACAAAGGTTTTCAGAAAACTTGTTGTTGCTTCTGTTCAGCTGCCGCAGTTAATTATTGATTAAGACTTGGTTCTTTCTTGAAGTGGTGGTCAGAGTGTTGACGGGAAGGCTTGCATTATGGAGCATTGTATTATTTATAGCAATGAGTCAAATTGAACAGAAGGCCACTGTGGAATCGTCACAACATTATGCCGGGTAAAACGTCAGGTGGTTGTATGGATCTTGGGAAGTATACCTCATTCAGTTAATGAGGCATGCAAAGTTTGTTTTTCAAATTAGAGCTTGTGCTTCAGGCAACTTCAGGTGGCAGCTTCCTGGTTAATGCTTCACTGCAGGATATTTAGTTGAGGTATTTACTTAAGCATTACACATCTAGCTGTGGGAGCACACAGGGGGCGAAAACTAACTGGTAGAATGTTGTTTCTGGCAAGAAAACCAGCATGTTTCTCTCCAGAGAGTCTTGTCCACAGAGTCTCTGTGGGTGGAAGTTCGGAGTGGGAAGGGGTCGATCACTTTGCTGGGAGTTTTCTATAGGCCGCCCAATAGTGACAGGGAGGTGGAGGAGCAGATAGGGAAACAGATCCTGGAGAGTTGCAATAATAGCAGAGTTGTTGTGATGGGAGACTTTAATTTCCCAAACATAGATTGGAATATCCCTGGGGTAAGGGGATTGGATGGGGAAGAGTTCGTTAGGTGTGTTCAGGAGGGTTTTCTGACACAGCATGTGGACAAGCCTACAAGAGGAGAGGCTGTACTTGATCTGATACTGACCAATGAGCCTGGACAGGTGTCAGATCTCTCAGTGGGAGAGCATCTTGGGGATAGCGATCATAACTCTATCTCCTTAAAGCTTGCTTTGGAAAAAGAGAGGATCAGGCAAGCTAGGAAAGCGTTTATAAGGAGTGAGGGGAAATATAAAGACATAAGGCAGCAAATTGGAGGAATAAATTGGAAGGAGGTATTCTCGGGGAAATCTACTGAAGAGAGGTGGCAGTTTTCAAGGAATGTCTGTCTAGGGTTCTACAGGACAATGTTCCGAGCAGACAGAGAGGAGTTGGTAGGTTAAGGGAACCGTGGTGCACAAAAGCTGTGCGGGACCTAGTCGAGAAGAAAAGGAAAGCGTACAAAAGGTTCAGAGAGCTTGGCGAAGATAGGGATCTAGAGGAGTATACGGCTTGTAGGAAGGGACTAAAGAAGGAAATTAGGAGAGCCAGAAGGGGTCACAAGAAGGCCTTGGCGAGTAGAATTAGGGAAAACCCTAAGGCGTTCTATAAATATGTGAAGAGTAAAAGGATGAGACGTGAAGGAATAGGGCCTATAAAAGGTGAAGGCGGGAAAATCAGTACGGACCCAGTAGAAATGGCAGAGGTGCTTTTAATGAATATTTTGCCTCGGTTTTCACAGAGGAGAAGGACCTGGGTGGATGTACTGCGGGCTTGCGGTGGACTGAAAAGAGTGAGTATGTGGACTTTAACAAAGAGGTTGTGCTGGAATCTTTGAATGGCATCAAGATAGATAAGTCGCCGGGTCCGGATGGGATGTACCCCAGGTTACTGTGGGAGATGAGGGAAGAGATTGCAGAGCTCTGGCGATGATCCTTGCGTCGTCGATGAAGACGGGAGAGGTGCCGGAGGATTGGAGGATTGCAGATGTGGTTCCTATTTTCAAGAAGGGGAATAGGGATAGCCCAGGAAATTACCAACCGGTGAGTCTAACCTCAGTGGTTGGTAAGCTGATGGAGAAGATCCTGAGGGACAAGATTTATGAGCATTTAGAGAGGTTTAGTATGCTCAAGAATACTCAGCATGGCTTTGTCAAAGGTAGATCGTGCCTTACGAGCCTGGTGGAGTTCTTAAAAAATGTGACCAAACACATTGACGAAGGGAAAGCGGTAGATGTGGTTTATATGGATTTTAGCAAGGCGTTCGATAAGGTCCCCCATGCAAGGCTTCTCGAAAAAGTGAGAGGGCATGGGATCCAAGGTGCTGCTGCCCTGTGGATCCAGAACTGGCTTGCCCAAAGGAGGCAGAGAGTGTGTATAGATGGGTCTTTTTCTAATTGGAGGTCGGTCACCAGTGGTGTGCCCCAGGGATGTGTTCTGGGACCCTTGCTGTTTGTCATTTTCATAAATGACCTGGATGAGGAAGTGGAAGGATGGGTTGGTAAGTTTGCTGACGACACAAAGGTTGGTGGGCTTGTGGATAGTCTGGAGGGATGTCAGAAGTTACAGAGGGACATAGATAGGATGCAAGACTGGGCGGACAAGTGGCAGATGGACTTCAACCCAGATAAATGCGTCGTGGTCCATTTTGGCAGGTCGAATGGGATGAAGGAGTACAATATAAAGGGAAAGACTCTTAGTACGGTAGAGGATCAGAAGGACCTTGGGGTCCGGGTCCATAGGACTCTAAAATCGGCCCGGCAGGTGGAGGAGGTGGTTAAGAAGGTGTATGGTGTGCTGGCCTTTATCAATCGAGGGATTGAGTTTAGGAGTCTGGGGATAATGATGCAGCTATATAAGACCCTCGTCAGACCCCACTTGGAGTACTATGCTCAGTTCTGGTCTCCTCATTACAAGAAGGATGTGGAAAAGATTGAAAGGGTGCAGAGGAGATTTACAAGGATGTTGCCTGGATTGAGTGGCATGCCTTATGAGGATAGGCTGAGGGAGCTTGGTCTTTTCTCCTTGGAGAGACGTAGGATGAGAGGAGACCTAATAGAGGTATATAAGATGTTGAGAGGCATAGATTGGGTGGACTCTCAGAGGCTTTTTCCCAGGGTGGAAATGTCTGCTACGAGAGGACACAGGTTTAAGGTGCTGGGGGGTAGGTACAGGGGAGATGTTAGGGGGAAGTTTTTCACACAGAGGGTGGTGGGCGAGTGGAATCGGCTGCCGCCAGTGGTGGTGGAGACAAACTCAATAGGGTCTTTTAAGAGACACCTGGATGAGTACATGGGACTTAATAGGAACGCAGGGTTATAGGTAGGCCTAAAAGGTAGGGATATGTTCGGCACAACTTGTGGGGCCGAAGGGCCTGTTTTGTGCTGTAGTTTTCTATGTTTTCTCTCCAGATCTTACGACACTCCGCCAAAAAAAAAATCAAGGGATGTGTTTTCACGCCATCATATTGGGGTGGGGTGGGGGGGGGGGGGAGTCTCAACATGGCAACAAAACCCGGCTTCTCAAAGATCGGGCACCATCTTTAAAGTGCACCCAGACCAGAACTTCAATAAACCCCCCACCCCCCCCAGCCACCCCCCACCCCCCCAGCCCACCACAAAGGTCTCAGGGGCTGCTCTCCCCACTGCCAATCAGAGTTGGCACTTCTCTAGCCCTCCTCCCCCACCTCCAATCATTGGCCTCTGCACCACCACCACCCCCCCCCCCCCCTCACCCCATTCGATCATCAGCACCTTCCCACCTTCTCCCTTTTCCTCCCCAAAAAGAGTGAGCTGGACCCACTGGGCAGTGCCAACCTCTGCCAGGGAGCAGCTCCAGGGGCCATTGCCAGGCCACTGCCTGGCCATGTCCATCTCCTCCAGGGGCATATCTACTTTTATGACCCTGGGAAGACACCCCATGACAAGTTCATATCAAGGTGAACCTATTGTAAATGGCGCCAGCATGGCGACCACTGAATGTCCGTTGAGGAGAGGAGTCCGGGCGAGAGTGCTCGCTAATGACATCCAATGTGTCAAAAGGAGCGTTCCGCGGTCCCATGGCACTCCACCGGCAATGGGCCGGTAAGATCGGAATTTGGAAACTCACCAGCGCGAATTGCACTGTCTGGATTTTGAGCACGCATCACCATTCCCGCAGGTGGAGAGTGCGGGCACAAGATCACCCCTGGGATATTTGGCACATCTATTGAGGGCTTTTGAGTAGTAGTAATAATCAGGCAGTCATGTCAACTTTAAGGGTCAGCTTGATTTCATTTGGGATATGATGCATATATATCCATCCTGCTGCAGGTATTTAATGATGAGGGTATACTCATCATAAAGGGGACAAATCCTCTGGACCTCATAGGTGGTTGAATTGATTTGTTCTTCCAGAAGTCCCTAGATTCTGGAACTATCCCTGGGGATTGGAAAGTAGTAAATGCAATCCTCATCAATTCTAATAGTACTGTTAAATATAATTATGCAATCTTAAAGTCACATTTACACAGTACATATGACAGCACCAGGCATATAAGACTGACAAATCTCAGTATTGAAAGCATTTCTTACCTGTAAATTGCCCAGCCTTACCAACTCCTATTGTCCTCTTGCCTTGTTTCCCCTCACAAACCTGACCCCTTCATATTTACCTCAGGGTAAAGTCTGAGGTCCAACTGCCTTCAGCTGCTTAGACAATGATCTTCCCACCATCATCAGGTCAAAAGTGGGGATGTTCACTGATTGCACAGTGTTCAACACCATTTGCAACTCCTCAAGTACTGAAGCAGTCCGTGTCCAAATGCAGCAAGACCTGGACAATATCCAGGCTTGGGCGACAAGTGGCAAGTAACATTCACGCCACACCAGTATCAAGCAATGACCATCTCCAGCAAGATAGAACTATCGCCCCTTGACATTCAATGGCATTGCCATCACTAAATCCCCCACTCTCAAATCCTGGGGGTTACCATTAACCACAAACTGAACTGGGCTAGCCATGTAAATGCTATGGCTGCAAGAGCAGGTTAGAGGCTAGGAATCCTGTGGTGGATAACTCATCTGTTGACTCCCCCAAAGCCTATCCACCATCTACAAGACATACTTGCCTGGATGAGTGCAGCTCCAACAATACTCAAGAAGCTTGACACAATCCAGGAGAAGGCAGACCACTTGACTGACACCCCATCAATCACCCCCAACAGCCACATCCCCCACCACTGATGCACATTGGCAGCAGTGTGTGCCATCTACAAGATCACCAAAGCTCCTTTGACAGCACTTTCTGGACACCCCACCTGTACCATGCAGAAGGACAAGGGCAGCAAATGCATGGGAACACGACCACCTGCAAGTTCCTGTCCAAGCCTAATTTGGGAATGTATCGCCGTATCTTTACTGTCACTGGGTCAAAATCCTGGAACTCCTCCCTAACAGCACTGTGGGTGTATCCACACAAAATGGGATGCAACGCTTCAAGAGAACAGCTCACCACCACCTTCTCAATGACAATTCGAGATGAGCAATAGCAAATGCCCAGATATCCACGTCTCGTGGAAGAATTAAAAGAACACTTCAATTAGTTCACACCTCGCTCATCTAATCTAAAGAACATGCAAATCAAATTGACACAATAATTAAAGCAAAATGCTGCAGATACGAGAGATCTGAAGTAAAAACAGGAAGTGCTGGAAAAATTCAGCAGATCTGATAGCGTCTGTGGAGAGGGAAGTTAATGTTTCGAGTCCAACATGATTCTTCTTCAGAACTCCGTTTACACAACCTGCCTTCAAAATTTAACCCAAGATAGTTCTGGGGAAATTGAGCCTTGCCTCCCACAAGGCTAATATATCAGGGTTGAGATTAGTTTACCCCAGGATCATAGAAAATGCGCAGCTGATTCTTTCGCTGCTGCTGATCTTCCTTCATTGAAGTTCTTTGTGGAAATTGTTTTCCTAGTCTCACTGTCCCTGGTTTGAAATTAAAAATGTTGGCAATATTTTCAAAGTTAATGGAAAGTGAAAACATCACACAGTGCATAAGATTGTCGATTCGCTGCCCATCCGTATAGCACTGGTGAGGTAGACAAATTTCAACCCCATACTTGCTATACTCCACTCCCAATACTGAATGACCCAAGAAGCATAGCTTTCTTCCTTTAGTCTTTCATAAATGATGAAAGCTAATATTCTAATCGCCTTTTTCATTATTTCGGATACCTGTACCATGTCCCCCACAACTAGCAGAAGCGATTCACCATTAGCTGCCGGCAGTATTTTCCAGTCCCACTGATGTCTACAGTGTTTTGTGTGGCTCGCCCGTCTCACCATCGGAGAATCCGCTGCACGGACTGGAAGATCCCGCTGGTGAGAAGGGCCAGAAAATCCTGCTCTAACTTTCATTGATTTGTCAACTCAAAATCGTTTCATCCTCCACCCTTCTGCACCATGTCGGATGGCGATGGCCCAGTGGTATTATCACTAGACTGTTAATCCAGAAACTCAGCTATTGCTCTGGGGACCCGGGTTCGAATCCTGCCACGGCAGATGGTGGAATTTGAATTAAATTTTTAAAAATCCGGAATTAAGAATCTACTGATGAGCATGAAACCTTGTTGATTGTTGGAAAACCCATCTGGTTCACTAATATTCTTTAGGGAAGGAAATCTGCCATCCTTACCTGGTCTGGCCTACATGTGACTCCAGAGCCACAGCAACGTGGTTGACTCTCAGCTGCCCTCCAAGGGCAACTAGGGATGGGCAATAAATGCTGTAAGAAGTCTCACAACACCAGGTTAAAGTCCAACAGGTTTATTTGGTAGCACAAGCTACTAGCTTTCGGATCGCTGCCCCTTCACCAGGTGAGTGGGAGTTCTGTTCACAAACAGGGCATATAAAGACACAAACTCAATTTACAAAATAATGGTTGGAATGCGAGTCTTTACAGGTAATCAAGTCTTAAAGGTACAGACAATGTGAGTGGAGAGAGGGTTAAGCACGGGTTAAAGAGATGTGTATTGTCTCCAGCCAGGACAGTTAGTGAGATTTTGCAAGCCCAGGCAAGTCGTGGGGGTTACAGATGGTGTGACATGAACCCAAGATCCCGGTTGAGGCCGTCCTCATGTGTGCGGAACTTGGCTATCAGTCTCTGCTCAGCGGCTCTGCGTTGTCGTGTGTCGTGAAGGCCACCTTGGAGAACGCTTACCTGAAGATCAGAGGTCGAATGCCCATGACCACTGAAGTGTTCCCCAACAGGAAGAGAACACGCTTGCCTGGTGATTGTCGAGCAGTGTTCATTCAATAAATGCTGGCCAGCCAACGATGCCCATGTCCCACAAATGGATGATAAAAAAATTCTTAATCTCCTTCTGTTTAGAATATGCATATATTGAGTAAACAAAGAGATAGTCTTTTGGGGAGGATGAGCACTTGAGGAGAACAACGAGAATATGATAGATCGGTATTAGTGAGGGAGGAAAATTACAAACATGTATCTGTTCATATACATATGGAATGGAGGAGTACAACAGGCCTACCTCTCAATAATTTCTCCCAAGAAACTATCTTATGAAGAAATTGCAGGGCTACTAAGTAGTATTCATTGTTCCTGGAGACTGAAGTGTAGTAACTGCTGTATTGGAAGTACAATGCAGCAGCTAATTTTCACACAGCAAGGTCCCACAAATATATTTAACAATAAGAGGAGGACCAGATAATCTGTTTTATTAATGTTGGCTGGGGTTGGGTAGGACACGAAGGAAAATTGGTCCGTAGAACTTATAGAATCACTACAGTGCAGAAGGAGGCCATTCGGCCCATCGAGTCAACACCGACAACAATCCCACCCAGGCACTAACCCAATAATCCCATGTATTTACCCTGCTAGTCCCCCGACACTAAGGGAGAATTTAGCTTGTCCAATCAGCCTAACCTACTCATCTTTAGAGTGTGGGAGGAAACAGGAGCACCCAAAGGAAACTCACGCAGGCATGGGGAGAACGTGCAGACTCCACACGGACAGTCACTGAAGGCTGGGAACAAACCCGGGTCCCTGGTGCTGTGAGACAACAGTGTTAACCACTGTGCCACCTTGCTGCCCTTGCCATCTACCTGAGAGGGAAGAATGGACTTTAGTTTAATATCTCATCTGAAAGATTCCGTCACTACTACAGCATTTTCTTTCTCCACATTGTCCTAAAGACTTGGCCTAGATGCTTGTGTTATAGTGTCTGAAGTTAAACCTGACTCCAATATGAGAGAGTGCTATCACTGAGCCACAACTGACCCACTTAAGAGCCAAGGAAACTCTGTAAATTTGGTGCCATTGCTTCTCCAGTGGCTATGAAAGGGTGAAAGTAAAAGAGGTGGGGCAATGGAATAGGAAATTTATAGAATAGGGGGCAGCAGTGAAAAAAATGGTGAATTCAAAATTGAAAAGCACTGGACCATGGACGGATTATTAAGTGGATGTTTGGTACGTTAGCGGGAATGCTGAATCATTGACAGGAAAGAGGAGTCAACAGGTAATGTTTTCTCGACTGGAAATGTTGAAATAGGGTTATAAAAGAGGTGCATGCCAGAAATATTCGCTGGGCTTCTCCTACTCTTCCAAAGTAACTTTCAAATAAGGGGCAGAAACCACAGAAAACTGATAGAAACACCATTGCGGCCACTGCATATTACAACGGGTGGATGATTTGATCATTCTAGCTCATAGAGATAAGCTAAAGTTATCCCCTTCATCTGAAAATGTGGGAAATACACAGCCTTTGTCTGCTACCCTTTGTCCTTCGGCAAAGGTTTTCATGAACAACTCTCTGCTGAATCCGTATATTGAAGTACAACTTGTGGGTCATCAAACACACGCTGATACTTTGCTCAAGGAACCATGAATAAACTGAAGTGAATTAGGGCATTGGCATTTGACCCTGGCAGCATTAAAGTCACATCTGACCCTGATCTCCCCAAAGATCCACAACTTGAATCTTAAACAGGCAGGGTCACTGAGCAGGCAAAACTTTCACCTCCCACCCCCAGCACAAGATGCAGTGGCCAATTTGCAGCGAAGTCAGGTAAATCAGCATGGGATTGAAGATGTGATCTTACCGTTTCACTTGATCAGTTTATTATGTAAAGTTAAAGCACATGGGATTGCAGGTAATGTCTTCAGATAGGTAGAAAGCTGGTTAGCAGATAAGAAGCAAACAGTTGGAATAAATTGGTCTTTTTCTGATTGGCAGGCAGTGACTAGTGGGGTTCCGCAGGGATCTGTGCTAGGACCCCAACTGTTCACATTATATATTAATGATTTGGAAGAGGGAGCTAAATATAAAATCTCTAAATTTGCAGATGATACAAAATTGGTTGGGAGGGTGAGCTGTGAAGAGGCTGCAGAGATGTTTCAATGTGATTTAGACAGGCTGAGTGTGTGGGCATATGCCTAGCAGATGCGGTATAATGTGGATAAATGTGAGGTTATCCACTTTGATAGCAATAATAGGAAGACAGATTATTACTTGAATGAGTGTAAATTGAGAGAGGTGGATACTCAGCGAGACCTTGGTGTCCTCGTGCATCAGTCGTGGAAAGTAAGTGCGCAGGTACAGCAGGCAGTAAAGAAGGCAAATGGTTTGTTGGCCTTCATAGGGAGAGGATTTGAGTAAAGGTATAGGGAATGTTTTGCTGCAATTATGTGGAGCATGGGTGAGGCCACACTTGGAGTATTGTGTGCAGTTTTTGGAGTCCAGCAAAGATAAACCAGGCTGATTCCTGGGAGGCAGGTCTGTCATGTGAGGAGAAACTAAGTCGGTTGGGATTATGTTCACTGGAATTTAGAAGAGTGAGAGGGGATCTCATAGAAACTAATAAAATTCTAACAGGGTTAGAGAGGGTAGATTCAGAAAGAATGTTCCTGATGATAGGGAGAGTCCAGAACTAGGGGCCATAGTTTGAGGATAAGGGGGTAAACCTTTTAGAACTGAGGTGAAGAGAAATTTCTTCGCCAAAAGAGTGGTGACTCTATGGAATTCACTACCACAGAAAGTAGTTGAGGCCAAAACGTTGTCTGATTTCAAGAAGAAATTAGATATAACTCTTGGGGCTAAAGGGATCGGGGGATGTGGGAGGAAGGAGGGGATCAGGATATTGAATTTGATGATCAGTCATGATCATAATGAATGGTGGAGCAGGCTCAAAGGGCCGAATGGCCTCTTCCTGCTTCTAGTTTCTATGTTTCTTTGACCGAATAGCACATCAGGCTAACAATGTGATGAAGTACTGGAAATGCACGGCACTTCTGAGAGATAAAGGCCACTTGATTTAATTCAATCTTACAACATACCTGGGAAATTAAGGCACTTTTACATCGAAGCTTGGTAACAGTGGGACAAATGAGGGTGCATGCATATGTCAAGGCAACTCCTATTACCATACATTGAAAAAACTCAGTCTATCAAGTTTATTGTCAAATGCTTACCTTATTTTGATCCTGCAAAAAAAAATGGTTTTCTTGAATGTCCAGTGAGTTTATTTGGTTCGCAACTAATTTGAATCAGTCCCCGTTTCAACCCTTGATGTATACTGCAGTATTCTCAGCTAGGATGGTGGTTTGGATATTCAATTGCTCTCAATGTGGCACAGTGGTTAGCACTGCTGCCTCATAATGCCAGGGACCTGGGTTCGATTCCCGGTTTGGGGCACTGTCTGTGTCAATTCTGCACGTTCTCCACGTATCTGCGTGGGTTTCCTCCGGGTTCTCTGGTTTCTTCCCACAGTCCGAAAGACGTGCTGGTTAGGGTGCATTGGCCGTGCTAAATTCTCCCTCAGTGTAACTGAACAGGTGCCAAAGCGTGGCGACTAGGGGATTTTCACAGTAACTTCATTGCAGTGTTCATGTAAGCCGACTTGTGACACTAATGAATAAACTTAAACTTAAAGCTTAATAATTAAAGAGAGCTGAAATCAGCCAGGATCGATACTCTTAATTGCTGTTTGCAACTGGCATTGGAATAGCAGACATGTGACAATCAGCTGAAGCAAGTTTGGGTCAGTTATTATTCCTCAAGTGGATGAATAGTCTATTGGACAAAGCTCATGGATACGTATGACAACCTGGGCAAGGGACTGGAGCCTGCTTGATGACCTCACGCCAGCAATACCATCACAAAAGGATGATGTGAAAAGACACAACTCCGAACAAAAGGGGTTCTTTTTTTCCCTCGTCGTTTCCTTCAGAAAATAAGAAATCCTCCTATTCTTTTATTACCTGACCAACAAGGCTCATGAGACGAACATTTGCCACTGTTTTTCTCACTCTGACAAAGTACCTTCATCGTACCCCCTCCAAGTTTGACAGCACACTACTTAGTGAGATGTGAATGAGAACTTATCCAATTCAATGACGCAAAACGGTGAAACGGAAATCTACTTTGTCTTTCCGTCTTCCTGACAAGCCATCATGATTTAATTTATGAGGCATGAATACTCGCTTCAGTTGCCGTCTGCTGTACTCTGTTACTATCCTAGTTTATATTAAAAACAAACCGCTGTGATAGTATTGTAATCAACACTCTTTCACCTACTCAAATACTTACAAAGTGAATCTCTGTCAGGACCTGACAAGGAAACAGTTTTCAATCATTCTTGCACAATTTAAAATTCCACTGTTATTGCCAAGTCCTGTTGGAATGAAGTTAACTAGAAATAACATGGATATAATGTTGGTTATGATTTACAGTAAGGGTATTAAACTGCTTTGCGTACATTGCAGTAATTGATGCATTAGCATTATGGGATTAGGACTTTGTCCCTGCTTCTAAAATTTCCCTTGATATGGGATGAATTAATGCACAATAATGCGCAGACCTAATGATTAATACTTTGTTTTAGCTTGCGAAAGACCTGTTAAGCACAAATCAACAGCCACCATGTCAAACTACTCCTGCATTAATGGACCTCATGATAAAGGGGGTCTTATGCCAATGGGATAGTATCCAGGAGAGAGCAGGTCCAGAGACTGAAACCATAAGATATAGGAGCAGAAGTAAGCCATTTGGCCCATCGAGTCTGCTCTGCCATTCGATAACTGATCTAATATAATCCTCACCTCCACTTTCCTGTCTTATCCCAATAACCCTTGATGCATGCAATCCCTACATTACAGAAGAAGGTTGATTTAAACTCTGCCTATCTCAACCTTGAAAAACTTAACAGCCCAGCCTCCAAAGCCCTCTGCAGTAAAGAATTCTACAGATTCGCTACCTTCTGAGAGAAGAAATTCCTCCTCATCTCTGTCTTAAATGAGCAACCCCTTACTCTGAGATTACGCCCTCTAGTCCTAGACTCTCCCACAAAGGGAAACATTCCAGCATCTACTCTGTCAAGCCCCCTAAGATTCCTATATGTCTCAATAAGGTTGCCTCTCATTCTTCTAAACTCCAATGAGTACAGGCCCAACCTACTCAACCTCTCCTCATAAGAAAATACCACCATACCTGCGATGAACCCAGTGAACATTTTCTGGACTGCTTCCAGTGCCAGAATATCATTCCTAAGATAAGGGAACCTGGAACTGTTCACAGTATTCCAGAGTTGACAGTTCCAATTCTGATGATCAGATAAATTGGCGTTAGTTTTGTTGGACAAGACCAATGAGCAGGAAAGTGACAATTTGGTGCTTGGAAGTCTAAGACCATTGTAGATAGAAGCTCTAGACCTCCTCCAATGCCAGCAACAGAACCACTTCAACATCATGAGTTGGAGATGCTGGCGTTGGACTGGGGTGGGCACAGGAAGAATTCTCACAACACCAGGTTAAAGTCCAACAGGTTTATTTGGAACCACGAGCTTTCGGAGTGCTGCTCCTTCATCAGGTGAGTGGGGAGTTGGGTTCACAAACGCGGCATATATAGGCAAAGACACAATTGCAGGATAATGGTTAGAATGCTAGTCTTTACAGGTAATCAAGTCTTTCCAGGTACAGACAATGTGAGTGGAGAGAGGGACAATCATAGGTTAAGGAGATGTGAATTGTCTCAATTGTGTTTGTGAACCCACCTCTCCACTCACCTGATGAAGGAGCAGTGCTCCAAAAGATCGTGATTACAAATAAACCTGTTGGACTTTAACCTGGTGTTGTGAGACTTCTTTCATTTTGTGCTGCCTTGCAGCATCAGTAGAAAGAAGAATATCACTCAATCTTCTCAGCAATGGCCAAAAGCCTGACAAAGATGACCTGCTCGAAGTGACAAGTATCCCTCAATTATTCACGATATTTATCAATGTTGTGGAATATGTCTGGATAGAGATAAGAAACACCAAGGGGAAAAACCATGAGTGAGGGATGTATATAAACCCCATACTGTAGTGGTGATAAATGGTGGAATTAAGTTCACAAGTTCATAATTTCATAAGATACAGGAGCAGAATTAGCCATTCGGCCCAGCGGGTTTGCTCCTCCATTCGATCATGGCTGATATGCTCCTCATCCCCATTTTCCTGTCTTCTCCCTTTAAAAGCCACATATGCACTTCTGACTGAGGACACGGAGTTAGGGGTAGCATTCTAAGCAGTGCAGATCAAAGGCAAAGATCACAAAGAGTTATTGACATGTTAAGTGAATGGATAAAACTGTGGCAAATGGATTTCAATCTACGCAAATCTAAGGTCAGGAGAGAACTAAGTACTTTCAAAATGATGAAAAGCAAGAAACAGTGAAGGTTCTAGTCCCCTGGGGGTCCAAGTACACATATTATGAAAATGTCATGAACAGATGCAGCAAGTGATTAAAAAGACTGATGAATTTAGCCTCTATTATTGACAGAACATAGGCAATAAAGTGGATGAATTAATCGCCCAAGTAGATGTAAATGGGTATGGTACAGTTGGGATTAGGGATTCATGGCTGCAGGGTGACCAGAGAAGGGAACTGGACATTCAGGAGTATTCAATATTTCAGAAGGACAGACAAAAAGGAAAAGGCAGTGGAGTTTAATTCCTGGTTAAAGGAGAAATTAATTCAACAATGAGGAAAGATACTAGCTTCGATGTTCTGGAACACATATGGGTAGAGCTAAGAAACACCAATGGGCAAAAAACCATTAGTGAGGGATGTATATAAAAGATTAAAGTTTATTTATTAGTGTCACAAGTAGGCTTACATTGACAATGCAATGAAGTTATTGTGAAAATCCCCTAGTCGCCACACTCTGGCGTCTGTTCGGGTACATTGAGGGAGAATTTAGCACGGCCAATGCACCTAACCAGCACATCTTTTGGACTGTGGGAGCACCCGGAGGAAACCCACACAGACATGGGGAGAACGTGCAGACTCCGCACAGACAGTCACCCAAGCTAGGAATCGAAACTTACCTGCCCTGGCAACTTCAGTGAGATGTTCCCCCAACCCCCTCGTAACCCTCGCCCCAGACAGTGAATGGTAGCGGCTGCAGAAACTCAGGGGTTCAGCCACTGTACCGTATCAAGAAAATTGACACCCCTGCTCCCATGTCTAATTTAAAATTCATCTTGTGACCATTGACTATGGTGGCCTGTACATTCCGACCCAAATCCTGGTTTATGTGAACTGTGCACTGCACATGCGCATCAGAACAATACAGAAGTCCTGATGCACGAACATGCGTGCTGAAAGCTCACGAAGTTTAAACCTCTGATTCTACTTTTTAAAGCTCCATTGTTGAGTTGAAGTCTCTCCCTAACTCCCTTTACTTGCCCCGATGATAAATTAGTATTTACTCTCATTTATTTACGCACTTTTTTTTCTGGTCTAGCTACAGTGAGTAGAGACAGCAGACATTCTTTGGGTGGGTTTATTTTTAATGTGTATAAAAGATGTTTAAAATAAATGCAATGCACAAAAAATGATAGAAAGATTTTTTTTAAATTCTTTTTACAACTTTATCATGTAATTCCAGTAAAAAGTAGGTTCATATATAACAAAATGGATTTGCAGTATCTGTGATAAGTTTCAGCTAAAGTCCATTTGAATCATGCTACATATTTTAAGCAGTGTTATTTATCTCAATTTGATACAGTGTTGATCCTTACAAGCATCTTAAGGTATCAGGTGAAATGTGTTCTACATTTACAGTGGGAAGTATGCTGCTTGACTATTTCAAATGCTTTCGGAAAGTGTGTCCCTTAAGATGACATATTCAAGTCTGCTGCAAGCTGATGTGAACTATCTCTCTGATAGGTATTGCAGAATTCAGTGCAGATTGAAAATCTGGAGTCATGTTCCACCATTGCTGCAACATCACACTTTTAGCTTAGCTTCTTAAAATCACGAAAGTTCTTTTGAGGCTTTGATGTAGGAACTAAGATCATGAGGGAAGGATCAGGCTACATGTAAAATGAACAATTAATATGTCCAAACCCTCTCCCCCTCCCCTTTCCCTCCCCTCCTTAGCCTTCCTCACATCCATCCCTCCCTCCCTTACCACCTTGTTTACAGAGATAACAGAACGGTTGTGTTAATGTAAAAAAAAATTACTGATTTTTTTAAGGTAAATTTTTGAACAGTAAAGCAATTAAGGGTTATGGTGAGCGGGCGGGTAAGTGGAGCTGAGTCCACGAAAAGATCAGCCATGATCTTATTGAATGGCAGAGCAGGCTCGAGGGGCCAGATGGCCTACTCCTGCTCCGAGTTCTCATGTTCTTACGTTCTTATGTTGTGTAAAAATACATTTTTTTGCAAAACATTTGAAAAGATGAGACAATTCGACGAAATGTCATGGCGCAGGTGCTGAAGTAAAACGTTTATTGAAATGTTAACACAGTATCAAAGTTTTGTATTTGTAACAATATTTGTGTCAATAAATATTTTCCACTAAGCTTTACAGAATTAGCTAATGCTTTACTGAAACATTAAAACAAAACATTTACATGTGAAATGATGCAAATGCTTATTTGAAACATAAAAACACAACAGTTAAATATGAGATCATTGTAAATGAAGTAAACAAGGCAGAAGAATACTTATGATAAACAAATTTAGATTTTCCACGGCCCATAATGTGAACTGTCCTTTGCTCAGCCTCCTGCAGTAAGGTCTCCAAATCATGGCCCGAGACGTTCCGACCTCTCTTCTTCCCAATTCCATTTTCAATCTCCATATTCTAAATTAAAACATTCGAACACTTATCAGCATGCTACATGTAAAGTTATATAATAATATAATGCAGATTTAAATAGGAGTTTCACAGATTTAAAACAAATAACCTAAGTTCATTTATGCATATTAAATAATACTCACCTTCAATCATAAAAATAAAATTTAAAATTACACTTTAACTGAGCTAATAACAATAGGATTAACTACTTAAAAGAAATAGCAAAAAAAAAGAAAAAGCTTCAACATACCTTCATAGTAGTAAGGAATCTTTCTGCTAATTGTTCTCAATATTAAACTTCTGTTTCCAAACAAGACCTCAATGCACATTCCCAGTCTGGCCCCGTCATAAGGTGGAGATGCCGGCGTTGGACTGGGGTAAGCACAGTAAGAAGTCTCACAACACCAGGTTAAAGTCCAACAGGTTTATTTGGTAGCAAATACCATAAGCTTTCGGAGCGTGCTGCTCCTTCTCAGATGGAGTGAGACCACTCCATCTGAGAAGGAGCAGCAAGCTCCGAAAGCTTATGGTATTTGCTACCAAATAAACCTGTTGGACTTTAACCTGGTGTTGTGAGACTTCTTACTGTGCCCGTCATAAGGGGGCATGGTTAGAGTCCTCCTGCGCCGTGCTCGGACCTGCGGAGATTGTCCAACTGAAGACCAAAGGCTGCTGCTGGCCTGTAACCAGCGGTGTGCCTCAGGGATTGGCGCTGGGTCCACTGTTATTTGTCATTTATATTAATGATTTGGATGAGAATTCAGGAGGCATGGTTAGTAAATTTGTAGATGACACCAAGATTGGTGGGGGGTCTGTAGTGGACAGTGAGAAAGATTATCTCGGATTGCAACGGGATCTTGATCAATTGGGCAAGTGGGCTGATGAATGGCAGATGGAGTTTAATTTAGATAAATGCGAGGAGATGCATTTTGGTCGATTGAACAAGGGCAGGACTTACTCAGTTAATGATAGGGCGTTGGGGAGAGTATAGAACAAAGAGATCTAGGATAACATCTAGGAGTGGGCGGCACGGTAGCACAGTGGTTAGCACTGCTGCTTCACAGCTCCAGGGACCTGGGTTTGATTCCCAGCTTGGGTCACTGTCTGTGTGGAGTTTGCACATTCTCCTCGTGTCTGCATGGGTTTCCTCCGGGTGCACCGGTTTCCTCCCACAGTCCAAAGATGTGCGGGTTAGATTGATTGGCCATGCTAAAATTGCCCCTTAGTGTCCTGAAATGCGTAGGTTAGAGGGATTAGTGGGTAAATATGTCGGGATATGGGGGTAGGGCCTGGATGGGATTGTGGTCGGTGCAGACTTGATGGGCCAAATGGCCTCTGTAGGGTTTCTATGATTCTATGAACATGTTCCTTGAAAGTGGAGTCACAGGTGGACAGAGTGGTGAAGAAGGCATTTTGCATGCTTGGGTTCATTGGTCAGAACATTAAATATAGGATTTGGGACGTCTTGTTAAAGTTGTACAAGACATTGGTAAGGCCACACTTGGAATACTGTGTATAGCTCTGGTCATCCTATTGTAGAAAGGATATTATTAAACTAGAAAAAGTGCAGAAAAGATTTACTGGGATGCTACCGGGACTTGATGGTTTGGTTATAATGAGAGTCTGGATAGACTGGGACATTTTTTCCTTGGAGCATAGGAGATGAGGGATATGGGCCAAATGCAGGCAATTGGGACTAGCTTAGTTGTTAGAAAAAAAGATGGCATGGGCAAGTTGGGCCAAAGGGTCTGTTTCCATGCTGTAAACCTCTATGACTCTATGACTCTGTGAGTTAGAATGCAATTTTTGAGCGCAGGTAACTGGCTAAAAAATATCCGTACTCCAAAAACCTCCCTCAGGATAGACACTTCATGCTAAGTGGCACAGTGGTTAGCACTGCTGCCTCACAGCACCAGGGACCTGGGTTCAATTCTGGTCTTGGGCCCCTGACTGTGCAGAGTTTGCATGTTCTTCCCGTGTCTGCGTGGGTTTCCTCTGGGTGCTCCATTTTCCTCCCACAGTCCAAAAATGTGTGGCATATGTTGATTGGCCATGTGAAATTGACCCTTAGGGTCATGGGGGCTGGCAGGCTGGCATTGGTGTTGTGGGGATAGGCCTGGATGGGATTGTTGTCAGTGCAGGATTCATCAGCACTTTCTATTTCTTGGATACAGGTTGACGGGACTATTCCCTCTTCAGGTCTTTGAACTGTAGTTGAAAGCTTTCTACTGAAACATGCCGCTTTAAATTGGCCCCACCTTCTGAAGCAATGCCACTCAACATTTACGGTGGGACAGTCTTGGCACCAATGGGGCCTTCTCCCAGCCTTCTCCCAGCACAACGGATGCACTGGATAATGTCAGTAACTGCTCCCTCTTCCATTCAGAAGGTGCACTGGTGCCTCTATTGCTCGTAAACTAGACCAAGTCAGTGGTCTTACTCCACAAAGATTCTATACCACCCTGCATTCAAACCTGTATCTCCGTCCAACATTCAGCCTTTATTGTTGATGGCACTGCCTTGGACAGTGTAGATCTCCTGTGGGCTGCAGGAAATCAGATAAGGCTTCATCAAGCTCTCGCTCCACAATTCAGTATCGGGTGAGTTCATCTTTTAGTGCCCCACACACACACACATCTATCAGTCAAAGATGAATTCATCCATGAAAAAGTCACTACTTTCTCCAGATTCCTGAGTGCACCTGTTAATAACATTCCTCCAAGGACTGAAATGTGATTCAAATGTTTCACTAACCTCTTCATGTTGTGTCCTCATTAACACCATGGTTGGAATTCTCCAGCCCTCCATGTCCCATCGTTGCTGCAAGCAAGGACGGAGAATTTGGCACTCCAGCCAAATCTCCACTCACTGCAGTAGGAGCAGAGAATCCTGCTGGTGTGAATGGCCAGAGAATTCTGGCCCATGTCCAATGAAAATGTCATCTGCACTGCCTGCCAATGGAATAGAGGAGTGTACTGACCTGTTCTTTATTAGGCTTCTGTGCTAACCAGAAAGTGGTCCTAAACCTTTTGAACCTGTGATACCAGTATATTACTTGGTCAGGTACGTCCATGTGATCAAAGGATTTGGGTAGAGGTAAGATTTGGCATGTTCACTATGACGCTTACCAACTTTTACAGATGCACCATAGAAAGCATTCTTTCTGCTTGTATCACAGCTTAGTACAGCACCTGCTCTGTCCAAGACTGCAAGAAATTACAAAGGGTCGTGAATGAAGCCCAGTCCATTACTCAAACCAGCCTCCCATCCATTGACTCTGTCTACACTTTCTGCTGCTTTGAAAAAGCAGCCAGCATAATTAAGGACCCCATGCACCCCGGACATTCTCTCTTCCACCTTCTTCCATCGGGAAAAAGATGCAAAAGTCTGAAGACATGTACCAACTGACTCAAGAACAGTTTCTTCCCTGCTGCCATCAGACTTTTGAATGCACCTACCTTGCATTAAGTTCACCTGCTCTACACCCTGGCTATGACTGTAACACTACATTCTGCACTCTCTCCTTTCTTTCTCTGTGAACGCTTTGTCTGCATAGAGCGCAAGAAACAATATTTTTCACTGTATACTAATACATGTGACAATAATAAATCAAATCAAATCAAATCAAATCAAGCTTTCTCTATGATTGTTACTTTTAGTCGGCTTTCTCTGAACTCTGTTGATGCTCTTCTAGTCATTCTTTGGCTGCTTTTGTATTCGATGGCTTTCATTTCCCTACCACCACTGGGGATCCATGTTATTCAGCAAGCTGACTGTTACCACCATGAAACTGCATTGTAAATGGTCCCAAATTGTGTCGGAACATACCCTATTGGAAATGAGGTCTCCAGGAACATTCAAACGTTTATTAGCTGTATACAACTATGTACAGGGATAGATATGTACAAAGCTCCTACCAGAAGGATCTTTCTCTGAGCTCTGGTCACACATAATCTGACATCACTGATGACGTATGTTAGCTATTAGTACAATGGTTCTTAATGCTTTAAACTGCACAAAATTTGGGTTAGATTTCCTAGAATTTAGAAGGGTTGGATTAAAATTGGAGCTTAATCTCTTTGAAATTATTATTATATGATAGTGATATGGCCAATTGTGTTTGCTGCCTATGTGCTTGCGGTCTCCACAACTGGCACCACTTGTTATGTATGTTGGGGCATGCTCCTTTAAGAGAACGAGTCAGGTGACCTGGGACTCAAGCTCCACCCCTGGGTGTAAATCAGTCACCCTTTCCTTCATATCGGTGTACAACCGATTAGTAAAATCCGCGTAGATAGGAAAGCGGCACGGTGGAACAATGGTTAGCACTGCTGCCTCATAGTGCCAGGGACCCGCTTTCAATTCCCACCTTGGGTCACTGTCTGTGTGGAGTCTGCACGTTCTCCCCGTGTCTGCATGGGTTTCCTCCAGGTGCTCCAGTTTCCTCCCACAGCCTGAAAGACGTCTGGTTAGGTGCATTGGCCATGCTAAATTCTCCCTCAGTGTACTCGAACAGGCGCTGGAGTGTGGTGACTGGGGGGATTTTCACAGTAACTTACTTGCAGTGTTAATGTAAGCCTGTCTGTCACACTAGTAAATAAACTTTAAAACTTAAATAAGTTCTCAACGTGTGATGCTAACAACCATAATGCTCATACTGTGCTCAGCAAATCCTCACTGTCTCACAACGAGAGCAACAAGGTAAAAATCACAAAGAAACTCTATGTTCATCGTGTGTTACGTTTCTCGATACAGTCATCAATCCTTGAAGCACAACCTAATCTTCTTCCAATGGCCTTCTTCTGCATTGTGTGGATTCTATGATTCTATCCATGAGTAAGGAGTCACCTTACACTTCATAGAAACATAGAAGAAAGGAGCAGGAGGAGGCATTTCAGCCCTTCGAGTCTGCTCTGCCATTCATCACGATCATGGCTGATCGTCCAACTCAATAGCCTAATCCTGCTTTCTCCCCATAACCTTTGATCCCATTCGTCCCATGTGCTGTATCCAGCTGCCTCTTGAATACATTCCTCTGTCAAATGGTTGAAAGTATTGTTGATGGCTTTGTGTGTATCAAGTACTGAAAATACGAAGCATTACAATGAGGTTTATTATTGATAACATTCAAAAGCCCGATCTATTTGCAATAGGAAACAAAAGGCGCATGTGCAGTTGATACTGGGAGCGATTTTCCAGCTTCCCGTGCCAGCCGCAGATTGTGCCGATACTGGAAAATAGTGTGTGGGTTGGAAACCGGTCCCGCGCCTGATGCCGAACGCTTTACAATCGTCCCGGTCCCTTTCTACTGGGGCAAACCGGATCACGCCCAGGAAGAACATAAGGCTGATTAGTATATTTAAAGTAGCATTTAAATATGTGTAGTCTGTTCCCGACACTGGATTCTCTCAGGACCCTCTGTCCCACGGGTGCGGTGTGAGACTGGCAGGAATCACTAATGGCTTCCACTAGCAGAGACCAGGCGTGATGGACACACCTGGGGGCTCAGAGGCCATTGAAATCCTGGGTGGCTATGCACATGGCTGGGCAGTGCCCACCTGGCAATGCCAACCTAGCACAGTGCCAGTTGGGCACTGCCAGTGAGCCAGGGGCTGTGCCTAGGCGGTGGGGCCTGAGCAGGGGCGATGATTGAGGGGGGGTTGCTATGATGCGGGGGGGCGCTAAAATGGGAGGCTTTGATGGGGGGGATTTGAGGGGGGCTTTATGCACAGGTGGAGCTTGAACGGGGTGATAATTGTGAAGAGATAAAGAAAGGTGTGCACTTCTGTAACATCATTCACGATCACAGGGTATCCTAGAGCATTGTGCTGCCATCAAAATACTTCTCAAGTATAGTCACTGTTGTGATGTAGGAACTTTGGCAGCCTGGTGGCACAGTAGTTAGCACTGCTGCCTCACAGCGCCAGGGACCCGGGTTCAATTCCAGCCTTGGGTCACTGCCTGTGTGGAGTTTGCACATTCTCCCCGTTTCCTCCGGGTTCTCCAGTTTCTTCCCACACTCCAAAGATGTGCCGGTTAGATTGATTGGCCATGCTAAATTGACCATTAGTATCAGGGGGATTAGCAGGGTTGGGGTTATGGGGATAGGGCCTGGGTGGGATTGTGGTCGGTGCAGACCTGATGAACCGAATGGCCTCCTTCTGCACTGTAAGGATTCTATGATTCGATGATTTCAATCATGCACAGCAAGCTCCGAGCAATGGGATTCAAGTTAGACAGAGATAAGTATTTGTCAGGACCCCGGCGGGAGTCCTCTGCTGTTCTTTAAAGTACAGTAAGAAGTTTAACAACACCAGGTTAAAGTCCAACAGGTTTATTTGGTAGCAAAAGCCACACAAGCGTTCGGAGCCTTAAGCTCCTTCTTCAGGTGAGTGGGAATTCTGTTCACAAACAGGGCATATAAAGACACAAACTCAATTTATAGAATAATGGTTGGAATGCGAATACTTACAGCTAATCAAGTCTTTAAGATACAAACAATGTGAGTGGAGAGAGCAACAAGACAGGCTAAAGAGATGTGTATTGTCTCCAGACAGGACAGCCAGTGAGACTCTGCAGGTCCAGGCAAGCTGTGGGGATTACAGATAGTGTGACATGAACCCAATATCCCGGTTGAGGCCGTCCTCATGTGTGCGGAACTTGGCTATCAGTTTCTGCTCAACGACTCTGCCCTGTTTATATGCCCTGTTTGTGAACAGAATTCCCACTCACCTGAAGAAGGGGCTTAAGGCTCCGAAAGCTTGTGTGGCTTTTGCTACCAAATAAACCTGTTGGACTTTAACCTGGTGTTGTTAAACTTCTTACTGTGTTTACCCCAGTCCAACACCGGCATCTCCACATCGTTCTTTAAAGTAGCATGATGGGATTTGATTCATCCAACTGAGAGAGATATCGTGGTTTAATGTCGAACCAGAGGTGCAGGGCCCTCTCAGTGCTGCACTGGAGAGACAGCGTAGAGTTAGTGCTCACGTTTCTCAAAGGCAACCTGATCCCACAACCTTCTGACGGAGGGTCATTCAGACTTGACATGTTGCTTCTATTCTCTCTCCACAGATGCTGTCAGACTTGCTGAGATTTTCCAGCATTTTCTGTTTTTGTTTCTGATCCCACAACCGCCTGACTCAGAGGAAGCTGCGTTATCCACTGTGATATTGGCCCGGTTATCCGTGATATGCGTGCCCTGATTAAACGAGCTTTGTGTTTTGTGTTACCCTTTCTTTTCGGGATGCGCAGATCAGAGCTGCCCAAAATAACAACTTGGTGGAAAAAACAGCGGTAAAATTGCTGCTGAAAATAAAATAACAAAAGCAGTCATTGCAATGACTCAAGGGTATCTGAGTCAGACAATTCAGCTGCACAGTGCACAATTTCTAGGAGGTGGAGAATTCCAAGTGACTCAAGCCTCTACTTTCTCAGAAGACTAAGGAAATTTGTCATGTCAGCTACAACTCTCACCAACTCATACGGATGCACCATAGAAAGCTTTTTTTCTGGTTGTATCACAGCTTGGTATGGTTCCTGCTCTGTCCAAGACCGCAAGGAACTACAAAGTTTCGTGAATGTAGCCCAGTCCATCACGCAAACCAGCCTCCCATCCATTGACACTGTCTACATTTCCTGCTGCCTCGGAAAAGGAACCAGCATAATTAAGGACCCCCCGCACCCCGGATATACTCTCTTCCACTTTCTTCTGTAGGGAAAAGATACAAAAGTCTGAGGTCACGTTCCAACCAACTCAAGAACAGCTTCTTCCCTGCTGCCATCAGGCTTTTGAATGGACCTACCTCACACTAAGTTGGTCTTTCTCTACACCCTAGCTGTAACACTACATTCTGCACTCTCGTTTTCTTCTCTATGTACGGTATGCTTTGTCCATGTAGCATGCAAGAAACAATACTTTTCACTGTATACTAATACATGTCACAATAATAAATCAAATCAAATCACGAGATGAGAAAAATGCAAGATTAGGTGATAAGAGATAAAGTTGCCATCTGTGGAGCAGAGACACAAACTACCCATAAGTAGAAGGAGAAGCTTGATTGGCGGGTGAAAAGGTGACAAGGGGTCAACACATAATTCATGTTTCAAGTGTGTGAAAAGACAGAGACGGGAGGATTGACAGAAAATGCTGCGATTGAATCTAGTCCACCCCGTCTCTAGGCAAGGCAGACTGAAGGGAAGTATCTCTGCTCCTGGCACTGTTGAAGTGACTGTGAGAGAATGCAGTATACACACTCTTCGCTACGTGACCTGTCACTCGTAGCAGGCAGCAGCAATGGAAAATGACAGGCAGATTCGTCCAAACACTACCCAAGTCGGGGCGCAGGGAATCTAATCTTACTGCCCAGTCGTGCAGGAAGTTTGTAGAGGAATAGGCTGCAGTTCAGTGTAAAGAACTATTCAGAAGAGCAATATCCCCAGGACCAATCTTCATGTTTGTTCAACATCAATCTCTGGCCCCACAGAATACAATGGCAAAGGTCAGATGTTTTACGGGACAAAAGGGCTAAAGCTTAATGGATGCAAGGACTGTGAAAGGTCAGTGCCTGAAGGCAATTAGTAAACTTGGAGACTGTTTGCTGTGAGCTGAGAAAGGTATTTACCCCATTAGTTCAGGGCAACAAGGTACCATATTGACTGGAGTACAAGCTCCAAGGAAAATCACTGCTTATTTCGATCACTGCTTTATCTGGATGTGTGCTATTCCTTAGGCTGCTTATGTTGTAGCTCACAAGCTCAATAACTTCCTCATCTTCTCTGGGTAACTGCCTTTGCTGGGGTAGGATTTCATGGTGGCCCAAATGACAGCACGTGTGCACGTCTTGGTAAATCTGGGCGAGTCTGAGGAATCTCCGACATTTGCTGAAATGTAACTTCTGAACAAAGAACGGTAAACATTTTTACACATTGAGATTCAGATCCATCAATCATCACAGGTACATTTACTTTGCACGGTGACACAGTGGTTAGCACTGCTGCCTCACAGCGCCAGGGACCCAGGTCTGATTCCCGGCTCGGGTCACTGTCTGTGTGGAGTTTGCACGTTCTCCCCCCGTGTTTGCGTGGGTTTCCTCCGGGTGCTCCGGTTTCCATCCACAGTCCGAAAGACGTGCTGGTTAGATGCATTGGCCATTCCAAATTCTCCTTCAGTGTAACCCGAACAGGTGCCGGAGTGTGGCGACTAAGGGACTTCCACATTGCAGTGTTAATGTAAGCCTACCTGTGACACTAATAAATAAACTTTAAAACTTAAATAAGTTCTCAATATGTGATGTTAATGACCAGAATACTCATACTGTGCTCAGCAAACGCTCACTGTCTCACAACGAGCGGAACAAGGTAAAAATCACAAAGAAATTCTCTGTACGTCGTGTGTATGATGTTTCTCGATACATTCATCAATCCTTGAAGCACAATCTAATCTTCTTCCAATGGCCTCCTTCTGCACTGTGTGGATTCTATGATTCTATCCACGAGTAAGGAGTTACCTTACACTTCTTAGAAACATAGAAGATAGGAGTGTGGCGACTGGGGGATTTTTACAGCAATTTCATTGCACTGTTAATGTCAGCCTACTTGTGGCACTAATAAATAAACTTTTCAACTTTTTATTCACACATTGAGATTCTGACCCATCAGTCATCGCAGGTACATTTATTTCATCTTCTTTGCCCCGGTTCAAATTGATAATTTGATAATACCAGAAATGGGGGTTTTTAGCAGCCTGCAGACAGTGGGTTGTCTAAATCCCAACACTTTGCCTGGCTGGGGATTTGGCTGTTAGTCCCACTCTTTAACATTCACATTAGTTGAACTAGCTCTGCTTGAGTTTCTGAAATGGCCGCTGCTGGGAAATATTTAACCTGGAATGTCAAAGCATCATCTGGGCAACTGCTCACAGGTTATGTTTCTGTCGAGAGGGAATGTAGATTGTAGAAGATCAGTGTCGCAATGCTCCACAAAGTGGTGTTAGTCCAGTCCCTGGTGTACAGGGTTTGAGTTGTAAATAGTCCACAGTAACGTTCCACGCTGGTGAGTGTCAGCAAAGGAACTGTAGATGATCCCAGGCGATGTCATGACAAAGGGTCACTCCATGTTTACAAGAAGGAGTGGAGAAACACACAGCCCAGTTTGACATTAAACAGAGACCTTCAGCTGTCACGCCCAAGAATAGGAATTCAGGGAATTTTCTCTTTTAGAGAAAGTTTCGTTCAATGATCGGGAATGTCACTGCCTGAAAGTGAAGCAGGTTCAGTAACTTCTAAATGGGAGCGGCACAGTGGTACAATGGTTAGCATTGCTACCTCACAGCTCCAGGGACCCGGGTTCAATTCCAGCCTCGGGTCACTGTCTGTGTGGAGTTTGTACGTTCTCTCTGTGTCTGCGTGGGTTTCCTCCGGGTGCTCCGGTTTCCTCCCCCACACTCCAAAGATGTTCGGGTAAGGTTGATTGGCCATGCTAAATTGCCCCTTAATGTCAGGAAAATTAGCAAGGTAGATGCATGGGATTATCAAGGTGGGGCCTTGGTGGGATTGTTGTCAGTGCAGGCTTGATGGCCTGAATGGCCATACTAGAGGGATTCATAGAATCATAGAAACCCTACAGTGCAGAAAGAGGCCATTCGGCCCATCGAGTCTGCACCGACCACAATCCCACCCAGGCCCTATCCCCATATCCCCACATATTTACCTGCTAATCCCTCTAACCTACGCATCCCGGGACACTAAGGGGCAATTTAGCATGGCCATTCAGCTCATCGAGTCTGCACTGACCACAATCCCACCCAGGCCCTATTCCTGTAATCCTACACATTTATCCTGCTATCCACCCTAACACTAGGGTTAATTTAACATGGCCAATCAACCTAACCCAATTATCTTTGGATTGTGGGGGGAAACCGGAGTACCCGGAGGCAACCCACGCAGACACGGGGAGACCGTGCAAACTCCGCACAGTCACCCGAGACCGGAATTGAACCCGGGTCCCTGACGCTGTGAGGCAGCAGTGCTAACCACTGTGCCACCATGCCACTCGGTTATCTCCCGCCACCCGGGGTCAGTGGAGAATGTATTCCTACACATACTGGCCATTTAAAATTCCAAAGAGTGTTCACTGGCTGGAGTCATGTCTTCTGCCCCTCACTTGTGAATAAGTCGTGCGTCAGAAGGCCGCTGACCCCTGGAGCCCCAACAGAGCTAGTAACACAGTGGGATGACAAACAGATCCAAAGTTCTGGAATCCAGGACCACGTAATAAGTGCAGGTGCTCTCATTTTGAGATGGGGAAGATGGAGAGATAGATGGTGTTGGGGGAGGGGGGTTCTTGATGGAGAGGCTGGTGAGGAGGGAGGACCTGTAGGGGGCAGACGATGTTGGGGGCGGGGAGGGGGGACGGTGGTGGGATGGGAGTGAAAAGAAGGCTGTTCAAGAAGGCTCCCACTTTTCTCTCCTGAGGCTTGAGTAGGGTGACTTTCTGGGCTTTCTGCTGCTCTTGCACTCCTCCCGCTGGCCTCAGAATTGAGCATCCGTAGAATTGACAAAAACAGGAATGGCAGCATGGTGGTTAGCACTGTGAACCCACACCCCAGAGTGGCGATTGTGGGAGCCCCACCCAGACCCCCAGTTGAACCTATCCGTTTCCCCCGGGTCTTCTCTGGTGGCCCCTGAGCAGTGTGCAGCATAGAAAGTGCTGGCTGCCTGAGTGCTCAGCTCTGAAGCCCTCCTCGGAGGTTCACGCCAGATTCACGCTCTTGTAAATGGCGCCGAGCTGACATTGCACCAGCACCCGCTGAAAATTCAGTGCGGGATCAATTTTTTCTTTATTCATTCATGGGACATAGGCGTCGCTGGCTGGCCAGCATTTATTACCCATCTCTAGTTGCCTGAGGGAAGTTGAGAGTCAACCACATTGCTGTGGCTCTGGAGTCACATGTAGGCCAGACCAGGTAAGACCAGCAGATTTCCTCCCCTCGAGGACGATTAGTGAACCAGATGGGCTTTTACGACAATCGACAATTGTTTCATGGTCATCAGTCGATTCTTAATTCCAGATTTTTAAAAATTGAATTCAAATTCCACCATCTGCCGTGGCGGGATTTGAACACGGGTCCCCAAAACGTTAGATGAGTCTCTGCATTAATAGCCCAGTGATAATACCATTGGACCATCACCTCCCCCATATCCAGAGAGAGTGCTCGTTAATGATTTACTAATGTCTTGAAATGAGCGTTCTGCGGTCCCGTGGCATGTTTCACGCCACTCCAGTGGTGATGATCGGAACTTGCTGGCGCAAATTGCATCTTCTAGATTTTGAGCATGTGCCGCCATTCATGCAGACAGGCATTGTGGACTCAAAATCACCACCCCCCCCCCCCCCCCGCCCCACACTCCCTCTCCCCCCCACCCCACCCCCCCGCCCCACACTCCCTCTCCCCCCCACCCCACCGCCCCCCCCCCCCCCCCCCCCCCCACAGTTTCTGTCAACTCAATAGACAAGAAACTATCTGATGACAATGCACTGTGCCAACAACATGTGAAGATCAGCAACTTGAAACAGTCTGAAAGTTTGCCAAGTGCATAGTCGAGAGTAAATCCGTGGTTCAGGATCATTTTTCCAGTGGCTGTCAATTTCTCAGGAACTGCAGGACAAGCCATCATTTCCTATTTGAATTGGCATCGGGTTTAGACAGGAGGTGAGAGGTCACAATCCATTCCTCATCTTGGGACAGTGACTGATACATAATTCGAGGAAGGTTTTGGCTTGCAGGAAGTACAATTGTGTGTACAGACTTGGAATTACTTTAAGAGATGCTAGGGTGACTCAAACTATGAAGATGGACAAAAAACTCCAGAGGGGCATTTCAACTGAACCTGCGGGCTGGAAAAACTGTCAGCTTGGGCGGAGCAGCATTTTAACACCTTGCCTGATATTAACCCCCAACGGGAGTAAAGCCAAGCCTTGTGTAAAAGGAGACAGACTTGCATTTATGCAGCTTGGATCTTGACCCCAGGACATCCCAAAGTGTAGTGGCTGTTTTAATCTAGGAAACACAGAGGTCAACTTAAACTTAGAAAAAGTTCCTGCAATCTGCAATGAGATGTATCCAGGAAATCTGCTTTGAATGATATTGGCTGAGGGATAAATATTGGTCAGGACACTGGGGAAAACAACCTAGCTCTTCTTCAAAATAGTGCCAATGGAAATTTTACACCCACCTGAGAGGGAAGAATGCACCCTGCTTTTAATGTCTCTTCTCAAAAGCAGCACCCTTGACAGTGCAGCACTCCCTCGGCACTGGCACCGGAATAAGTCAGATTCACACCACACAACTGGCAGGCATCTCAAACCAGGGAGAATCAACTACCTCCCCACTACATTCATTACCATCACTGAATGCCCCACCATCACCAGCTTGGGGGTTGCCAAGTGTGGTGATTGTCCCTTGAAGAGCAATGCAGCAGAGTAAGGGTCACATGGCTTGTGTGACCAATTGGGACTCAGGGTGTGGAATCTCCCAAGGGGTGGAGTCTTCATTGACAAAGATACATTTTGAAAGCTAGGGTGGCATGGTGGCACAGTGGTTAGCACTGCTGCCTCATAGCACCAGGGACCCGTGTTCAATTCACAGTTTGGATCACTGTCTGTGCAGAGTCTGCATGTTCTCCCCGTGTCTGCATGGGTTTCCTCCGGGTGCTCCGGTTTCCTCCCACAGTCCAAAAGACGTGCTAGTTAGGTGCATTGGCCATGCTAAATTCTCCCTCTATGTACCCGAACAGGCACCAGAGTGTGGCGGCTAGGGAGTTTCACAGTAACTTCATTGCAGTGTTAATGTAAGCCTACTTGTGATACTAATAAATAAACTAAACTAAACTAGCTACAGCCATGAAGCTGCTGTACAATTCTTATTAATAAATACCCTTTCTGTTCACTGATGAAGCCTGGGAAAGTGCATCTTTACACCAAGGCTTCTTCGACAGCACTTTCCAAACCCACAACATTTCACATCTAGAAGGACAAGGGCAACAGGCACATGGGAACACCACGAACTGTAAATTACCCTCCAAGTCACGCACCATCCTGTCTTGGAATTATATCAATGTTCCTTCATCGTAGTTCATAGATTATAGATCATAGATTCATACAGTGCAGAAGGAGGCCATTCGGCCCATCAAGCCTGCACCGACCATAATCCTACCCAGGCCCTAACCCCATAACCCCATGCATTTACCCTAGCTAGTCCCCCCCCCCCGATATTAAGGGGCAATTTACCATGGCCAATCCACCTAACCCGCACATCTTTGGATTGTGGGAGGAAACCGGAGCACCCGGAGGAAACCCATGCAGACACGGGGAGAATGTGTAAACTCCCTACAGTTTACTGGCCAGTTGGGTCAAAATCCCGTAATTCGCGAATTCAAAGTCACTCTTGGTGTACTTACTGCTGGGCTGCAGCAGCTCAATAGCTCTCCATCACCTCCTGAAGGGCATTTATAGATAGGCAATAAATGCTGGTCTTACCCACATGCCATGAATAAATTAAACAAAAAATGTTCATTTGCATTTCAAATTATTTCACGCTTCACTCGCTTCTGCTGAAATCCACAAGCAAAGATATTGGGAGTAGTTTGACAAGCACACTTAATTCATCCAATGACGCTTCACCCAACAGGCAGGGCTGAACTACGGAGACGGTCCCACATTCGTTTGATATTGCTTTGTTATTTACAAATGCTGGAGACTCTCGGAACAAAAAAAAAGAGAAACACTGAATCCTTCTGCGAGGAAACACGGCCAACTGATTCCAGCCATGAATTATTCGCAGCTCCCTGGCGCCCGGCTTCTCAATGGAGCAGAAATGATTTGTGTTAATTCAGCTTTGCATAAATATAAATCACGTTGCAAGCATTTTTGGAACAGCTCCACGTGGTCCTGAGTCCTGTGGATTCTCTTGCTGTTTTATTCATTACCAATCTTCTGTTGTAGATGCGACCAGACTCTTGTATCACTGCTGACTGTCACCTAAGTTGCAGTAAAGTACGATGCAGGGCAAGGGACATTGTCATGCAGTTACGCCGTGGGTGTCAATGCAATTATACAGGGCCTTGATGAGGCCACACCTGCAGTACTGTGTGCAGTTTTGGTGTCCTTATCTGAGGAAGGATGTCCTTGCTACAGAGGACTTACCAGACTTATTCCTGGGATGGCAGGTCTGTCATTTGAGGAGAGACTAAGTCGGTTAGGATTATGTTCACTGGAGTTTAGAAGAGTGAAAGGGAATCTCATAGAATCTTATAAAATTCCACCAGGGTTAGACAGAATGGATTCAGAAAGCGTGTTCCCAATGGTGGGGGAGTCCAGAACTAGGGGTCATAGTTTGAGGATAAGGGGTAAACCTTTTGGAAAGGAAGTGAGGAGAAATTTCTTCACCCAGAGAGTGGTGAATCTGTGAAATTCACTACCACTTTGAAGCCAAAACATTTTGTGATTTCAAGAAGAAATTGGATATAGCTCTTGGGGCTAAAGGAATCAAGGATATGGGAGGAAGGGGGAGGATCAGGATATTGAATTCGATGATCAGTCATGATCAAAATGAATGGCGGAGCAGGCTCAGAGGGCTGAACGGCCTCCTCCTGCTTCTAGTTTCTAAGTTTCTATGTCACCAGGGAGGGGAATAAGAGACATTTATATCGCGCCTCAGGATGTCCCAAAGCATTTTGCAACCAAATGATTTACTTTTGAAATGTAGAGCCCAACTCTACCGCCAAATCCCACTTTACCATCTTCTGGTCCGATGCGGATCCGCGCTCTAATCGACCTGCCAAATAAAAATCCGAAGTCACCGGTGCAGCCTCCGAAGAGCGGGGTCAGAGACTGCAACGGCTCTCTGACCCAGCTCCTCCTCTGAGGGGGGGAGGTGGAGAGGGGGTGTGACGTATCATCCTCTGGGGGTTTGGGGTGTGGGGGGGGGGGGAGGCACTGCCACTCTGCGGCCGATCAGTGGGGAGGGAGGGGGCAGGGGGTTCTGCTGCCACTCTGCGGCCGATCAGTGGGGAGGGAGGGGGCAGGGGGTACCGCTGCCACTCTGCGGCCGATCCCTCTTCCCTACCAGAGGAACAAATCCCTCCTCTCCGGAGTGGCCGCATACTTCAAACACCACGACTGTCATTATTCAGCTCAGTGGAACCCCTTGCCCCCTCCCCACCGATCGGCCACAGAGTGGCCGCGGCCCCCCCCCCCCAGGGGATGATCGGTCACACCCCCTCCCCTCCCACCACCCCCCCCCCCCCCCCCCCAGAGGATGATACGTCACATGCCCCCCCCTCCTCCCACCTCCACCACCCCGCCCCCCGCCCGCCCCTCCCCCCCCGCCCCACCCCCAGATGGTCTGGGTCAGAGAGCCGCTCTCTCTGCTTTTTTCTCCCCGCCTGGGCGCGCTGCTTCAGATTTTTTTCGAACTGCGCATGCGCAGTTCAGAGCTCCGATCGTTCCGGCAGCGCTAAGCCCCGTCCACAGCACGAATTGGACCGGAGCCGGCGAAACGCGTATGGGCGCGCTGGAAAGAGGATTCCGGGCTCGGACCCGTATTACGCCCGGATCCCACCCTTCGGCTCCGATTGGTAAAATCGGGCTCGTAGTCACTCGTGTGATATCTGGATGCATACTGGTGCTGTCACTGGACTCATAATCCAGAGGCCCAGAGTAATGCTCTGGAGACACGAGTTCAAATCCCACCACAGCAGCTGAAGGAATGTTAATTCAATTAATTATTAAATCTGTAATAAGAAGTTAGCACCAGTGGATGGTGATGGTAAAACTACCAGATTGTCACTAAAGCTTTTCAAGAAGTTAATGTGCCCTCGTTACTCAGTCGGGACTACAGGTAATACCACTGTGGTCGATTCTTAACCGAAATAGCACAGCAAGACACTCAGTTATATCTAACTGCTACACGGGGATAAAAAGCTACACTGGGTGCACCTCGACCGCGTGGACAAGCACCTGATCATCACCTTCTCAAGGGCAATTCAGGATGGGCAACAAATGCCAGCCTTGCCAGCAATGCTCACATCCCAAGGGCAAATAAAAGCTCATTTATGCAGAGCAAGATCCCACACACAGCAATGTAATAATGACTGTATTGTGCGTCCATAAAAATTGGCCAAGACATCAATTTCTTCCTCAAAATAGTGCCACAGAATCTTTTATTTCCTCCTGAGAGGGGAGGTGATGGCCTCGTGGTATTATCGCTGGACTATTAATCCAGAAACTCAGCTAATGTTCTGGTCACCCGGGTACGAATCTCGCCACGGCAGATGGTGGAATGTGAATTGAATAGAAAAAATCTGGAATTAAGAATCTACTGATGACCATTGTCGATTGTCAGAAAAACCCATCTGCTTCACTAATGTCCTTTGGGGAAGGAAATCTGCCTTCCTTACCTTGTCTGATCTACATGTGACTCCGGAGCTGCAGCAATGTGGTTGACTCCCAATTGTCCTCTGGACAAGGGCAACTCAGGATGGGCAATAAATGCTGACCAGCCAGTGATGCCCATGTCCCATGAATGAATAAAAATGTTTTAAAAAGGAGCGGGCCTCTTATGAAAACAGAATACCCGCAACAGCGCAGTGTTTCTTCAGATCTGCACTCGTAGAATCCCGACAGTACAGAAAGAGGCCATTCGGCCCATCGAGTCTGCACCAACCACAATCCCATCCAGGCCCTATCCCCATATCCCTACAGATTTACCCACTAATCCCTCTAACCTACACATCTCAGGACACTAAGGGCAATTTTTAGCATGGCCAATCAACCTAACTCGCACATCTTTGGACTATGGGAGGAAACCGGAGCACCCAGAGGAAACCCACGCAGACACGAGGAGAATGTGCAAACTCCACACAGACAGTGACCCAAGCCGGGAATCGAACCCAGGTTCCTGGAGCTGTGAAGCAGCAGTGCTAACCACTGTGCTACCGTGCCAGGGAGTGGGACTTTCAACCTCCTGATTCAGAGGGAAGACTGTTACCAACTCAGCCATCCAAGCCCTCCACCCGGAACCTGAAATGCACCACGCCGTTGGATACCATACTTTGCTCTTCCCAACTTGGAGGCAGTGGCTTGTTTCTTTGTCTCTAAGCAGATGAATGATGGTGCGAGAGGATGTCTGGGGTATATGGTCTCCCCTGATCTGTAGTTTGGGTAACCAGTTTGCAAACTACTTCTGTTCAGTCCACAAGTGTAATCCTGAGTTTCCAGCTTCCATGTTAATTCTCTGCGCCTCTTGCATTCTGATCTCTATGTCCTCGGCCATCTACATTGTTCGGGTGAAGCTCAACAGAAACTTAAGGAGCAGCACCTCAACTTAAGTTATCATTTTGCAGCCTTCCATACCCCAAGCTGGACTGAAGTCTCCCACTTTGAGACTAAGTGCATTGGGAGGTGGCCATGCAGACCAGAATGGTGAGATCCTGCGCCAGATTCTGCGCTTGGAACCTTATTAATTACGAACATGCGAGTTCCCCTCCAACTCTCCTGGCTGGCCAGTAGCTGACTCATCCACCCACCCTCAGCTGACCGGTTTGAAGTTGCCAGCGCCATATATAAATACGAGCCAGTCCAGCACATTCATATCCCTCTCTCCGGCCTACCTGTCTTCACCAGACCGTGCAGGGTGTCAGCAGGGGGAAAAGGCTAGCAGCCTCAAGAAGAAGTCTGTTCCTCAATCCAAGCACCTTCCCCCCTGAGACCATGCCCCACTTGAGCCCCTAGCCACTGCATCTGGGGTCTTCATCCTTACCCCTCTGCCTGTCATTCACCTGATGAAGGAGCAGCGCTCCAAAACCTCATGATTCCAAATAAACCTGTTGGACTTTAAACTGGTGTTGGGAGACTTCTTACTGTGTCCACACCAGTCCAACACCGGCATCTCCACATCATGTCATCATGAGTCCTTACCCCGCCCTACCCCTCCTTGCACAGCCCACCTTCCACATTGCCCACTTGTCTTCTTCAGTTCATCCCCCACAACCCCCACTTTGCACTAGACCCCTGGTGGAATTTTGGACCTTTATTGTGGTGGTTGCATGAGTCCCACAGCACAGTGCTGCCCAGATAGACACTAGGTGTGTGGCACTCAGAGGAAGGAGACCCCTGTACTCCCCAAGCCCAGGCACAGTGCTGAATCACAACAGTGACACAGGAGGATCAGTGGGTCCAGCAGCATGGCGCTGTCCATGAAGACCAGCTTAGCAATGGAGATGGAGGGCAGGAACCAACCTGAGTGGTGAGCACCAGCAGCAGCGCAGCCCTGTGGCAGGAAGACTTGGTTGCACTCGCTGCACAGTCTCTGGTGAACTGAGGGTCACTTTGTGCAAACCATTCTTTAGTAATTGGCTTTGACACTGATGTGCTTTCCCGCTGGTGGGAAGATTGAAAAGCCTGATGGAACAGTGGTGGGCAGCAGTTTTAATGAACATTCGTGGGATGCCAATGAATGCAAATGGTGTTTGTGCCACTGGCCAGTGGGAAGATCAACCAGCCATTAATCCGCCGCTGGGAGAATTGCAACATAATGTTACATTGGCAGATTTATGAAGTTTTGGCTCTCGCCAGATTCCCTGTGTCTGCCCGCCACAGGTGAATGGGCAGGATTCGGACATCAAATTCAACAGTATCAGATCATAACTTGAACTTTTCAGGCAGCACCTCCTGACAATGATTCTGCTATTGCCATTTACACCTCCTCTTAACCCTTTCATCTGTTTCCTTGAGTACTATCCCTTTACACCTTGCATCATCATCCATATTTTCATTTAAACTCTCCTGCCTTATATTCTATCATAGACCTTCCCATCGATCTTTCATCCCGTTCGCCCCCATTCCTCTGCCTCCATACTTACTAAAAATCTGTTTCACTTATTTTTATTTTCTCTAGTTATTCCGCCCCCCCCCCCCCCCCCCCCCCCGCCCCTCTAGTTCTGATGAAAGGTCATCAACCTGGGTGGCACGGTGGCACAGTGGTTAGCACTACTGCCTCACAGCACCAGGGATCCGGGTTCGATTCCGGCCTCAGGTCATTGTCTGTGCGGAGCCTGCACTTCGTCCCCGTGTCTGCGTGGGTTTTCTTCGGGTGCTCCAGTTTCCTCGCACAGTCCAAAGATGTGTGGGTTAGGTGGATTGGCCGCGCTAAATTTCCCCTTAGTGTCAGGGGGAATTAGCAGGGTAAATGTGTGGGGTTATGGGAATAGGGCTTGGGTGGGATTGTGGTCGGTGCAGACTTGATGGGCTGAATGGCCTCCTTCTGTAACGTAGGGATTCTATGATTCTATGAACCTGATGCCTTCACTTTGTTTCTGTCATCACAGATGTTGCCAGGCCTACAGAGTATTTCCAGAATGTTTTGTTTTTATTTCTAATTTACTCTCCACAGAGCTCAATCAGCATCATGCCCTGGGCAGTTTGCCAATATATTTCTAGTATGCATTGTCAATAGATGAACTTCTCCACTGCTAGCGATGGGCTCATTTTGAAAATGATGCTCGATGCGTATGTGTTATTCATGGAAGAGCAAAAATGAATCTCACTGCAAACATACTGTAGCTCCAGTCTTCAGCTGAACTTCAGTGAGAATACACTTTATAGTCAAAAATTTGAACACTGGCTGGGATTCTCCGAAAAAGATTCTAAGTGTCGGATTCGTGTGAAAACTGGAGTAATTCACGCTGGTTTTTTCAGTGGGAGTTCAGAGAAGAATCTCCCACACTCTGTGCACTGCAGAGGCCACCAGCATGAATATCATTACACTTCAGGGGGTGGGGCCTATTCCCACTGGAGAGACTGAAATCAACGCGCTGAGTGGGCCATTGCGCATGTGTTGATCTGCCAGCACCGAGGTCGGCGCATGCACAGTGGCCCCACACTGATGGCTTCCCGATTGCTGGCCAGCTCGATTGCTGGCCAGCCCCATGACCCCCTCAATGCAGCTCTCCAACCCCCCCACAGCCCGATCGATGGCCCCCCCCCCGGCCATTCCCAGGCCCAGCCCCGACAAACCAACGACCCGCCATGATCTCTAGCCCCCTCACACTAATTTCCTCCCCCTGACTGTAACACCCCCTCCGCAGTCCCAACCCCCCTTGCAGGGCCGACCCCTCACAGCAGGCTGACTGCCCCCCCAGCTGACCCCCCCACACCCCCAGGCTGCCCCGATCATTGGGCTCCGTGCTTCACCCATTGATCCCCATGCAGAGTGGCAGCGGGAGCCCCCACCCCCACCGATCGCCCCTAGTCCCCACCCCCTATATGCCTCGCCCCCTTGCCCAGTGGGCAGTGCCAAGGTGCTCCCTAGGCATTGGCACGTTCCTCCTTGGCATTGATGTGGAGATGCCGGCGTTGGACTGGGGTAAGCACAGTAAGAAGTCTCACAACACCAGATTAAAGTCCAACAATGCCCCCTTGCCATTGCCAGGGGGCCAGGCTGGCACTGCTAAGTTGCCAATGCCCACCCCCTCTGGGGAGCCTGACCCTCTGGGGAGCCTTGATTGTCCCTCTTCACTCCAGCAGGGTCGGGCCACCTGTTCCCCGAAAGCGGGGAGATACTGTGAACCCCACGAGAGTGAAATACTCCTGACAGGGGAGAGAGGCTAACTCGCCCAGAGACTTCAGTCCCGGGCCCACTAATTGCAGTTAAAATATATTTAAATGACTATGCGCATGCATAATGCAGCTCTGCACCTATTTCTGCCGCAGAGATGATGGCGCCGGAAATCCAGTGCTGGGGATGTGCTCGGGACCGGACACCCAGCACAGATCCTCTGGGTTGGGCACTGTCTAAATCCCCCCGGCCATTTACACTAAAGAATTAGGGCAGCAGGATGGGAGAATCACCCCCATTATACGTCCTAGCCATTTTCTACCAGCAAGCTTCCCTTATGAGGGAAAATCACCATGCTTAGAACTTGAGTGACTTATGAACCGATAGAAAGCAGAGGGTTGGCATAAATGGTCCTTCTCCAGCTGGCAATCTGTAACTAGTGGGGTCCCACAGGGTTCAGTTCTCGGACCACAAATATTTACAATCTATATCAATGATCTACAAGCAGGGACAGAGTGTAACATAGTGAAATTTGCTGATGAAATTTGCTGATGATACAAAGATTGGAGGTGTAGTGGACAGTGAGGAAGGTTTTCAAAGCTTGCAGAGGGATTTGGACCAACTAGAAAAATGGGCTGAAAAATGGCAAATGGAATTTAACGCAGACAAGTGTGAGATATTGCACTTTGGAAGGACAAATCAAAGTAGAACGTACAGGGTAAATGGTAGGACTCTGAAGAGTGCAGTTGAACAGAGGGATCTGGGAATACAGGTACAGAATTCCCTAAAAGTGACGTCACAGGTGGATAGGGTCGTAAAGAGTGCCTTTGGTACATTGGCCTTTATAAATCGGAGTATCGAGTATAAAAGTTGGAGTGTTATGGTAAGGTTATATAAGGCATTGGTGAGGCTGAATTTGGAGTATTGTGTACAGTTTTGGTCACCTAGTTACAGGAAGGATGTAAATAAGATTGAAAGGGTGCAGAGAAGGTTCACAAGGATGTTGCCGGGACTTGAGAAGCTGAGTTACAGAGAGAGATTGAATAGGTTGGGACTTTATTCCCTGGAGCGTAGAAGATTGAGGGGAGATTTGATAGAGGTGTATAAGATTTTGATGGGTATAGATAGAGTGAATGCAAGCAGGCTTTTTCCGCTGAGGCTAGGGGAGAAAAAAACCAGAGGGCATGGGTTAAGGGTGAAAGGAGAAAAGTTTAAAGGGAATATTAGGGGGGGGCTTCTTCACGCAGAGAGTGGTGGGAGTGTGGAATGAGCTGCCAGATAAAGTGGTAAATGCAGGGTCACTTTTAACATTTAAGAAAAACTTGGACGGGTTCATGGATGAGAGGGGTGTGGAGGGATATGTTCCAAGTGCAGGTCAGTGGGACTAGGCAAAAAATGATTCGGCACAGACAAGAAGGGCCAAAAGGCCTGTTTCTGAGCTGTAATTTTCTCTGGTTCTATGGACACGTAAAAAAGATGGGAAAGCAGGCTGTGATGAGGAAATAAAAAGTTTACAAATGGATATTGACAGGCTACGGGAATGGGCCAGAATTTGGCAGATGGAGCTTAATGTGGATAATTGTAAGGTTATCCATTTTGACCGGAAAAATAAAATGGCAAATTACTATTTAAATGGGAAACTGATTCAAAAGGCGTCTGTGCAGAGGGATCTGGGTGTCCTTGTGCATGGGTCTCAGAAAGTGGGAATGCAGGTACAGAATGTTATAAGGAAGGCAAGTGGAACCTTACCATTTATTGCAAAGCGTCCAGTGTGTAAAAGTAGAGAAGTGCTGTTACAATTGTAGGAGGCATTGGTGAAACCACACTTGGAGTGTTCAGTTTTGATCACCTTCTTTGAGGAAGGGTGTGGTGGCACCGGAGGCGGTTCAGGAGAGGTTCACTATATTGATTCCAGGTTTGAAGGGGCTGTCGTATGAGGAGCGGTTGAGTAGCTTGGGCTTGTACTCACTGGAGTACAGAAATATTAAGGGGTATTTGATTGAGGAATATAAAAAACTCAATGGGATTGATAAAGTAAATGTTAACCAAATGTTCCCCCTTCTCGAACAGTCTAGGACAAGAGGTCATATTGTAGAGCAAGAGGGGGGAGGTTCAAGAGATAAGGAGCAGCTCCTTCTCACAGAGGTTTGTGAATCTATGGAATTCACTGCCCCAGAATGCAGTGGATGCAGAATCAATCAATGGATTCAAGAAAGAGATAGATAAATATTTGATCAAAAGCGGGATAAAGAGCTGTGGGGAAAAGGCAGCGAATTGGAGTTAGGATGAGATGGAGATCAGCCATGATCGTATAGAATGGCAGAGCGGGCTCAAAGGGCTGGATTGGCTACTCTCACTCCTAATTCCTATGTTCCTGTGAATTGCAAACTTGGTGGCAGATGGATGAAATTTTCTAGTCCTTCCCGATGGCTGGATGTTACACACCCTCCGATGGCAACCCCCACCCCTCCACCACCCCCCGCCCTGGTATGTTCCCTGGCAGCGGATGGTGCTAGGCATTCAAAACTAACCATCGGCAGAACTAGAAAATCCCACTGTCGGCTAAATGTAGGCCAACACTGGAAAATACGCTGTGGGGGTACTGGAAAACGCTGGCCAGGAAAGATATGTCTGAGACATTGAGTGCCCCAATACTTTAAACCTTGTAAATCAGTCAGCTCAATTTCTGGTTTCTTCTAAGCAGAGTTTCCTACAGTCCCATGGAACCCATAAAATCCCTACAGTGCAGAAGGAGGCAAATTGGACCATTGAGTCTGCACTGACTCTCCAAAAGACCATTTTACCCAGGCTCACCCTGCAACCACAACCCCACACACTTGCCATGGTCAATCCACCTAACCTGCACATCTTTGGACTGTGGGAGGAAACCAGTGCACCCGAAGGAAACCCACACAGACACGGGGAGAACGTGCAAACTCCACACAGACAATCACTTGAAGGCTGGAATTGAACGCGGGTCCCTGGCACTGTGAGGCAGCAGTGCTAACTACTGTGCCATTGTGCCACCTGGTATCGAAAGTAACCTTCTGCCTTTCAAAGTTTGGGCAATCCTATTATTGTTAGAAAGGTAAAATTCTTCTTCTGATATTCCACATTAATTGTCCTCTTATTTTGTGGATGGCATGCATGGATTGGTGTGTATATTATTTTGCCATCAAAAGCGTATCTCTCAAGGCATCTTTCTTTAACTTTAAATAAAAATAAAGATGTTGGATGTCCAGGCTGACATTCTCAGCATTGACATGATGGATATATAATATATAATTTACTATTCTGAGGAAGATATACACAGTCAAAATATCAATAGCTTGTCTCGTCCCTCTAATCTATGGTATTTTTCTTTTTAATTTGCAGTTTCCCCTTTCCATTTTCCTGTTTACTTCCCTGGAGCTTAGAGATTTTTCAACATTCTAAACCCTCATTTGCAAAGATCATTTTGTTAAGTTTTTCTTCTTGGTCAATAACAGATCATTAAATTGCATCGGAGTGCATTGCCGGAATTTTACCGCCTCACCTGCCTGAGGCTCGTAAGATCCTGCCCGAGGCCAACGGTGAATGCCGTTCTTCAAGCCTCGCCTACCCCGATTCTGGGGTGGGTGTGCCGGTAAAACTCCGGTCCATAAGTTTTATAGTGCAGAAATAGCCAATTCGTCTAAAAGATCTACTCCATCCAGTCTTTATACTCCACACACGCTGCCTCACCTTGTGATCTGGTCATATCAACATACACTTCCATTCATTTCACATTCATGTACCTATCTGGATTCCTCTTAAATAACCTATGTTGTTTGCTAATTTTGGTGTTCAACAAATGTGGAAACATCTTCTCTATGTTTAGCCATTATTCTCATAATCTTAAAGACTTCCTATTTCTGAGTTGAAAATCTTCCCTGACAAGTAAATCTCTTCATTCTGGTATCGTCATTGTAAATTTCTTTTTGTATCTCATATATCAATCTATATCTATAATCCTCTATATCAATGTTTTTATTTAGAATCACAGAATCCCTACAGTACAGAAGTAGGCCAATTGGCCCATTGAGTCTGTATTGACAACAATGCAACCCAGGCCCTATCCCTATAACACCATGAATTTACCCTAGCTAGTCCCCCTGACACTAAGGGGCAATTTAGCATGGCCAATAGACCTAACCTGCACATATTTGGACTGTGGGAGGAAACCGGAGCACCCGGAGGAAACCCACGCAGACATGGGGAGAACATGCAAACTCCACACAGACAATGACCCAAGCCGGGAATCGAACCCTGGCGCTGTGAGGCAGCAGTGCTAACAACTGTGCCACCGTGCCTCACCTATTCTATACAAGTTCCTGTTCTATATAAGTTTAGCAGATACCTTTTTTACTCTCCAATTCAATCCCTTTACTGTTTTCATTTTGCTTTTTTTTTAATGGTCTAATCATTGTGAATCCGTCAGCCATACAGTTACTACATGGCGGACGCTCACTGTCAGGTCTTTTTGATCAATTGTCAGACAAGTGCTCTATGAGCTTTATCTTCAAATTGAAAAATCATAAATCTTTGCTAATACAGACAAAGACCTTTTGTCACTTCAGTCCAAATGAAGTGCATATTCCTTCCATTTTTTCTGACCAACTCTGGTAACTTTTAAATTTCAACTTTCAAATTATATGGGACATGTTAAGAACTATTCGCCAGTTATATGAACAGAAGGAATGGTCCTTGTGTGTTTCTATTCAGAAACTTGGAGTAGCAATGATTTAGTCTAGTATCTTTTATACGGGTTTGTTGGTGGTCTTAAAAACTCTTCGAAACATTACTTCATCAACAGTAAACCCAGTTCACACCTGAAATTTGCTCCAGTAACCCTTCTGAACACAGGAAGACACACATTTCGGTTCGTATGATTTAGTATCCATTTCAGAACTGCAGGAAGAGTACAACTAACCGTTTATTAATCTCCACTGAATGCCGACCTCCTGACGCAGAGCCAAGTGACTGTTTCTCTTCATCATGACTAATAGGTAATCCTAGTTCTTGTTGACCCGGAGCACAACACAATCTTTTCATCCCATTTCTTGGCCAAAATCTCTTCCTCTCAATGGGGACACGCTTCAGTCCAAATGAATAACATAACAAATTCCTGTATCGGAACATATAGGATGTTTGGGATGTGCTAGGAAACATGACAAGTTTGTCACTTGAACTTACCTCTTCTAATTGCCACAGATGCTGTTTAAAGTCCTGGCGAGAAATGTCCTACTCCTGGTTCTGCTACGTTGCTGACACCAGGCACATGGTTGTGTGCCAACCTAATCGGAAATATTAGTCATCCTTTACTTGCAGCAGATGTCCATGAAGAAATTTGGGTTAATTCTTCATGAATCAATTCAATGCCAGTTAGCTCCAGATGGCCATGTTTTAAAGACTATCTGCTTTAAGTTGCCCGTGGCTTGACTTTGTCTAAGACTGCAGCCTTTTCACTTTGTCCAAGCTAATAGTTCCCAGTTTCAGACGTACCCCCTTCAGCAAAGCTTTGTGGTGTTAGCAGACAATAACTCCTCCTCTAGGTATCTGAGGAGCAACGCTATTGGTGAATAATAAGCAACCAACAAAAGAATAAACGTTCAAGATTCATAATTGCTGGATTTATGAACTTCTGGCAATCAGACTGGTGTCGCTATTAGGTTAAGGCAGTACTAAAGAGCCTTAAAGTTTACATGATGGCCAGTGTAACATTGATTAACAAATGTACTTTTCTTCCACAATAATATTATTGCTGGCTTGTTTGACTGTTATTTTCCTTTTGATTTAGGGAACCTGGACATTTATACTCGAACATCTTCCGAATTAAAATCATTGTTGCTGCAGATATAGACACTTTGGAGATTTCTTTTTATGCATGAGCCTTCAGTCAAACAGTCATCGAGCATGAGCTAATTTCCCAATGGTGACTCTCCTAATCCCACCCCTCTTGGCCCATTGTGAGCAAATGTTTTGGAACTCACCAGAGGGGCACACAAAACGATATACAAACCGCTCTGAAAGGGGTGGAGGATAAACTTAATGGGCTGCATTCTGGGATAAAATTCATAGAATCATTGAATCCCTACAGTGCAGAAGGAGACCATGCGTCCCGTCGAGTCTGCACCGACCACAATCGCACACAGGCCCTATCCCCATAACCCCATGCACTTACCCCTAGCTACTCCACCACACACTAAGGGCAATTTAACATGGCCAATCCACCTAGCCCACACATCTTTGGACTGTGGGAGGAAACTGAAGCACTCGGAGGAATCCCACGCAGACACAGGGAGAAAGTGCAAACTTCACACAGTCAGTGAACCCGGGTCTCTGACTCTGTAAGGCAGCAGTGCCAACCACTGTGCCACCATGGTAGCTTAATATTTTTCATGTTTGCGAAACTTCTTTGGGTAACAGAAATATCAAAAAAACCTAATGAATTTGGAGGAAAGGAAATAAGTCTGCAGTCAGCACGTGCCACTCTAATCCTCTGATTAATGGATGGTGAGGCGGAGCTGGTGCGGAATGAAATGGCAGAATCATAGAATCCCTACAGAGCAGAAGGAGGCCATTCAGACCATTGAGTCTGCACTGATTCTCTGACAGAGCATCTTGCCCAGGCCTTATCCTGGTAATCCCATGTCTTTACTCCACTAATCCCTCCTAATCTTGGGACACTAAGGGACAATTTAGCCAAGACAATCCACTGAACCTGCACATCTTTGGACTGTGGCAGGAAACCTGTGGTGAACCATCGTTGGTTCACCACTGGGGGTTGTTATTATGTTACTGTTGGGCTAGGGTGTTGTTACTGTGGGGGTTGTACAATGTTGTTGGGTTAGGGTGTTTACCTGTTATAAGTGTTATCATGGCACATTCCAGTGGGGTCCCGCCTCCGGTGGCGAGGTATAAGACCCCCTGCTCCGGCAGGACCCCTTCAGTCTGAACTGGTGTCATAGAAATCATAGAAATCATAGAAACCCTACAGTGCAGAAACAGGCCATTCGGCCCATCAAGTCTGCACCGACCACAATCCCACCCAGGCCCTACCCCCATATCCCTACACATATTACCCGCTAATCCCTCTAACCTACGCATCTCCAGACACTAAGGGGCAATTTTAGCATGGCCAATCAACCTAACCCGCACATCTTTGGACTTTTAGGAGCTCGACGGCCCTCGGGTAAGTGTTAGTAGTTCCATTGTTACACAATAAAAGCCTTCAATAGCGAAGCCTTGGTTCCACGTGCTTAATTGTCGCGCATCAATTTTATTGTGTAACAGAAAACTCACAGCTGTACAAAAAAAAAGAGTATGGAACAGATCTTAAAACCGAATCGTCTGGCACTGGACCCACGTGCGGTCGGTGCCGCTAACACATTCGACCACTGGTGGAAGTGTTTCAAGGACTACCTGGCAGCCTCTGTAGCTATCACTACAGACAGTGATAAACTCCAGGTCCTCCACGCAAGGGTAAGCGACACGATTTATCTCGCCATTCGTGCAGCTCCCACTTACCCGAGGGCCGTCGAGCTCCAAAAAAAACAATACACGAAGCCACCCAACGAGATACACGCTCGTTACCTCCTCGCTACACGACGTCGGCAGTCGGGCGAAACCATGGAGGACTACGCCAATGAGCTCCTGCAGCTTGCCAAGGGTTGCGATTGTAAAGACGTATCAGCCGAACAATATATGTACGACCTCGCCCGAGACGCGTTCGTAGCAGGGGTAGGGTCCTCGTACATCAGACTTAAATTGCTGGAAAAGGGGAATCTCGACTTGACCCAAGCAATGGAGATGGCTGGGATGCTGGAAGCGGCGTCGAAGAGCTTGGCGCTGTACCCCGAGGACCACGTGCAGTCAACGTGGCAGGAGCAAGCTCAGCTCCCTCCTCGCCCCGCTAACCCGCGCTCCCAGATCGATCCGACGACGGCGGCAGCTCCAGGTGGCCAGCGATGCTATTTTTGTGGTGGGGCCAAGCATCCACAGCAACAGTGTCCGGCAAGAACGGCAATCTGCAGCCAGTGCGGTAAAAAAGGCCACTACGGCAAAGTCTGCAGGTCTAAGTCTAAAAACGGCAGTGCAGCTTGGTCTAAGTCTAAAAACGGCACTGCAGCTTGTAACCCTCCAGAACGGAGACAATCTCCTTCGGCGTCGCAGTACCCACGAGGTCAGACCACGTGCGAACCCAGGACGGCGCCATCGTGGCTGACGGAGGAGGAGGAAGACCACCAGGAGTCGCTGCGTTTGGCGCCCTCGCCCACGTGCGATTCATGGGGGCGGCCATCATGGTCCACGACGACTAGGAGCGACCAGCAGGGGTCCTCAGCATCAACATCGGCAGCATGCAGTGACGCCCAGGGGCCAACGGTGGCGTCGATCTCCCTGGACCAGACCAAGCACTACAGGCTTGAAAATTCCATGATGGATATAAAGGTAAATGGTCGAACTGTGAATTGTCTGTTTGACAGTGGGAGCACCGAAAGTTTCATACACCCTGAAACTGCTAAAAGGTGTGGACTCCGGGTTCTCCCTGCCAAGCAGACAATTTCCATGGCATCACGGTCCCGGTCTGTACCGATCCAAGGACGATGTATGGTAACTCTTGAGGTACAGGGCACAATTTACGAGCAATACAGGCTCCTTGTGTTACCTTACCTTTGTGCGCCAATTCTCCTCAGACTAAATTTTATGGTCCACATGAAGAGTGTGATCCTACAGTACGGTGGGCCACTCCCTTCACTGGCAGTAGGGAATCAGCCGCAGCCTCCAAATTGCCCAAAGCGCCCCGCATGCAATCTATCCACCCTGAAAATCACTACACCATCCCTCTTTAAGAATCTGGTACCTGGCTGCAAGCCCATCGCTACTAAAAGTAGGCGTTACAGCGCTGAGGACCGGATCTTTATTAGATCTGAGGTTCAGTGGCTCCTCAAGGAAGGGATCATACAGGCCAGTGCTAGTCCGTGGAGAGCGCAGGTCGTGGTAGTCAAAAGCGGGAACAAACCTCGGATGGTCATCGACTATAGTCAGACCATTAATCGTTATACGCAGCTGGATGCGTATCCTCTCCCGCGCATTTCTGATATGGTCAATCAGATTGCGCAGTACCGAGTGTTCTCTACCATAGACCTTAAGTCCACCTACCATCAACTCCCCATCCGCCCAGAGGACCGACAATATACGGCTTTTGAGGCGGATGGTCGTCTATACCAATTCCTCAGGGTTCCATTTGGTGTCACCAATGGGGTCTCGGTCTTCCAGCGTGCTATGGACCGAATGGTGGACCAGAACGGGTTGCGGGCTACCTTCCCGTACCTGGATAACGTCACCATCTGCGGCCATGACCAGCAGGACCACGACACGAATCTCCAACACTTTCTGCGCACTGCATCTCGCCTGAATCTGACCTATAACAGGGAGAAGTGCGTATTCCGTACGCGCAGGTTAGCCATCCTCGGATACGTGGTAGAAAACGGGGTCATTGGCCCTGATCCAGACCGTATGCGCCCACTTACTGAACTTCCCTTGCCCGCTAGCACGAAAGCACTGAGGAGATGCCTCGGGTTCTTTTCGTATTATGCACAGTGGGTTCCCAACTACGCGGACAAAGCTCGTCCGCTCATTAAGTCCACGACCTTCCCACTTACGCCGGAGGCCCAATTGGCCTTCAAGGCTTTGAAAAGCGACATCTCGAAAGCCACGATGCACGCGGTGGATGAATCCATCCCTTTCCAGGTGGAGAGTGATGCATCTGATTTCGCCCTAGCCGCCACACTAAACCAGGCAGGCAGGCCCGTCGCGTTCTTTTCCCGCACCCTTCAAGGCCCCGAAATTCGGCACTCAGCGGTGGAGAAGGAGGCTCAGGCCATTGTGGAGGCAGTCAGACACTGGCGCCATTACCTGGCAGGGAAGCGGTTCACCCTGATCACGGATCAACGATCCGTGGCGTTTATGTTCAGCAACACGCAGAGGGGCAAGATCAAGAACGATAAGATCTTGCGGTGGAGAATTGAGCTCTCCACCTATAATTACGGTATTATGTATCGTCCAGGGAAGCTCAATGAGCCCTCGGATGCCCTCTCGCGCGGAACATGCGCCATCATGCAGGAGGACCGCTTGAAGGCTCTCCACAATGATCTGTGTCATCCTGGAGTCACCAGACTCTACCACTTCGTCAAAGCCCGCAACCTGCCCTACTCTGTGGAGGATGTCAGGTCAGTGACGAGAAGCTGTCGGATTTGCGCAGAATGCAAACCACACTTTTATCGACCAGACCGGGCACAATTGGTCAAGGCCACTCGCCCTTTTGAGAGGCTGAGTGTGGATTTTAAGGGCCCCCTTCCCTCAATGGACCGGAATGTCTATTTCCTCAACATAATAGACGAGTATTCCCGGTTCCCGTTTGTTGTCCCCTGTGCGGACACGTCGACTGCCACCGTCATCAAGGCATTCAGTGAGCTTTTTACCCTGTTCGGGTACCCCTGCTACATTCATAGCGACAGGGGCTCGTCGTTCATGAGCAACGACTTGAGGCAATTCCTGCTCTCATTCGGGATTGCCTCTAGTAGAACCACGAGCTACAACCCTAGGGGTAACGGGCAGGTGGAAAGGGAGAATGCTACAGTCTGGAAGGCTGTCCTACTGGCACTGAAATCCAGGGGCCTTCCAGTCTCCCGTTGGCAGGAGGTCCTTCCAAATGCGCTCCATTCTATCCGCTCCCTCCTGTGTACGGCAACCAATGCTACTCCCCACGAGAGGATGTTCTCATTCCCTCGGAAGTCGTCCTCGGGAACCTCATTGCCAGCCTGGTTGACGTACCCAGGACCCGTCCTTCTGCGGCGACATGTGAGGGCTCGTTGGTCCGACCCCTTGGTCGAACCGGTCCAACTCCTCCACGCCAACCCTCAGTATGCCTATGTGGCATATCCTGACGGGCGAGAGGACACTGTCTCCATTAGAGACCTGGCGCCCGCAGGGGACGTAGCAACTCCTGTCGCTCCTATTCCCCCAGTCACGAATCCACTACTCCTCATTGCTTCCCCAGACGTGGCGCGGTCAGCACCGGGACCAGTGCATAACACTTTTACTCCCATGTACAGCTTGCCTGAGACTCGGAGATCGGCGCCACCATCATCACCACCACCACCACCACCAAAGGTTCCAGGATCCCCTGCACCATCGCCTCACCAGGGCCTGCCGGCCCGGGAGTCCTTGAGGGGACAGCCAGACGTTGTTTCGGAAAGAACGCCACCGCAAGCACCTGCTCCGGTTTCGCAACCGGTGTTGAGGAGATCACAGCGTCGGTGCGGTCCTCCAGACCGTCTGGACTTGTGAATTCTGTTTATATGACCTGTTTTTTTTTTTTCTTGCACCCCGCCACCTTTTGTTCTTAAAGGAGGGGTGAATGCGGTGAACCATCGTTGGTTCACCACTGGGGGTTGTTATTATGTTACTGTTGGGCTAGGGTGTTGTTACTGTGGGGGTTGTACAATGTTGTTGGGTTAGGGTGTTTGCCTGTTATAAGTGTTATCATGGCACATTCCAGTGGGGTCCCGCCTCCGGTGGCGAGGTATAAGACCCTCTGCTCCGGCAGGACCCCTTCAGTCTGAACTGGTGTATTCGTGTTAGTAGTTCCATTGTTACACAATAAAAGCCTTCAATAGCGAAGCCTTGGTTCCACGTGCTTAATTGTCGCGCATCAAAACCAAAGCACCCGGAGGAAACCCCATGCCGACACGGGTGCAAATTCCACATAGTCACCCAAACCGGGAATTGAACCCGGATCTCTGGCGCTGTGAGGCAGCAGTGCTAACCACTGTACTACTGTGCTGCAAGGGAGGTGGCTCCATTGCCCTCCCCAATAAAACAGCATTGAAGCTTGTCTGGAAATGGAAAGAGTTAAGAATGAAACTAATCATTCTTGCCACTGGCAAAGCTAGAATTAAGGTGACCATTACATCTCTGGGAATGCCAGATTTAAACTGACCATTACTACCACTGGCATTGACTGGCACCTGGCAGCTTCCTTAAACCAGATGGTGCAAATCTGCTGTTGGCTCTTTGCAGCCAGTTCCACCTGGACAGAGGCTCTCTTGTTTATAAATATAACTGGAAGAGGGTAATCAGATAGACAAAGATTATGTCCCTGATGCAGTCGGATTTGCCTGACATCCGTCCATTCCAGTTTTTATTTCCTCGCCCAAAAGAATTGGATTAAAGGAAAATTCCCATTGTGGAAGTCATTTTCCCAGTGTTTCGGCAAATGTGGCTGTAACAAAACACACAGCATGGAGCCTACTGAAACCCTGGATTTATCCGATGACCATGATGCTTCTTCTGGGGTCTCCATGCAGCACCGGCAATGTCCACTACACTCTTCTGGCGCTGTTGGGTCTGCAAAATGGCAATCAATCAGAGAGGCAGAAGTTTGACTCACAGCTTGTTAAGGCCGATCTTTCAAATGGAAGAAAGACAGAAAGATGGCTTGGAAATCACTTTGAAATACCAGTACTCGTCTTATTGGAGAGTTCTGAAGTCTTTACATTTCGCAAGGTTGAATTTTTCAGGGGAACGACACTGTCCAATGGCCATCTCTCCCCACCCCCCAGGCTCCATTCCCCAGAATAAAAGTCAGACGCAAACCGACCAATTTTAAAAGAAGGTCGTTCCACAACAACATGCTGGGGTGAATTTTCCCATCCCGCCCGCCACGATAATCTTTGCAGGGGGGGGGGGGGGGAGGACAGTGCAAAGATCCGCTGACCTCGAGCGCGATTTTCCCATTGGAGTGAGCACAGCTGGAAAATTCCACCCTCTGTTATTGGCCCTAACGAGCTGTGACTCGAACTTCTGCCTCTCTGATAGGTTGGCAGCTCTTGAAGATGCAACAGCACCAGCAGAGAGTAGTGGACACTGCTGGGACTGCATGGAGGTCCCAAGAAAAAGCATCATGGATATCGGGTAAGTCCAGGGTTTCTTGGGTAGAGAGAGATCAAGCACCTTAAGGAGGGCAGCAAGGGTGGTCGTAGGGAGGATTTTGGAGGCGAAGTAGGGAAGCATAAAGAGGCTTAGTAGGCAGCTGCCCTGATGCATACAGGCCATCCCTGAACGAGGTAACCACCCCCCTTTCTTCCAACCCCTTCACCAACCTTGCAAAAACCAGTCTTTCCACTCCTGCCCTTTCACCGTGCAGTGTATTAAGGAGTGGATGAAGTATGAGGTCCTTAGCTGCCACTTGACGAAATCACAAAATCGTTATTTCAGAGAAGAAGGCCATTTGGCCCATCATGTCTGCACTGGCTCTCCAAACAAGCATCAAGACTTCGTACCATTCCCTGCCTTTTCCCTGTACCCCTGCACAATTGTTTCTATTCAAATAATCATCTATTGCGCTCTTGAATGCCTCGACTGAACCTGCTTCCATCACACTTCCAGACAGTGCATTCTAGACCAGAAACACTCAACGTGAAAAAGTTTTTTTGACGTCGCATTTGCTGTTTTTGCAAATCATTTTAAATCTGCGCCCTCTCATTCTTGATCCTTTTATGAGCAGGAACAATTTCTCCTATCTGCTCTGTCCAGTCCCCTCATGATTTTGAACATCTCTATCAAATCACCTCTGAGCCTCCTTCTATCCAAGGAGAAAAGTCCCAACTTCTCAATCTATCCTCACAACTGAAGTTTAATTGGACAGTTAAGGCCCTCAATGGGCCTAAGGATGGGCAACCTAGTGGGTGCCTTACCCATCCCATATTCTATAGGATGGGCGGAAAGGTGGTGGGCTACCCACCTGACCTATTTTACGAGACCACTTAGAGTCATAGAGTCATAGAAGTTTACAGCATGGAAACAGGCTCTTTGGCCCAACTTGTCCATGCCGCCCTTTTTTTTAACCACTAAGCTAGTCCCAATTGCTCGTGTTAGGCCCATATCCCTCTATAGCCATCTTACCCATGTAACTGTCTAAATGCTTTTTAAAAGACAAAATTGTACCCGCCTCTACTACTACCTCTGGCAGCTTGTTCCAGACACTCACCACCCTCTGTGTGAAAAAATTGCCCCTCTGGACATTTTTGTATCTCTCCCCTCTCACCTCAAACCTATGCCCTCTAGTTTTAGACTCCCCTACCTTTCGGAAAAGATATTGACTATCTTGATAGTTGATCTATGCCCCTCATTATTTTATAGACCTCTATAAGATTACCCCTCAGCCTCCTACGCTCCAGGGAAAAAAGTCCCAGACTATCCAGCCTCTCTATAACCCAAACCATCAAGTCCCAGTAGCATCCTAGTAAATCTTTTCTGCACACTTTCTAGCTTAATAATATCCTTTCTATAATAGGGTGACCAGAACTGTGCACAGTATTCCAAGTGTGGCCTTACCAATGTCTTGTACAACTTCAATAAGATGTCCCAACTCCTGTATTCAGTGTTCTGACCAATGAAGCCAAGCATGCCGAATGCCTTCCTCACCACTCTGTCCACCTGTGACTCCACTTTCAAGGAGATATGAACCTGTACCCCTAGATCTCTTTGTTCTATAACTGTCCCCAACGCCCTACCATTAACTGAGTAAGTCCTGCCCTGGTTTGATCTACCAAAGTGCATCACCTTGCATTTATCTAAATTAAACTCCATCTGCCATTCATCAGCCCACTGACTCAATTGATCAAGATCCCATTGCAATCTTAAATAACTTTCTTCACTGTCCACTATACCACCAATCTTGGTGTCATCTGCAAACTTACTAATCATGCCTCCTAAACTCTCATCCAAGTCATTAATATAAATGACAAATGACAGTGGACCCAGCACTGATCCCTGAGGCACACCACTGGTCACAAGCCTCCGGTTTGAAAAACAACCTTCTACAACCACCCTCTGTCTTCTGTCATCAAGCCAATTTTGTATCCAATTGGCTATCTCACCCTGGATCCCGTGAGACTTAATCTTATGCAACAACTCTACCATGCGGTACCTTGTCAAAGGCCTGCTAAAATCCATGTAGACAACATCAACTGCACTGCCCTCATCTACCTTCTTGGTTACCCCTTCATAAAACTCAATCAAATTTGCGAGACATGATTTTCCACTCAGAAAGCCACGCTGACTGTCCCTAATCAGTCCTTGTGTCCCTAAATGCCTGTAGATCCTGTCTCTCAAAATACCTTCTAACAACTTACCCACTACTGACCATTTGCTGAAAACACCTTCCACAGTCTCTAATAACACTTGTCACCCATTTCACATACTGCTCAATAGATAGCTGAATAGCATATTGGCATAAATACTGGGAAATTACATTGACATCCAAATTACATTGTCAAGGCATACTTTCATATGATCATTGGCGACAGTAATTGGCACAGTGGCATAGTGGTTAGCACTGCTGCCTCACAATGGCAGGGAGCCAGGTTCAGTTCCTAGCTTTGAGTCACTCTCAGCGCAGAGTCTGCACATTCTCTCTGTGTCTGCATGGGTTTCCTCCGGGTGCTCTGGTTTCATCCCACAATCCAAAAAATTGGTTAGGTGCATTGGCCATGCTAAATTTTCCCTCAGTGTACCCGAACAGGCGCCGGAGTGTGACGACTAGGGCAGTATCACAGTAACTTATTTGCAGTGTTAATGTAAGCCTACTTGTGGCACGAACAAATCAACTTTTAAACTGGTGCAACAGTTCAATTCCCATTCCTCTATTGGGCTACACTCACTTAATAGCCAAATTGCAACAAATGGGAAAACTCACTATTTTATTTTACGCAGGCTGTAGATTTTATTTTAAATTTATCAGGCTGGGGAAAATAACTTCACAATCTGCTAAAGAATTTGTAGCTCGATAGATCAGGCTTATAGACTTGCGGGAGGAGAGGGTGGGGGGTGGGTAGCATTTATTGGCATTGGCTGCAACTTGTGTCAGGAGTTACTTTTCCCTGCTGATAGGTTTGTAAGTGGGGGTTGAGTGTAAAAATTCCTCGGGTGGGCTTCCCGCTGGGTTCCCTCCCACACTGACCTCTCTGCAATATTACTCTGGGGCAGGCTAGGCCTTGGCCGGCTGGCTGGCCCACCCTCATCCCAGCTGAAACCTTTAAATGGCCAGTTATTGACCACTGTAGGGCCTGCTTCCCACCCAACCTCAACTTGTAGGCTGGCGGGAGGGGTTCTGGGGTACGGGCAAGCCTGGAAATAAGTTGGGTTGTGGCCTTGGGTGGGAAGGGGGCGAGGGTAGCAAATGGCTCCATCAGCAGCCCCCTTTTTAACATTGGGCACCCCCCAGGCACTGCCCAACCAACAATGTCACCCCTCACCCCCAAATGTTGATGGCCCAGCCATCAATACTGGAATGGAGATGGAAAGTAAACAGCATTGTCCATCAGTATTGAGCAATTGGGGGTTGCCTGCTGGGACATTGGACTGGAGCAGGCCAACAATGAGATCTCATAGAATCATAGAATCCTTACAGTACAGAAGGAGGCCATCCGGCCCATCGAGTCTCTTACAGAGTATATTACCCAGGTCCTTTTCCCCCACCCTATCCATATAACCCCGCACATTTAACATAGCTAATCCACCTAACCTACACATCTTGGGACAGTAAAAGGCAATTCAGTATGGCCAATCCACCTAACCTGCACATCTTGGGGCAGTGAGGGGCAATTTAGTATGGCCAATCCACCTAACCTGCACATCTTAGGACACTAAGGGGCAAGGGGATTTTCACAGTAATGTCACTGCACTGTTAATGTAAGCCTACTTGTGACACTAATAAATAAACTTTAGAAAGCTTAAAAAATTTTTTTAGCATGGCCAATCCACCTAAAGTTATTTTTTTAAAGTTCATTTATTATTCACAAGTAAGGTTTACATTAACACTGCATTGAAGTTATTGTGAAATTCCCCTAGTCGCCACACTCCTAATGCACCTAACCAGCACATCTTTCAGACTGTGGGAGGAAACCAACGCAGACACGAGGCGAATGTGCAAACTTCACACTGACAGTCACCCAAGCCGGGAGTCGAACCCAGGCCCCTGGCGCTGTGAGGCAGCAGTGCCAACCACTGTGCCATCGTGCCGCTCCAGGCAACACCTGTGCTGTTTCTGCACCCATGTTCCATCTTAGATACTTGTGGAACTGACAGCCCAATAGCTGGCTAATGCCTTGGCAAAAATAGGTCCCAGCAACAATGAAAAACATGTTTCGAACCAAACAAAAGAAAAACACATTCTGGTTGTTAAATTTTTTTGCCTCATTCACTAATGTATCTATTTGTAGACAACATGCAAAAGAAACACAAAATATATTAATTAGCAAAGAAAGAGTTCCAGATTCCCTCCCAGCACCACATAGCAAGAATTAAGATGGTAAACAAAATAATATCATTGAAAATTAGCGTTACATAACATCCCGCATGAATAAAAACATCAAATGATCAGTTTGACTGGATTCTGGATCCAGGACACATGTCTGCTTTATTTCATGCGGATTAGAGGGACAGATTTTTGACAGCCGCCGCTACATAAAGGGGGATTTTCCACTATAGGAGCCCACATGAATGTTGCCAGACTCCGTCCTTTAGATCCTGCAGCAAAACAAATTCTCATCTTCTCAGACTGTGAATATTTGAGATGGATTTCACTTGGAGCGGGATCGGATGCATGGTCAGGAGGGAGAGCTGTCAGGCAGGTCATGAACACACAGGTCTGAAAGTTTGAGAGTCCCATCCTAGTTCAAGGCCAGAACTTATTTTAAATTATAGACTCCCTACTGTGTGGAAGGAAGCCATTTGGCCCATTGAGTCTGCACTGACTTTTACCAGGTTGACCACATAACCCCACATATTTAGCCCGCAAATCCCCATAATGGGCAGCACGGTGGCAGTGGTTAGCACTGCTGCCTCACAGCGCCAGGGACCCGGGTTCGATTCCGGCCTCGGGGGGCTGTCTATGTGAAGTCTGCACATTCTCCTTGTGTCTTCATGGGCTTTCTCCGGGTACTCCGGTTTCCTCCACAGTCTAAAAGACTGTGCTGGCTAGGTGAATTGGCCATGCTAAATTCTCCCTCAGTGCACCCGAACAGGCGACCAAGTGTGACAATTCGGGGATTTTCACAGTAACTTCATTGCAGTGTTAATGTAAGTCTACTTGTGACACTAATAAACTAAAATAACCTTTATATCTTGGGACACTAAGGGGCAATTTAGCATGGTCAATCCATCTAACCTGTACATATTTGGACTGTGGGAAGAAAGTGGAGCCACCCAGAGGAGACCGATGCAGGCATGGGAGAACGTGCAAACTCCACACAGACTGTCAACCAAGGCTGAAATCAAAGCCAGGTCCCTGGCACTTGAGGCAGCAGTGCTAACCACTATGCCACCATGCCACCCAAAGAAGCAGGCCATTTCGGCCCATCAAGTCTGCACTGACTCAAGCAACCCACCCAAGGCTAGAATCGAACCCAAGTCCCTGGCACTGTGAGGCAGCAGCACTAACCACTTTCTCACCGTGCTGTCCATTTTGGTCTCCCCAAACTGTGGGAGATTACATTAGGGCTGGTGAGTGGGAATTGAGAGTCGGAGATGGATGTGGCTGGGAATTAAGGAAGCAGTTCCCGTCGCAAGGTTATTCTTTGGATATTGAGACGGTGTCGTGGGCGGGTGGGGGGAGTGGGGGGGGTGCGGTGATGGGGGTGCTAGGCCAAAAAGGATGCTGCTATAGCGAGGGCTAGGAATTGGGAGGCCTAAGTATTCCACCTGGGACCTAGAGGAACATGACCTCTCAACCCAGTCCTCAAAAAAATCATGTCAGACCATGGAAGAGTTACTTACATTGGCCTGATTCCTGATCGGTAAGGGAATTAGGGGTTATAGGGATTGGCCGGATTCCTGATCGGTAAGGGAATTAGGGGTTATAGGGATCAGGCGGGTAAGTGGAACTGATCCACTTCAGATCAGCCATGATCTTATTGAATGGCGGGGTAGGCTTGAGGGGCTAGATGGCCTACTCCTGCTCCTATTTCTTATGTTCTTATGTTCTTATGGCCTCTTCTGACCACTTCCAAACCTCAAGCTTTCACGATAACTATATTACAATCTGGGGTATGGAGATCTATAACATGCGGGGTTATAGTAAACAGGGTCTACAAAGGACAGGTTTTGTAATGGGTAGATTCTTTAAAGTCAGTAATAGTTGGGGATGATAATGAGTAGACAGTCCTATTCTGTGCACTCCATCACTGAAGGTAACATTCTCCTGTAATTTTAGTCATCAATTCACACATGCTGCAGCGAAAGAAAGATCAGCTGGAATTCAGAATCAGTTGGCTGAAAAATATTAAAGATTTATTAGGCCAGACCAGAAGGAGTCCCAAAACATTTTATTGGCGTTCTGGCGTCCACTGAGATTTGTTAACTGTCCCTAAACAAATGGGAATGTATCACAGAACCAAAAATCAAAGCCGTAAATCGGAGTACACCGTCATAAATTTTCAAAGGCAATGAAAGCGAAATGGTTATTAACCCTATCTGATTGGAAGCATTAATGGGAGGTTGGTCAAAACCCATGATCCAGTTCCACAGAATAACGTTAACATTTACAACACGCAAAAAGGCTGTTCAGCACGACAAGTTCGGACTGGTCTTAAAACTCCAAAGGAACGTCCTGCTACTCTGTCTAACCATCAACACATTGTTTCCTTTATAGAAAGCATCCTTTCTGGATGTATCACAGCTTAGTATGGCTCCTGCTCTGACCAAGACCACAAGAAATTACGTAGTCCAGTCCATCACGCAAACCAGCCTCCCATCCATTGACTCCGTCTACACTTCCTGCTACTTTGGAAAAGCAGCCAGCATAATCAAGGTTCCCACGCACCCTGGACATTCTCTTTTTCTCCTTCTTCTGTCAGGAAAAAGATAGACACAAAAATGTGAGGTCACATACCAACTGATTCAAGAACAGCTTCTTCCCTGCTGCCATCAGGCTTTTGAATGGATCTACCTTATATTAAGTTGATCTTTCTCTACACCCTAGCTATGACTGTACCACTACATTCTGTACCCTCTCCTTGCCTGAACGGTATGAATGGTATGTTTTGTCTGTATGGCGTGCAAGAAACAATGCTTTTCACTACATACTAATATATTTGAAAATAATAAATCAGATCAAATCAAATCAAATCAAATCAAATACTTATCTAACTTCCTTTAGATGTCTTCGGCTTGATTAGCTAGTTTGACATTCTCCGGGTAAAAATGTTTCTCCTGAATTCCTTATTGGATTTATGAATGACCATCTTATACTCATGATTCTCCCACACGTGGAAGCATTGATCTTCATTCACCCCATCAAACCCCTACATAACTTTAAAGACTGCGATCAGGTCACCTGTAAGTTTTCTGATTTCTACAGAAAGGAGCCTCCACCTGGCCATTCCTGTTGGTTGTAGCTGTTTAGTTCTGGTCTAATTGCACGTTGATCCCCTCTCGATAATGTGAAGAGCTGTGTGGAACACTCCAAATGTGGCCTAACCAAGATTCCACTGAAGCTTACCTTTCCATTGGAAAACTATTCCACCAGAAGTAAACTCTTTGTATTTTGTATTTTGTAATTTGTATTTTGTACTTTGTACTTTGTATTTTGGAGCCTTGTGAAACCATCAGCTGTCATATAGGCGAAGCTTAAAGTTTAAAGTTAGTTTATTCGTCACAAGTAAGGCTTACATTAACACTGCAATGAAGTTACTGTGAAATTCCCCTAGTCGCCACAGTCCGGCACCTGTTCGGGTAAATGCAGCTAACCAGCACGTCTTTCAGAATGTGGGAGGAAACTGGAGCACCCAGAGGAAACTCACGCAGACACGGGGAGAACGTGCAAACTCCACACAGACAGTGACCCAAGCTGGGAATCGAACCAGGATCCCTGGCCCTGTGAGTCAGCAGTGCTAACCACTGTGCTACTGTGCCACCCCCAGCATTGGAAGCTTCCAACATGGTGGGAGAGAGGGTAAACAGGATACAGTTGAAACAGAAAACACTTAAACATTCAAGTCACTCCCCTCTCTTAACTTTCCCATGATATTCTTTGGTTCCTGTTGTCATCTGTCTTTGTCCTTATAAATAACCTCAGGACATCCCAAAGAGCTTTACAACCAATTCAGTACTTTTTCAAGTACAGTCACTGTTGTAATGTAAGGAATGCGGTAACCAATTTGTATTCAACAAAGTTCTGCACGCAGCAATGTGTCAATGGCACACCCGAATCCCTTTCAGGCTTGACAGAGAGATGCATATTAGTGAAAGCGCAGGGCAGGAATCCCCTGGTATTGCTGAAAAGACAGATAAGTAGCTGAAGCTTTTCTCTTGCACTCATCAGATCTAATGCAAGAATACCAAACTTCCAAAGATCACAACAATTTATACTACAAAGTAAAGGGTTAGCAAGTCAACTTTTAATTGGTCAACGCTATTGCCATGTTTAAAACAATGGGGAACGATTGACTCCCCTAGATCCCTGGTCTTCCCTGAAATCGTGCTTTGGAATCGTGTATATCCACTTGGAGAGCAGACCTTGGTTTCATCTTAATATTTCATCCATGGATAGTGCTTCCAACAATGTAGCATTCCTCCCATCCATTGACTCTGTCTATACTTCCCGCTGCCTCGGCAAAGCAGCCAGCATATTTAAGGACCCCACGCACCCCGGACATTCTCTCTTCCACCTTCTTCCATCGGGAAAAGGATACAAAAGTCTGAGGTCACGTACCAACCGACTCAAGAACAGCTTCTTCCCTGCTGCTGTCAGACTTTTGAATGGACTTACCTTGCATTAGGTTGATATTTTTCTACATCCTAGCTATGACTGTAACACTACATTCTGCACTCTCCTTTCCTTCTCTAAGAACGATATGTTTTATCTGTATAGTGCGCAAGAAACAATACTTTTCACTGTATGTTAATACATGTGACAACAATAAATCAAATCAAATTCATTGTGTCATTATAATCCTTGGCGCAGATTGTCTTCCCTCTTGTATATCATATTAATTGACTTCTTTTTTAAAAATTCATTTACGGGATGTGGGTGACGCATGTTTAGCCAGCATTTGTTGCCCATCCATAACTGCCCTCCTTTGCAGAGGGCAGTTGAGAGTCAACAACATTGCTGTGGGTTTAGAGTCATATGTAGGCCAGACCAGGTAAGGACGGCAGATTTTCTTCTCTAAAGGACATTAGTGAACCAGATGGGGTTTTTTAACAATTGACACTAGAAAGTTGGGAGGCATGGTGGTTAACATTGCTGCCTCACAGTGCCAGGGACCCGGGTTCAATTCCCAGCTTGGGTCACTGTCTGTGCGGAATGTGCACATTCTCCCCGTGTCTGCGTGGGTTTCCTCCGGGTGCTCCAGTTTCCTCCCACAGTTGGAAAGACATGCTGGTTAGGTGCATTAGCCATGCTAAATTCTCCCGAACAGGTGCCGGAGTGTGGTGACTAGGGGATTTTCACAGTAACTTAATTGCAGTGTTAATGTAAGCCTAATTGTGACACTAACAAATAAACTTTAAAAATGCCTTGAAACAATGAACCTGAAGAGCTGCAGCCCTATCCTGGTGAGACAACTGCCACAGCACGTCCACCAGGATTGCGCTCTCACTGCTATGACATGTGATTTCCAACTTACTGGAAGTCAGTTCATTGATCGTGGACTTTACTCAGCTAACTCTGCATTTCTCTGTTTTCACTGCAGCCTGAGAGCAGCTTGTGGAAACCCACTTTGAATCTCTGATGAAGAACAAGAGGAGCAGTAGTACCAACAGCAATAACACCAGCTTCCACCTCCTCAGCCACGTACACCTCCAGAGGGCAAAGGCCATGGACACAGATCCCACCTGGAAGGAGGCCAGACCTCCACGCAGGATTTTCCTCTGTCCTGCCCAGTGAAGGCATATCCTATTCACAACTTTAAACATTGACTGTGCTCAGATGGAAGTTTCTGGGACTGCCTTTTATTCAATTAAAACGGACATTGATGAACTGATTGCCAAGGGATCAAGCGGCATTCCCTTATTCCACACAAACAATCCAGCTTAGAATCATTGCATCACTGCGGTACAAAAGGAGGCCCTTTGGCCCATTAAATCTGTACTGACCCACCGACAGAGCATCCCACCCAGGCCCTATCCCCGTAACCCCGCTAATCTCCTTAAATTGCACATTTTCGGACACTAAGAGGCAATTTAGCATGGCCAATCCACCTAACCAGCACATCTTTGGAGTGTGGGAGGAAACCAGAGCACCCAGAGGAAACCCACGCAGACACAGGAGAACATGCAAACTCCACATAGACAGTCACCTGAGGCCGGAATTGAACCTGGGTCCCTGACATTGTGAGGCAGCAGTGCTAACCACTGTGCCACCATGCCGCCCCTTCCACAAAGTTAGAATTGAATCACCCTGAATGGAGGACATGCCCTGGAATGGAGACATTCAGACAGCACCCACCTGCCAGTATTCAAAATGTACTCAAAATACAGAGTCACTGGACCCCTAGACTCCGTGCCTGGACTTTTAATGATTCTGCAACGTTTTTGCTGAGTTTAATAATGGCAGGTCAGTCCTGTTTTTGAGCACACACGCACACTCAGACACACTTGCACACACATACATACACACACACACAAACTCACAGACACACATACACTCACAGACACACACACGCACACTCAGATACACTTGCACACACACAAACGCACGCACACACTCACAGACACACACACTCACAGATACACACACAAACGCACGCACACACTCACAGACACACACACACTCAGACACACTTGCACACACACACAAACGCACGCACACACTCACAGACACACACACACTCACAGATACATACACACACACAAACACACGCACACACTCACAGACACACACACGCACACTCAGACACACTTGCACACACACAAATGCACGCACACACTCACACACACACACACACACACACACGCACACTCAGACACACTCGCACACACACACAAACGCACGCACACACTCACAGACACACACACACTCAGACACACTTGCAAACACACACAAACGCACGCACACACTCAGACACACACACACGCACAGATACACACACACACAAACGCATGCACACACTCAGACACACTCGCACACATACACTCGTATACTCACATACACACACTTGAGCACACACTGACACAAATACATGGACACACACACATCTTTGCACACTCACACATTTGCACACACACGCTGACACACACACATACGCACATACTTGCATATACACATACTTGGACAAAAACACACATACAAACACACACACTCGCGCACACACACACACACACACAAACACACTCACAAACACGCGATTGCACACACAGACACACACACTTATACTCGCGTGCACACATACTCGCCCACACACTCGCGCACACACACACACACACTTGCACACAAAAGCTGTTGAGGGCTAATGCTGAAAATCTCAGAATTGAGATGGACAGAATTGTGTTCGGCAAGGCCGATAAGGTTACAGAACCAAGACCAGTAATAGGGTTCTAATCAGTATGGGAATCAAGGGGTGTGACGATAAGGCAGGAAAGTGGAGTTGAGGATTATCACATCAGATCAGTATGATCTCATTAAATGGTGGAGCAGTCTTGTTGGGCCAAATGGCCTACTTCTGTTCCTAGACCTTATGGTTGAATAGAGTCAAAATAAATGAATGGACTTGAGGGGCCGTTTGCACTACTCCTGTTCATTCCAGTGATACAAAGACCCAGTTAAAAAGTGGCAAAGGGCAGACTGCACAGTGGAGGGTAGGTATCTTTACTGTGGCACTCCCCCTTAATGAGAGAAAACAACAGACAGATGGAGATCATTCAGCCCATCGGGGCTGTGGTGACACTAACTTTCCAACTGGAGCTCCCTCCTTCAGGGTTGGGTTAAAACTGAGGCACAAACAAAGGCTTCAGTTGGCCCAGCGAACTGGACACCTCCTTTATGTAGAAATCTATTTCTGATGATCCAGCCACAAAGGGCTTTGAAGTGCCAAGAATATTGGGTGAAGGCGTGGATGGCAGTTCACGAATTTTCCATCGCTGTCTGGTTGGAAAGAAGCAGTCATAAAGTTTGCCTTGGCAGAGCTAAAAGTAGGTCACATTCTGCATGTCTGGCCTTGCGCATGACTACAGTCTCACTGTTATTTCAATCAACAACCCTGGACACATGGATGCTTGATATTCACAAGACTAATTTAAGATCTATTAATGACCTGTTATTAGAATACAAATTAAGCAGGAATTTCATAAATTGAATAAACATTTCTGCACAGTTTGTTTCAATTCACACATTGGGCTGTAATTCTAGTCTCCTTTAGGCTAGTTTCTGCTTGGAAATATTGGCAGTGAGTGACTGAACCTCAAACTTGAAATTCCATCGAGTTCTCCAAATTCCTTGCTGAAGATTTGATGGAAGATCAGTGGAGATATGTGGAGAGATGGATCAGTGGCCATTTTTAACCATTTCCACTATTACCTCCTGGGGTGGGTGAAGGCTACCCACTGACCTCTCCTTGATTTTGGGCATCTAAGTGACTGTATGTTCTTCCCCGCCAGATATCAATAATTTGGAAGCCCCTTGATTTCCAGGTTGAGTAGCAGGAGAATGTTTCTAGGCAACCAGAATTCCTGATTGAAATTAAAATAATGAGCAAGAGGATAACTAAGGAAAGAGTAGGGTTGATGAGAGACTGAAAAGGTAACTTGTATCTGGAGGCAGAGGATAGATACTTTGCATCTTTCATCACACACAAGGGTGGTGACACAAACATTGGGTGGGACCCATTGCGAGCGAGAACAGAAAAGTTGGCATTCCAGCCAAGACTCCATTCACATTCAACGTCACTGGAGAACCCCAACCGCAGACAAGGATGGAAAATTCTGCCCACTATAATTGATTAGATTTATTTTCATTTGATTTATTATTATCACATGTGTTAGTATACGGCGAAAAGTATTGTTTCTTGCCCACTATACAGACAAAGCATACCGTTCATAGAAAAGGAAAGGAGAGAGTGCAGAATGTGGTGTTACAGTCATAGCTAGGGTGTAGAGAAAGATCAACTTAATGCAAGGTAGGTCCATTCGAAAGCCTGACAGCAGCAGGGAAGAAGCTGTTCTTGAGTCCGTTGGTACGTGACCTCAGACTTTTGCATCTTTTTCCCGATGGAAGAAGGTGGAAGAGAGAATGTCCGGGGTATGTGGCATCCTTAATTATGCTGGCTGCTTTTCTGAGGCAGCGGGAAGTGTAGACAGAGTCAGTAGATGTGTGACGTATTGAATGCAAGAAATGTAGTGAAAGAAGAAACTTTTAGAAGTTGAACATCTTTGAAAGTGCATGGGAACGCAAATCTATTGAGAGAAGGAAAGGAAGAAATAGCGGAGGTTCTGACTATAATTTTTCAATCCACCCCGGATCTAGGCATGGCGCCAGAGCACTGAAGGAGTGTGAATGTTGTACTGTTGTTTACAAGGGGAGCAGGGGATAGACCGAGCAATCACCAGCAGTCAGCCTAATCTCAGCGCTGGTCACAATATTAGTGAAAATTCTGGGGGACATTCGAAAGGCAATGTTTAATCAGGGACAGTTAGAATAGGTTTTTTCAGGGAAGATCCTGTCTAACTAACTTGATTGAGTTTTTTTAGGATGTAACAAGTAGGTTCAATGAGGATGGCACTTTTGACATAGTCTGACTGAACAGGAAGGACGTAATTGCTCTGGAGAGAGCACAGAGGAGTTTTACAAGAATGCTACCAGGGCTAGAAAAGTGTAGCTATGAGGAGAGATTGGACAGGTTGTTGTATTTTCCTTAGAGGGGTGACTTGATAGAGATGTACAAAATGATGAGGGGAAGAGATAGAGTGAACAGAATACAATTGTTTCCCTTGGTGGAGAATCCTAGAACCAGAGGACATAGATTCAAGATGAGTGGCAGAAGGTATGGAGGGGACATGAGGAAGAGCTTTTGTACAGAGAGGATGGTGGCATCTGGAATTCACTGCCCGAGTTGGTGGTGGAGACAGAGACCCTAAACTCTCTAAAAGTACCTGGATTTGCAGCTTAAGTGCTGTAAGCTACAGGTCTATGGGCTTGGTGCAGGAAGGTGGGATTAGAAAGGGCAGCTGGGTGTCCTTGGGCTGGCATGGACAAGATGGGCTGAATAGTCTCCTTCTGTGCTGTAACTTTTCAATGGTTTCTATGGTTCTAATTTAACAAAGCTTTTGACAAGGTCTCACATGGCAGAAAGGTCAGAAAACTAAAGGTTCATGGCATCCAAAGGCAAGTGGCAAGTTGGATTCATATTTGACTCAGTGACAGGAAGAAAAAGGTAATGTTTGGCAGGTGTTTTTGTATCTGCAAGGCCTGGTTTCCAGTGGAGTTCCAAAGGGCTCAGCACTGGGTCTTGTGGTTTCCATGCTATAATTTTAATGATTCAGATTTAAATCGAGGTCATCATTCAGAGGTTTGGAGATGATACAGACATCAATTGCATGGTTATTATTGAGGAAGTGAGCTGCAGACTGCAGCAAGATATCAATGGGTTGATTAGATGGATAGAAGAGTGACAAATGGAATTCAACTCAGAGATTGTGAGCTAATGCATCTGGAGATGACAAACAAGGCAAGGGAATATTCAACAAATGGTTACGGAGGGGCAGTGGGGGTGGGGGGGTGGAAGTGGGTGAAGATGTGATTGGAAACTCAGCTCAGGGGCAAATATGACACCAAAGCTGCGAGCAGTTTGGTTTAATCTCAGACTGTTCCCAGGGAAGGGATGGAGTTTGTAGGAGGAACCTGCATTTCTATCATACCTTTCACAACCTCCAGATGCCCCATAGTGATTTGCAAACCAATGAAGTATTTCCGTCGTCACTTGTGCGTGCAAGTTGTGCACAGCAAGCTCCCACCAACAGCGATAACATGGTGACCACAAATTCTGTTCCAGCGATGTTGAATGAGAGGAAATATTGGCCAGGATATTGGAGAATAAAACACTCCCGTTCTTCTGAGAAATGTAATCAAGTCCACAGAACACCCTGAAGGACAATACAATCAAGGAACCACTTTTGAAACACCGCTACGTAGAAAAACAAAGCAGATAATTTGTGAAAAAGGTGAATGAGAGAGGCATAATTCATGTTTGCTTGAGGGAGCGAACCTTGGCCAGGACAAGAGGCAGCTCCTCCTCAAACTACGCTTTGGGAGTTTTTATCCAGTTGAATATTTTGTTTAGTATCACGTCCAAAAAAGACAACACTGGGATTTGGAATACTCCCTCAGCACTGAATTAAAGTATTAGTGGCATTCTGCATTCCAGTTTAAGGAACCCGCAGTCTTTGTGACCTTTGGATTGAGGGCCCTATGGCAAGCTGTATTAGCTCTTGGCAGAGCTCAGCACCCCCTGTCTCTGCCGAATAAATCGATCCCTGTCAGGACTTGAAGTTGGGGCTCTTGAGGTGCTGCAGGTTTGTACTCCAGATCATGTGATGATCTCGGCAGGCAGTGTGAATGCCCGGATTAATTCAGATTCACCTTTGGTTGTGAGGGTCCCTGATAATGGTTGCAGGCGTGAGAGACCTCGGTTATGTGGATAGAGGGGAGAAGCCGGTGCTGTTCTCTTTCGAGAAGAGGAAGTTTGATAGAGGTGTTCAAAATCATGAAGGGCTGGACAGGATACAAAGAGAGAAACTGTTTTCATTTGTCAGAATCAGGGGATACAGATTCAAAGTGATTGACAAAACAGCCAGTGACAACAAGAGGATTTTGTTTCATGCAGTGAATGGTTAGGGTCTGGAATCCATTGCCTGAGAGTGTGATGGAGGCAGATACAATCAAGAGAATTGGATGAGAGTTACATAGACACATAGAAACTAGAAGCAGGAGCAGGTCGGTCGGCCCTTTGAGCCCGCTCATAGAATCATAGAATCCCTACAATGCAGAAAGAGGCCATTCGGCCCATCGAGTCTGCACTGACCACAATTCCACCTAGGCCCGATTCCCGTAACCCCACACATTTACCCTGCTAATCCCCCTGACATTAGGGTCAATTTAGCATGGCCAATCAACCTAACCCACACACCTTTGGACTGTGGGAGGAAACCGGAGCACCAGGAGGAAACCCACGGAGATACGGGAAGAATGTGCAAACTCCACACAGACAGTGACTCAAGGCCGGAATTGAACCTGGTTTCATAGAACATAGGAAGCCACAGCACAAACAGGCCCTTCGGCCCACAAGTTGCGCCGATCACATCCCCTCCTCTAGGCCTATCTATAGCCCTCAATCCCATTAAATCCCATGTACTCATCCAGAAGTCTCTTAAAAGACCCCAACGAGTTTGCCTCCACCACCACCGACGTCAGCCGATTCCACTCACCCACCATCCTCTGAGTGAAAAACTTACCCCTGACATCTCCTCTGTACCTACCCCCCAGCACCTTAAACCTGTGTCCTCTCGTAGCAACCATTTCAGCCCTTGGAAATAGCCTCTGAGAGTCTACCTTATCCAGACCTCTCAACATCTTGTAAACCTCTATCAGGTCACCTCTCATCCTTCGTCTCTCCAGGGAGAAGAGACCAAGCTCCCTCAACCTATCCTCATAAGGCATGCCCCCCAATCCAGGCAACATCCTTGTAAATCTCCTCTGCACCCTTTCAATGGCTTCAACATCTTTCCTGTAATGAGGTGACCAGAACTGCGCGCAGTACTCCAAGTGGGGTCTAACCAGGGTCCTATAAAGCTGCAGCATTATCTCCCGACTCCTAAACTCAATCCCTCGATTAATGAAGGCCAGTACGCCGTACGCCTTCTTGACCGCATCCTCCACCTGCGAGGCCGATTTAAGAGTCCTATGGACCCGGACCCCAAGGTCCTTCTGATCCTCTACACTGCTAAGAATGGTACCCTTCATATTATACTGCTGCTTCATCCCATTGGATCTGCCAAAATGGATCACCACACACTTATCCGGGTTGAAGTCCATCTGCCACTTCTCCGCCCAGTCTTGCATTCTATCTATGTCTCGCTGCAACTTCTGACATCCCTCCAAACTATCCACAACACCACCTACCTTGGTGTCGTCAGCAAACTTACCAACCCATCCCTCCACTTCCTCATCCAGGTCATTTATGAAAATGACAAACAGCAAGGGTCCCAGAACAGATCCCTGGGGCACTCCACTGGTCACTGACCTCCATGCAGAGAAAGACCCCTCCACAGCCACTCTCTGCCTTCTGCAGGCAAGCCAGTTCTGGATCCACAAGGTGGCACTGTGAGGCAGCAGTGCTAACCACTGTGCCACCATGCCGCCCACTGTTCTGCCAGTCATTTTGTTTGAAGTTTGAGTTTGAAGGCAAGGTGCGGAATTTTCCCATTCTGCCCACCACGGGAATCTTAGCGGGCGGGACAGAGACAAGGTTGACCTTGAGTGGGGTTTTCAGGACTTATGGAGCGAATGCTGCTATAAAATCCTGTCCAAAACATTTGTTGGGCTATGGGTAAGAGCAAGAGATTGGAAGCTGCACTTGCAGAGGGCCATCGCAGACATGGTTGGCTGAATGGTCTCTTTCTAGCCTGTAAACATTCTTTGATTCTATGGTTTACACAAGAATACTGTTCAATGGGATGGCGTATGTCAATGTGGGACCCATCCCAGTATTAGTGACCTCCAGATAACAAAGCAGGAAACAGAAAGGAAATTGAATCGAGTTGCTGTTTTGTCAGTGTTTGTGGTTTGGAAGGCAGTTTTTTTTTTTGGCAATGTCTTACTCTAAGCATGATTCAGTGTTCTTTCTGATGCAATATTGAATTAAAGATAAATTGACTTTAATTAATGTCCAAGCACAATGTACATCCACATTCATTTACTAATTCCATCTCCAAGTTCTCAGTTGCATCTTAAACTGGTTTCTTGACTGATACATTATGAGCGACTGATTGTGATTTTAGGCCGGAATGTTCCGGCCGCTCACGCCCTGCTGCCGCCGCTGCAAGTGAGGATGGAGAGTTTGGCGCTCAGCAAAATCTCCGTTCACTGCAGCGGGACCAGAAAATGGCACCGGTGTGAAGGGTTAAAAATTCCAACCATAATCTCTCAATTACCCACTCAAACTAACACAACACGCTGACATGAGTGCAGTAAATCGATAAATAAATATTTTATCCTGTCATTAATGGACACAACATATTTTCAATCCTATCTATGAAGTGGACTGGCAGTTCCAAATTTGATAGTGTTTATCTTGCTTACATCGTGGTGGCGATTATCTTCATCTTCTCTCCAGCTGATGCTGTGAATCCTCTTCAACCTACGCCTCACCATTCATACCTGCTCCCATCCGATGCTGCAACTGCTTTGCTCTGGGGATTGTACTTTGAATCATAGAATCCCACAGTGCAGAAGGAGGGTATTCGAGTCTGCATCAACCACAATCCCGCCCAGGCCCTGTCCCCATAGCCCCATGCATCCACCCTAGCTAGTCTCCCTGACACTAAGGGGCACTTTAGCATGGCCAATCCATCCAATCCACGCATCTTTGCTGAAAACAATGATCAGGATTTCCTCATGAACACACTTGTGTGATCCAGTTCAAGCTGACAATCTCTGGATCAAAGCAAGATCTAGACTTATTCTTCATTCAAGGGATGTGAGTGTCAATGGCTGGGCCAACATTTATTGCCCATCCCTGTTTGCCCTTGAACTGAGTGACTTGGAGGCCATTTCAGAGCGTGTTTAAGAGTCAACCAAAATGCTGTGAATCTGGAGTCACATGTGGGCCAGACCAGGTAAGGACATCAGAGTATCATGTTTTGGAAAGCAGTTCTTGCCTAAAGGACATTCGTGAACCAGATGGATTTTTACGACAAGTGACAACGGTTTCATGATCATCAGTAGACTTTTAATTCCAGATTTTTATTGAATTATCAATTTCACCATCCACAGTGGGATTCGATCCAAAACCCCAGACTATCAACCTGGATCTCAAGGTTACTAATCCAGTGATACTACCACTACACCACCACCTCCCCGTAAGGGTTGACCCGACCAGTATTTTATACAGTTCCAGCATAACCACCCAGCTCTTACATCCCATTACTGAGAGTCATTGATTGTGTTCATAATAGTTGGAGCTGCTGGAGAAAAGGAGCTAGCGTGAACTTTTTGATTTGATTTAATTTATTATTGTCGCATGTATTAGTATACAGTGAAAAGTATTGTTTCTTGTGTGCTATACAGACAGAGCATACCGTTCATAGAAGAGGAAAGGAGAGAATGCAGAATGTTTTATCAATCATTGAGATGTGTAATCATTATTTTATTTAATGGGATTCACATCTATTATGTAATGGTATGGTTCCTGCTCTGCCCAAGACTGCAAGAAACTACCAAGGGTCCTGAATGAAGCCCAGTCCATCACACAAACCAGCCCCCCATCCATTGATCCTACTTATACTTCCTGCTGCCTCGGAAAAGCAGCCAGCATAATTAAGGATCCAACGCACACCGGGCATACTCTCTTCCACCTTCTTCCTTCAGGAAAAAGATACAAAAGCTTGAGGACATGTACCAACAGACTCAAGAACAGCTTCTTCCGTGCTGCCATCAGACTTTTGAATGCACCTACCTCTAAGTTGATCTTTCGCTACACCCTATTTATGACTGTAACACTACATTCTGCACTCTCTCCTTCCTTCTCTATGAACAGTATGCTTCACCTGTATAGCACAAAAGTAACAATACTTTTCACTGTATACTAATACATGTGACAATAATAAATCAAATCAAATCAAATCAAAACCAAACAGTTTGATTTTGACATCTTTTCACATCTAATTAAGAAGTTCAGAACAATGCGAACTCCACACTCAACCCTCAGGAGAACCATTGCACAGAGTTGGCAATAGTTCTGTGGCCGTGTGTGTGATTGGGCATTACACAATGTTCTCACAGCTCTGCAACATATATTGTATCATGAAGAATGAGTAATGTAGAGGAAAATGGGTTGACCGTATTCAGCTTACAACTCAAGGTGTAGGTCAAAAACATATCCTTTTAAGTTATCATAAATGTTCTAGAGTTGTGGAGCTTTGGGTGCACTATCAGAGGTCATGTCTGAAGCAGAGACGATGGCCAAAATTTAGGTTGTACTGGTGGTTGAAGGAAAGGGGATGTAGGAACTGAGCAGGCACATGTGAGCACAATTGATGTGAAGGATGATAGAATGTAACCAATGATAACGTTGGATCTGTTGTAGTGTGACCAAGCTGTAAGGGTCAGCTGACCCAGTTTGCTTTGTAACCAATGACAAAATGATGTGATGATCAGCTGACCAGCTGACTCAGTATAAATAAAACCTGTTGCGATTTGTTGAGAGCTTGGAATGGCCCAGGGTGAGGCTGCAAGTGTTGCTGTATTGAAGTTTCTTTATTAAAACTTTTTCTTTGATTTAAAAGTTGGAGTACGTTTTGTTTTATTTTAATGCCTTCCACAGAAGAGTTCTTTCTGGAGAATCAACAAAGGATAAGAACTAACAGGATCGAACAGCCTGTGAACTTGCGCTGATTTCCATGTAGTTTACAGTGTCCACTTGAAAGTAAATATTGATCAATGATCTTACTGATTGGGCAGACTGTTTGAATAGCACCTTTCACAATCTTAGGAAATCTAAAAGCATTTTACAGTCAATGAAACATCGTTGCCAGTAATGTCAAAAATACAGCAGCCAATCCATTCACAGCAAATTTCACAAAGAGCAATGTGACGATGACTAAGTAATTCTGTCTCTTTCCAGTTGATCGATGATTAACCGAAAGCTGGAACAGCTGTATGGACAACTCTTCTGCAAAATAAAGTTTAGGTGGATTGGCCATGCTAAATTGCCTCTTAGCATTCCAGATGCGTAGGTTATGGGAATTAGTGGAATAAATGTATGGGGTTACAGGAATAGGGCCAGGCGGAAGTGGACCTGGATGAGATGCTCTGTCAGTGAGTTAATGCAGACTCAATGGGCTGAATGACCTCCTTCTACACTGTAGGAATTCTATGATATTTTGTATCTGCCTGAAGAAGCAGACTTGACCTCAGTTTAACATCTCACCCAAAGATAGCACCTACAAGAGTGATGCCAAGTTGGTCACATCTGCCACTAGTTTAAAAATGCCCCTTACATCTGCAGCTACCTTTATGATCCAACGGTTTTAGGTTCATCACCCAAGGTACCCTCAAGCTATTAGTGTTCATTTGTTTTTAGTATTCATTCATGGAAAGTGAGCGTTGCTGCTGGGCCAGCATTTATTGCCCATCCTTGAGGATCTTTAAGAGTCAACCACATTTTTTTTATTCATTCATGGGACATGGGGGTTGCTGGTTGGCCAGCATTTATTGTCCATCCCTAGTTGCCTGAGGGCATTTGAGTCAACCACATTGCTGTAGCTCTGGAGTCACATGTAGGCCAGACCAGGTAAAGATGGCAGATTTCCTTCCCTAAAGGATGTTTGGGAACCAGATGGGTTCTTCTGACAATCGACAATGGTTTCATGGTAATCAGTGGATTCTTAATTCCACATTTTAAAAAAAAATTCAAATTCCACCGTCTGCTATGGCAGGATTCGAACCCCGGTCCCCAGAACATTAGCTGAGTTTCTGGATTAATGGTCTAGCGAAACTACCAAAGGTCACGAATGTAGCCCAATCCATCATGCAAACCAGCCTCCTATCCATTGACTCTGTCTACACTTCCCGCTGCCTCAGCAAAGCAGCCAGCATAATTAAGGACCCCACGTACCCCGGACATTCTCTCTTCCACCTTCTTCAATCGGGAAAAAGATACAAAAGTCTGAGGTCACGTACCAACTGACTCAAGAACAGCTTCTTCCCTGCTGCCATCAGACTTTTGAACTGACGTACCTTGCATTAAGTTGATCTTTCTCTGCACCCTAGCTATGACTGTCACACTACATTCTGCATTCTCTCGTTTCCTTCTCTATGAACGGTATGCTCTGTCTGTATAGTGCACAAGAAACAATACTTTTCACTACATACTAATTCATGTGAAAATAATAAATCAAATCAAATAATACCATTGCTGTGGGGTTTGCAGTCGCATGTTGGCCAGACCAGGTAAGGACGGCAGATTTCCTTCCCTAAAGGACATTAGTGAACCAGATGGGGTTTTGTGACAATCAACAATGGTTTCATGATCATCGTTAGACTTGTAATTTCAAGTTTTTATTGAATTCAAATTTCATCATCTGCCATGGTGGGATTTGAACACAGGTCCCCAGAGCATTGCCCTGGGTCTCTGGGTTACTCGCAATAATACCACTACACCACCGCCTCTCCAGAATGGTATTCCCACTCAGGAGGACACAGGTAATTTATTGTGCAAATTGAAAAAATGGCACACTTCTCTGTAGGTGACATTCTTTCAGGTTGGGTTGAGACATACTGGAACCCAACATCATTGCCCTCTCTGGCACACTGGCAGATTTCAGTGAAGAACTCAATGGGCATCGGAAGAGGTGGATTCCTTCCACACTCCTTACTAAGCCAGGTAGGTAGCAAGAGGCAAACTGTGTGCCACAGGCTCCCAATGTGACCCAGCCTTCACCATCCTTCAGAGGAACCTGTTGTAGGATTGATGTGAGCAGGTGTCCAATGCTACCAGAGGAGAGGTGTGGGCCACACCTAAATATCCATTCCAAGATCATGACTTCAGAGATATATCTCAAGAATGCGTCCCCCCCAACCTCACCCCCACCCCAACACCCATCCTCCAACACCACCCATCCCCAACACCCATCTCCCAACACCATCCCTCTTCTTCCCGACCCGATTGGCCACTATTTCATACAAGCCCTCACTAAAAGAAAAAGGTCACAAGAGGACAGCAGGGAACAACTGTTGATTAAATATGATAAATCACAACACCTCTTGGACTCTTGACTCCTGTGGTGATAAAGGAAGAAACATAGTAGCACTTATAGAAGGGACACTAAGGGGTAATTTAGCATGACTAGTCATGTTAAATTATCCCTTAGTGTTCAAAGATGTGCGGGTTAGGTTGATTGGCCATGCTAAATTGCCTTTTAGTTTCAGGGGATTTGCAGGGCAAATACGTGGGGTTATAGGGATAGGGCCTGGGTGGGATTGTTGTCGGTGCAGGTTCGATGGGCGGAATGGCCTCCTTCTGCACTGTAGGGATTCTATGATTCTATGACTTGGCATGGATTTGATAACCTGTTCTTGTCAGGTACAATACCTGGGTACATGATACTAAGTAAGAGTTTTAACAACACCAGGTTAAAGTCCAACAGGTTTATTTGGTAGCAAATACCATTAGCTTTCGGAGCGCTGCTCCTTCGTCAGATGGAGTGGAAATGTGCTCTCAAACAGGGCACAGAGACACAAAAATCAAGTTACAGAATACTGATTAGAATGCGAATCCCTACAACCAGCCAGATCTTAAAGATACAGACAATGTGGGTGGAGGGAGCATTCAACACAGGTTAAAGAGATGTGTATCGTCTCCAGACAGCTCAGCCTGCAAGTCCAGGAGGCAAGCTGTGGGGGTTACTGATAATGTGACATAAATCCAACATCCCGGTTTAGACCGTCCTCATGTGTGCGGAACTTGGCTATCGGTTTCTGCTCAGCGACTCTGCACTGTCGTGTGTCGTGAAGGCCGCCTTGGAGAACGCTAACCTGAAGATCAGAGGCTGAATGCCCGTGACTGCTGAAGTGCTAAGGCAGTGGAAGTGCAGTCGTGGTAAGATCAGTAATAGAATGGCCAAGCAACCGCAAAGCCAACTCCTGCTCTTGTTTTCCTCGAGTGAATACATCAGCCTCCAAATGGCAGAGAACAAAGCGGAATTATGAAGGAGCTAGAAGGATACACCGGGCACCTGTCACATCAATCCTACACCAGGTTCCTCTGAGGGATGGTGAAGGCTGTGTCGCATTGGGAGTCTGTAACACTCAGAGGGTGGCACAGTGGTTAGCGCTGCTGCCTCATAGCGCCAGGGATCCAGGTTCAATTCGGACCTTGGGTGACTGTCCATGTGGAGTTTGCACATTTTACCTGTGTCTGCTTGGGTTTCCTCCGGGTGTTACGGTTTCCTCCCACACTCCAAAGATGTGCGGGTTAGGTTGATGGGCCATGCTAAATTAGCTGGGTAAATACATGGGTTTACGTGGATAGGGCCTGGATGGGATTGTTGTCGGTGCAGGCGCAATGGGCCGAATGGCCTCATTCTGTACTGTAGGGATTCTATATAAATAGAAGATACCTGTGGCCTTTCAGATCACGGCACCTTGGTTCACACAAACAAAACAGCTTTTTAAAACTTGAAACCACAGTGATTACAGCATTATTGTTCATTACACATTGGGAAATTGTCATTTACAAACAACATGGGCCTTGCAAAGGATAGAAAATGGAAAAGAGTGTCTTTGTCACTTCCTGCTATAATATTCAGGACCTTAAGACCCAACTTTACTGTTATCCAGGCTTTCCTTCTCTTGACAGAGATGATCATTGTTGCCCTGTATTTCTCTGCTCAATTCTGCAGCAAAGCATGGTATGATGACTGGTGAACTTACCCTCTTCTCTGTTTGAACTTTGACATTTCCTTTCACATGGCCTTTCACCATTTATAAAATAGAATGTGAAAAAAATACTGACAGTGTTCTCATCTTTGAAGCTTGAAGTTTAAAGTTTATTCATTAGTGTCACAAGTCGGTTTACATTAACACCGCAATGAAGTTACTGTGAAAATCCCCCAGTCGCCACACTCTGGCGCCTTTTCGGGTACACTGAGGGAGAATTTAGCATGGCCAATGCACCTAACCAACACGTCTTTCAGACTGTTGGGGGAGACCCGAGCACCCGGAGGAAACCCACGCAAACACGAGGAGAACTTGCAGATGCCGCACATTTCGATTCATGGTTTGGGTTACCATCTGTGCGGAGTCTGCATGTTCTCCCCGTGTCTGCGTGGGTTTCCTCCGGGTGCTCCGGTTTCCTCCCACAGTCCGAAAGACGTGCTGGTTAGATGCATTGACCGTGCTAAATTCTCCCTCAGTGTACCCGAACAGGCGCCGGAGTGTGACGACTCGGGGATTTTCATAGTAATTTCATTGAAGTGCTAATGTAAGCCTACTTGTGACTAATAAATAAACTTTAACTTGATAACAACCCAAGCCAGGAATCGAACCTGGGTCCCTGGCGCTGTGAGGCGGCAGCGCTAACTTGCTGTTCACGTCACTATTATGGATTCTGAGATCAACAATATCTCAATCCTTGCTGTCTCCCAGCAAGCTATTATTCTCAATATTTATACCAACACTCTCAAAGACAGATAACTAATGAAATGTTCTCCACAATGTCACCACAGAGCAGACAGTTCTGACCAAAAATGGACGTTTTTATGATTCCCTCCCCTACAAATGAAGGCAAGGACCTGGCGCCTTAGAACATGCACAAAATGTTCTTTCAGTCTCCAAAATCCCAACATGCATCTTCCTTAAACTACAGATAAGATGCAGAGGCCGGGGTTGAGGCAATGAAGTAAAAATGTCACTCATCTCTTTTCTTCTGCAGTCTGGCCTGAGTGAGACACGTGGCCACAAGCTCACACACACACAAACACTGTACATGAATCAGCCTTTAAAAACTGCTGCTTACAAGCATGTGTAAGCACTCATTAGGATGTGTGTTTTCTTTTCTCTCTCTTTTTGTTTGGGTTTCTAGCGAAGATTTATTTTTCGGGAGGCTCGTTGACGATCGCGAGAGCACATCTTGACAGCTTTGACAAATCGGGCTTCACGTGTGTGCACTTGCTGACGTTCCGGTGCCTTCCTTCAACCTCAGGCTCACGGAGAGTTCGCCGTGCTGAGTGGAACCAGCTGCTGAGCTGCCGATAATCATCAGCCTCCCCGCTCAAAAATCAGCCTCAGATGTGGGAGACATTTTTTTGTGTGTGTTGTTCTGTTTCTTTTTTTCTCCCCCTGTCCTTTGCTGCACTCATTGCATCAGCCTTGCATCTGGAGAGCTCTTCTTCTGTGGCAAGCAAAGGCTTGTAAACCATAGAATCCCTACAGTGCAGAAGGAGGCCATTTGGCCCATCGAGTCTGCACCAATCACAATCCCACCCGTAGCCCCACATATTTACCTTGCTAGTCCCCCTGACACTAAGTGGCAATTTTAGCATGGCCAATCAACCTCACCCGCACATCTTTGGACTGTGGGAGGAAACCGGAGCACCCGGAGGAAACCCACGCAGACACGGGGAGAATGTGCAAACTCCACACAGACAGTGACCCAAGCCGGGAATCGAACCTGGGTCCCTGGCACTGTGAGGCAGCAGTGTTGACCACTGTGCCATCTCGCCGCAGGAGAATTCAATCGGAACATTTTTCTGAATAGGCTCTGATCAGTTTGTCAAATCCATTAGCAGCCCCCTTTATGGAAAATCATCAGTGGAACGATACGCAAAATGAATCAGTCCACCATCCACAGTTGACTCTGGTCACAGTAGAAAAAGGACTGTCCACTGTGCTCTGTATGGGTGGCACGGTGGCACAGTGGTTAGCACTGCTGCCTCACAGTGCCAGGAACCCAAGTTCAATTCTGGCCTCGGGTCACTGTGTGGAGCCTGCATGTTCTCCCCCATGTCTGAGTAGGTTTCCTTCGGGTGCTCTGGTTTCCTCGCATAGTCCAAAAGATATCCTTATTAGGAGCACTGGCCATGCTAAATTGTCCCTCAGTGTACTTGAACAGGCACCAGAGTGTGGCGACTAGGGGATTTTCACAGCAACTTCATTGCAGTGCTAATGTAAGCCTACTTATGACTAATAAATAAACTTTACTTTACATGCTCACTCACATAAAAGATGACCCATATATTATCCCAGTCATTGCTCAGTTTTGCATCTGAAAAGGAAGATCATCAATTCTCGCCCACCCGAGGATTTGAGACTCTGATTGCCGTGGTGCATTCAGTAATTGCTGTACTGTTGGAAGTGCAGTGTTTCAGATGAGCGTTAAACCCAGGCCACATCTGCCCTCTCAGAACGATGCGAAAGATCCCACCACAAAAGATGGGAGGTTTTGCCTAACACCTTGGCCCATATTTATTCCCCTCATCACTAAAACAGATCATCTTACCATTAGAGGGACTCAGTGCCACTGTGTTTAGCACTGCTGCCTCACAGTTCAGTTCCGGCCTCGGGTGACTGTGCAGTGTTTGTATGTTCTCCCCATGTCTGCGTGGCTTTCCTCCGAGTGCTCTGGTTTCCTCCCACACTCCAAAGATGTGCAGGTTAGGTGGATTGGCCATGCTAAATTGCCCCTTAGTATCAGTGAGATTAGCAGGGTAAATACGTGGGGTGACGGGGATAGCGCCTGGGTGGGATTGTTGTCAGTTAGGCTCGATGGTCCAAATTGTCTCCGTCTACACTTTAGGGATTCTATGATTCTTACCGTGTTGCTGTTTGTTTGAGCTTGCTGTGTACAAATTGGCTGCTGCGTTTCCCATATTACGGCAGTGACTACACTTCAAAAACACTTAGTTAGCTGTAAAGCACTTTGGGCCACCTTGAGATTATGACAAGTGCTAAGCAAATCCTTCTTTCTATTGCGACCGATGTCGCCCTTGATTCAGTGGTAGCATTTTCATCTTTATGATGGGTTCAAGCACCTCCCTAGGGAGACTTAAGCTTTTAATCTATACTGACATACTGTGCAGAAATGTTAGTATTGCTGTCTGTGCTGCTGTTTATCAAACAATACATAATACCAAATCCTAGTTGTCCTCTAAATGGATGTGAAATATCCTGTGACATTATTTGTAGGAGAGAGGGATGTTGGGATGTTGTGTATGCCTTTGTTTATTTTTCAACCAACATCTCTGTCCAATTATCTCATTGCTGTTTAAGTCTTTGCTGTAATGTTGCTTCATGACATCCATTTCAATAAAGTATTTGTTGTGAAGCACTTTGGGAATCTCTATTTTTAAGTTTATTTATTAGTGTCACAAGTAGACTTACATTGACGCTGCAATGAAGTTATTGTGAAACTTGGTGAGTGTCAGTGCAAGTTACATTAATGCCATTTATTTATTCCCACACATCACCTTTGGGTATGGCATTAGAAGGATGCCTAAACAACGTAGCATCGACTTAAAGCTACATTGCTAATTTATGTTCAGACAGCACTGACCTTTATTCTGCCATTAACACTGGCCCTGGACTCATTCTTCGTGTCTTTAATGTTATCATGCAGCTATACAGAACCTTAGTTAGGCCTCATTTATACAACATTGTGTACAATTCTGGTCGCCACATTACCAGAAGGATGTGGGTGCTTTGGAGAGGGTACAGAAGAGGTTTACCAGGTTGTTGACTGGTCTGGAGGGTATTAGCTATGAGGAGAGGTTGAATAAACTCAGTTTGTTCTCACTGGAACGATGGAGGTTGAGGGGTGACCAGATAGAGGTTTACAAGATTATGAGTGGCATGGACAGAGTGGATCGTCGGATGCTCTTTCCTAGGGTAGAAATGTCAAGTACTAGGGAACATAGGTTTAAGGTGAGTGGGGAAAGGTTTAGAGGAGATGTGCGAGGCATGTTTTTTTACACAGAGGGTGGTGAATGCGCTGCCCAGGGAGGTGGTGGGAGCAAGGATGATAGCGGCATTTAAAGGGCGTCTCGACAAATACACGAATAGGATGGGAATGGAAGGACTCCATAAGTACATATGGTTTTAGCTTCTGCAGACATCATGATCAGCGCAGGCTAGAAGGGCTGAAGGGCCAGTTCCTGTGCTGTAGTGTTCTTTGTTCTCATCACTACTCCATTTGCCTTGTGTTCCATGGTACTTTTGTCAGTTCATCTCTCCTGCCCTCTAACTTATCGCTGACCTTCCATTTTGCTCCATCTTCCTCCTTTTCCAACTGATCAAACACTTCAAATTCCCACCTTTCTAATTCCGAAGAAGAATTATATTGCAAGCATAGGAAATTAAGAGCAGGAGTAAGCCACTGGCCCTTTGAGCCTGCTCCACCATGCAATAAGATCCTGGTTGTTCTGTTTGTAACATCAACTCCACATTCCTGCTGACCTTTAACCTCCTTGTTAATCAAGAGTAAGAGTAAGGTGAACGGGCAGGAAAATGGAGTTGAGATCAGCCATGATTGTATTGAATGTCAGAGCAGGCTAGAGGGGCTAATTTGCCTACTCCTGCTCTGAGTTTTTATGATTTTTATGAAGAATCTATCTTGCTCTGCTTTAAAAATATTCAAAGGCTCTGCATCCATTGCCTCTGAGGAAGGAAATTCCAGAGACTCATGACCGTCGGAGAGAAAAAATTCTCATCCCTATTTTACACGAGATATTGGACACGAAATTGGCCTAAATGTTCTGAACCTCCTTCCTGCAGGAATCGTCACAGGTGGGACGGAGAATGTGACTGACCAGCAAGAGGTTCGCTGACCTCAATCAGGAATTTCCTGTCCTGTCCACCCACCCATTAACTCTATTCTTTCCCCCTCAGATGCTGCCAGACCAGCTGAGAATTTCCAGCACTTTCTGTCTTTATTCCAGATCCCCAACATCTGAAGAATTTCACATTTATGTTCAGGGGTGATTTCAGGAAATACCTATTCACACAAAAGGTAGTGGACATCCATACATATAGAATCATGTTGGTTTGTGACGCAGAGCGACACTAACAGCACCGGTTCAATTCCCCTCCTGGCTGCAGTTAAAGTAAAGTTTATTTATTAGTCACAAGTAAGGCTTACATTAACACTGCAATGAAGTTATTGTGAAATTCCCCTAGTCGCCACAGTCCGTCGCCTGTTCGGGTCAATGCACCTAACCAGCACGTCTTTCAGACTGTGGGAGGAAACCGGAGCACCCGGAGGAAACCCACGCAGACACGGGGAGAATGTGCAAACTCCACACAGACAGTGACCCAAGCCGGGAATCGAACCTGGGTCCCTGGCGCTGTGAAGCAGCAGTGCCACCGTGCCGCCCCAACCACTGTGCTACCCCTCATTCATGGTTATTCATGAAGGTCTTACCTTCTCAACCTTGCTGCTCGCCTGAGGTGTGGTGATCCTCAGGTTAAATCACCACCAGTCATCTCTCCCCCTCAAAGGGGAGAGCAGTCTATGGCCACCTGGGACTATGGCATTATCACACATGTGCGGTGTGCATACATCTGATGTGTACATAAATTCTCTCCCTTTAAAAAGCTGGAGAGGCAAGTGTCAAGTGAACATTTCAACACTGAGATAAATTTATGTTCAGCAAGCTGATTAGGGGATATGGAACCATGGCAGCTGGAAGATATGATATAATTGAATAGAGGCTGATTGGTTTGCTGCTGTGTACCTAACAAATGTGCACAGTAAGAAGTCTCACAACACCAGGTTAAAGTCCAGCAGGTTTATTTGGTGAGTGAAGAGGTGGATTCACAAACATGGCATATATAGACGAAGACAAAGGCCGCGATTCTCCCATCACGACCCACAACTTTTCTGACCAGGTTGGAAACCGGCAGGAAGGCATGTAAGTCATTTGAATCTTTTTAAAATGCATTTTAAATATGCTTAGCAGGTCATTATCAGGAGCTTTCAGGTCCCGATCGAATCTCCCACCCCACCAGGAGTACTTCATTCTGGCAGGGTTCAGACGAGGTCCCCATGTTTGGGGAACTAGCGGGAGACCCTGCCGGAATGAAGGAGGGCAATTGGGGCCCCCCAGGGGGTCAGACGGCAGGGGGTGGTGCCCCCTGTGCACGGGTACCCTGGCAGTGCCAGCCTGTGCTCCCTGGCACTATGTGTAATGCCCCACCATTTGGCCTGGGCTTGCAAAACCCTACTAACTGTCCTGGCTTGAGACAATTCACATCTCTTTAACCTGTGATTATCCCTCTCTCCACTCGCACTGTCTGTACCTGTAAAGGCTTGATTGCCTGTAAAGACTTGCATTCCAACCATTATCTTGAAATTGAGTCTCTGTCTATATACGCTGTGTTTGTGAACCCACCTCTCCATTCACCTGAGGAAGCCGCTCCGAAAGCTCATGATTCCAAATCAACCTGTTGGATTTTAACCTGGTGTTGTGAGCATTCTTGCTGTGCCCACTCCAGTCCAACGCCGGCATCTCCACATCCCAGCATGTGTATTGTACATTTACCATGTGTATCTCATGCTACATACACAGCATACATGAATGATGTGGACAATAGCATATGCACGCAAATATTATATGAGTTTGACATGCGCATATCACTTGCCAATCAGATAGCCACAGAAAATGGTGGAGATACTCAGAAGGCCTGTCAGCATTGCGAAATCAAAGCAAAGAGATTAATATTCTGTGTCTCGGGAGATGCTAAAATGGCTTTGTAGCATTTGCAGCTGTTGTTACATTTTGCAACAACATTTGTACTCCGGTTTCAAGCGAAAGACGACAGCTTCTTGCTCGCTGGAGGAATGGAAGTTGGCATCGCAATATGGGAGAAAAATTAACCAGGCTTTCTGCTCCTGATCTTTGTCTGGTGAACTGGCCCCCACTTGGCTGGCAAGTGTCCACATATGAATGTCAGCTGAGGACATGCGTTTCTTCTCTCCATTGTCAGATTGCCTGCCAACAGTCTCTGGTGAGGGATAAGTTGTGGCCAGAGACAGTACTACTTGTTCATCGGGTTCGCTGTGGAGGTGAGAGATGAATGTAATTGTGAAAGGCGCCTTATAAATATAAGTTTTTTTGTTAAATGCCTACCTGGAAACTAAAGTTGTCAATGTTTGTGGAGGAACACTTGAGCATGTTAGTACTGAACATGTCGAAGTAAACTGCTTGCAACCTGGATGCCCTGTTTGACCCTGAGCTAAGTTTCTAAGCATTCCATCACAAAGATACCTACGTCCACCTCCATATTATCTCCATCACAGCCTTTATCATAGCTCATCTGCTGATGAAATGTTTAGACAAAGTTATTCCCAAGCTCTCTTACCAATCTCTCACCTTACACTATTCGTTCAATTTAAGTTCATCCAAAACTCTGCTCCCTTTCAACTAACCTACACTAAGTCCCATTCACCTATCAACCCTGTGGCATGGAATTGGTTCCCTGTACACCATAGCCTGAATTTCAAATTCTCATCCATGCCTTATATCGCTCCATGGCTGTGCCCCTTTTCATCACTGTAACCTCTTCCAACCCTACAATCCTCCAAGATGCTGTTGTCCAACTTGACACATCATCCACTTCCCCTTTTCCCACTATGTGTGGCCATGCCTTCAGCTTTAGTCCTGGTGTTCCTTCCCCCAACCTGTTTACCTTTCTCCTTCTCTCTCTCCAACTTTAAGAAACATTACTTAAGAATCATAGAATTCCTACAGTGCAGAAGAAGGCCATTTGGTCCATCAAGCCTGCACCAACAATCCCAACCAGGCCCTATCCCCGTAACCCCACGTATTTACACTGCTAATCCCCCTGCCACTAAGGGGCAATTTAGTATGGTCAATCGACCTAACCTGCACATCTTTGGAGTGTGGGAGGAAACCGGAGCATCCGGAGGAAACCCACGCAGACACGGGGAGAATGTGCAAACTCCACACAGTCACTCAAGGCCAGAATCGAACCCGGGTCCCTGGCACTGTGAGGCAGCAGTGTGAACCACTGTGCCACCGTGCCGCACACAGTGGCCAAGTTTGTGGTCACCTATCCAAACGTTTCTTTCTTAGGTTCAGTGCCAGTTTTGTCTGATTATCTTTCTGTGAGATGTTTTGTAATGTTAAAGGCATATAGCTGGTGCTGGTGTTTCACCAGAGATGTTTAAGGTTAGCAGGTTGATGCTTTGGTGCAGATGACACAGGAGCGCCAAAGTGGCTTTATTCCCGATGTTAATGGCAGAGTCAAAACTCACTGAGTTAGAATCTCCATTAAAATAACAGGTAACTCATTTCACAGAAGCGTGTGTAGGGCCTGCCTGATAACATGGCCAACACTATTCCCCAGGCTCTAATACATTCACTTGTCTCCATATAAATTAATTCCACAACATCAAGGATTATTTTTTTTCCAGCATGCATTGAGTCCAGTTCCAAATTCATGTTATTAAAAATGTAAACATTTGCAGATGTTTTTAATGCGTGTCGGAATCTCTCTCCTGCATTCTCCCGCAGGTCACTGAATGGCCAGAGATGTCACTAGTGAGCAAAGCGAATTGGGATACTGCAATCCTTGAAAATGAGCCGTTGGAGAATTGGAAATCATTCGGCGGGATCTTGAGTCCGTGTTCGCCGTCTGCAGGAATGCGGAGAGTTCAGAAAAGCGTGATTCTTGCCGGTGAGATCACGCTTTCCGATTTTGAGCTAACCTTGCCAGCGGAGTGAGGTGGAACACACTGGGGAAGGACGTGAACCTAACCAGCATCTCATTAGCGAGCACTCACACTCGATTTTGAGCCCGAAACCATATATTCAGCTGGCATCGGCGTGATATCACGTCAGCGCCACTCACAACAGCTGTACATAAGCGCAAACCTGGGGGGCATCACCTCTGAGGGGGTGGGGGGTGGGGGGGGGAGCGAGATATCAGAGGTGAGCCCTCAGGCGGCCATTGTTTCTCGGGCAGCCCAACATGCAGGGGTCACCAGGGAGATTGCTGGGGATGCAGCTTGGGATGTGGTGAGGGTCATTGTTGGCATCTGCGCGGTGGGGGGAGGTTGGGGGGTGTGGGTGGGGCATTCACAGGCCTTACCGTCCCTTCCTATTGGGTCGATCCTTGTTCCGAGGGGATGTGCTGGCTGCCAAGCAGGAATTCTTTCCCGGTTCCTCTGTGTTGGGTTAGTGTTCAAACAGTAGCTGAGTGGGTGCCCTTCTGTGTTGGGAGCTGCAAACTGAGTGGGAGGCGAGCACAACAGACAGGCAGTGCTGGGGACGACTATGAGGCCCTGGGGTCCTGCTTTGGGAGAGTCCAGGCTGCAAGGACAGTGTGGGGGTATCAGCGATATGGAGCTAGCCTACCTCATGAGGCATATAGACCCTCTCATTTGGGGGAGGGCAAATGCAATGAAACCTATAGCTACTCTGTCAATGATGTGATGCTAGAGGGGATTACTGGACAGGAAGTTCAAATCCACTTCTCTGCAAACTCTAACTCTCAGGTCCAGCAGTAAGAGTGATGATTGTTCTTGTGCAAGACTAGTTAACTGTACAGCATTGAAGAGCCCAAAGAATGAAGCTGTCCTCTTGGGAATTGCTTCAAATGCTAATTGCAGACTTTCAAGATTCAGCTGTGTCTCGTCAAGATGAACATTGTTGCCAGAGTGACTATCTGACAAATCTTGGTGGAGTCCAGCATGCCAGTTTAATATACAGAGCTAGATCTAGTTGCACAGTCTGGGGACAAAGATGTTTTTTTTATTTATTAGTATCACAAGTAGGCTTACATTAACACTGCAGTGAAGTTACTGTGAAAATCACCGAGTCACCACACTCCAGCACCTGTATATGGTTCTTGAAGCTAAAGGGATCAAGAGATATGGGAAGAAGGGGGATCAGGATATTGAATTCGATGATCAGCCATGATCAAAATGAATGGCGGAGCAGGCTCGAAGGGCTGAATGGCCAACTCTTGTGTCTAGTTTCTATGTTTCTATAATAATATGAAAGGAAGCATTTGGGCTGCTGCCAAAATGCCATCAATTCATATGGATCATTAGCATTGCTGATGATCTGGATATTTGGAATTTGAAGCCCTTGGTTGGGAAGTCAACAAGTGACATCCTGATGAGACCTGGTCAATGAAACAAACCAGAAAATGCCCAGAAGTGATCCGGTTGCATGAAGTGATAAGTTAGTAATTAACCTATTCTGCGGAATCCATTGAAATCATGTCGGTGAATGTCCTTCTTGTTGCTGGTTGAGTTCAGCATGTGGGGAAGCAGCTGCTGGCTTTATACCAAAAGCATTAAGCCATCTTCTAAGAAGCACAGAGCCCTAATTTAAATGATACATTCCCTCTTAAACCCTTGCACCACCAACACAGGCCAATTGGGTGGCATGGTGGCACAGTGGTTAGCACTGTTGCCTCACAGCGCCAGGAACCTGGGATTTGATTCTCAGCTTGGGTCACTGTCTATGCGGAGTCCACACGTTCTCCCCGTTTCTGCTTGGGTTTCCTCCGGGTGCTCCGGTTTCCTCCCACAGTCCGAAAGACGTGCTGGTTAGGTACATTGGCCGTGTTAAATTCTCCCTCAGTGTACGCGAACAGGCGTTGGAGTGTGGCGACTGGGGGATTTTCACAGTAACTTCATTGCAGTGTTAATATAAGCCTACTTGTGACACTAATAAATAAACTTTAAACTTTCAGTAAAAAGGGTGTCTTATGTCTGATGAGCTTACATAGGGTGAGCTTAGCACCTGTGCTTTCGGAAGGACATGTCATGTTCCTAAGGGACAATTCACGGGAATTAGGATGATTGATTGTATCCATTTTCACTCCATCATTTGCACATGGGTTGGCACTGATTCTGCATCCTGACTCTCGAATGATGTTGATGGCGGAGTCTGGTGAAATCCCGACCCACATTGGTTTGGTCTTTAAAACATTTGTCTGCGCAGAGACTGACTTGCTATCTTGCGTCCTTTCCCCAATCCAAGAATTTTAAGGCCAATGTGTCTGAGTGGTAGTGGAAGTGATTGAGTTGACTAAGTTCATCTGTATCACGTTCCCATTTCTCCCCTCCCTTCCCTCTCCAGATGGATCCACTGGCCACTGCGACGCATATTTCCATTGAGCAGTCCAATCACGAGTTGATGGAACTTGACCAAGTGAGGCAAGCAAGCTGATGAGGCACTCAGCATTCACACTTACAGTCCTGGAATCAAATTGTTACCTGGATTCATCATGTTAACTAAATAAGGCGAGTAAACCATTTCAACACAAAGGAATTCATTTACCGAAACAGATGGCTTTACATCTCACATTTTCTGGACTGCAGTTGTGGTTCTGACAGCTTTTAGGAGGGATTCTTTTCAGAAGGAATTGTTTGTAATGGCTGTACATGCGCCCCATTTAGTGCAAATGGAATGTTTGCCTTAGCGTTATTGTAAACTTACGCTGCCGTCATTTGAGAACATGTATCTTGCTGCCTGCCATTTTGAGTTTTCAGTGAAAGCTTTTAGGAAAACAGCTTCTGTCTTGGCTACAACAAAGTTTCAACTCACTGGAAGGAAGGCTCACTTTTGCACGTTATCAGGCCTCTCAAAAAAAAAGTCTCGAATAAATTGCTTTGAAAGGACAACAGCTGTTGCTATGCACAGGCAGACGTGGCAATTATAAAGCACACTAGCAGGACACATAAGCAGCAGAGATGAACAATCAGTCAACGTATTTGTGATGGTGCTAACTGATGTAGGAATGTTGGCCAGGAAACTGGGTGGGTGAGGGGTGGGGTATGGGCGCATCCTACTCTCCTTCACATAATATCACAAGATTTTTAATAATTCTCTTCCCAGGCAGCCAAGACCACGATTCAACATCTGGTCTGTAGGATGGTAGCTCAGACAATGCAACCCTCTGATTAGCCTACATCATGTCTATGGTGGACCTCAGTTGTACCTTTATCCTATATGGACCACCGTTGTGTGTACTTGTCATACCTGGACACATCCCCTTCCAGTTTGGTTCCTCCCCTCGGCGCCTAGTATAAAGGTGGCTGTCTCCTCCCCCTTGTTCAGTCCAGGGTGGTTATTTGTTGGGATCTGCTCCTGATTCTGTTGTGAATAAAAGCCTACACTTATATTGGCATATCGGTAGTCTTTCGCCTTATTGATAACGCATCAATGTCATCAATCCGGGACTCGTCAGAGCTTCTGAACCAGAGACAAGAGTGATATCAACTGATCCTATCTAGTCCTGTTAGAATTTTATAGGTTTATATGAGACCCACCCCACCTTCATTCTTCTGAACTGCAGGGAATACAATCATAACCGACTCAATCTCCCCTCATACATTAGCCATGCCATCCCAGAAATCAGTCTGGTGAACCTTCTCTGATCTTCTAGACCAAAGCATCCTTGTTCAGATACGGAGACCAAAACTGCACACTGGTGTGGCCTCACCAAGGCCCTGTACAATTGCAGCAAGACATCCCTGCTCCTGTACCTGAATCCTCTCACTATGAAGGCCAACACACCAGTTGCCTTTTTTACTGTCTGCTGCACTTGCATGCTTACCTTCAGTGACTGGTGCACAAGGACACCCATTCCCCATTCCTAATTTATGGCCTCTCAGATAGTAATCTGCCTTCCCATTTTTGCTACCAAAGTGGATAACCACACATTTATTCGTATTATACTGCATCTGCCAATCATTTGCCCACTCACTCGACTTGTCCAAATCACACTGCATCCTCCTCACAGCTCACCCTCCCCCCAGATTTGTGTCACTTTACATTATAATGGCAAGCAGACCCATAATATAAGAGGTAGGATCCTAATTTTTATTGTGTCATTCTGTGATAAATGAAGCTTGACAAAAGGCATTGATTATGTGTACCCACTGTCTGGGAAATTAGCATCCTGAATGGAGATTCTTTCCCTCTGTTATCCTCCATAACTAATAGATATCTTATGAATCACAAAACGTTCACAGCACAGAAAAAGGTTATTTAACTGATCATGTTGCACTGAATGAGCAATTCACTCTTTTTTATTAATTCATGGGACATGGGCATCGCTGGCTAGCCAGCATTTTGTGCCCATCTCTCGTTGCCAGACGGCAGCTGAGAGTCAACCACATTTCTATGGCTCTGGAGTCACATGTAGGTCAGACCAGGTAAGGATGGCAGATTTCCTTCCCTAAAGGACATTAGTGAACCAGATGGGTTTTTCCGACAATCGGCAATGGTTTCATGGTCATCAGTAGATTCTTAATTCCAGATATTTTTTATTTTGAATTCAAATTCCACCATCTACCTTGGCGGGATTCGGACCTGGGTCCCCAGAACATTAGCTGAGTTTCTGAATTAATAGTCTAGCGATAATACAACTAGGCCATGACTTCCCTCCCCACCATTATGTGGTTCTACTGCCTTCTCCCCATAACCCTCCGCATTGTCCCTTTTCAAATATCTCGATTGAACCTGCCTCCACAACACTCTCAGGCAGGCTACGCACTGCATTGTCAAGCTTTTCTCATATTGCTTTTGCTTCTTTTGCCAGTTACCTTAAATCTGTACCCCCCTCATTCTCAATCTTTCCACGAATGGGAACAGCTTCCCCTATCCACTCAGTCCGGACCCCTCATGATTTTGTGTGCCTCTATCAGCCTTCTTGGCTGCAAGGAAAATAGACCCAACTTCTCCAATCCACCTTCACAACTGAAGTATCCTCGGAAACAATGGTTAACATATATTGGACAGAGTAATTCACTTGCTAAATTTGACTGCTAGGTGCAATGTACTTTGGTCTTGTCAGGTTCAGCAGTTGTAAAGGCAATTTTCCACTTTACAGATGTATGTTAAGCAATGCCGGATAAAGATGATTTATGTCTGGCAGATTTCTCAGGGAATACCTGGTCTTATTTTCTTCATTGTATTCAGCATCATTCGCAGAACTTGGAGTTGAGCTACAGTCAGGAGAAGATGGGGATGTTCTTGGGTGAAACTGTGTGATTAAGCAGACAAATGATTTTGTTTAATGGTTGAGTGGTTAGTGGTTAGCAACACATCTTAAAAATGCAAACCACCAGATATTGATAGTGAAACATTTGCCAACTATGGTTCCAGTACTGCTATCTCCAATATGTGGCCCATTTACAAAATGCACGGCAGGAACTTATCAAGGCTCCATCAACAGCACCTTCCAAACCCACAAGCACCACCTTCTAGAAAGACAGGGCAAAAAACACATGAAAAATTCACCATTTGATTTGATTTGATTTATTATTGTCACATGTGTTAACATACAGTGAAAAGTATTGTTTCTTGTGCGCTATACAGACAAAGCATACCGTTCATAGAGAAGGAAACTAGAGAGTGCCGAGTGTAGTGTTACAGTCATAGCTAGGGTGTAGAGAAAGATCAACTTAATGCAAGGTAAGTCCATTCAAAAGTCTGGCAGCAGCAGGGAAGAAGCTGTTCTTGAGTCAGTTGGTACATGACCTCGGACTTTTGTATCCTTTTCCTGACGGAAGAAGGTGGAAGAGAGAATGTCCAGGGTGCGTGGGGTCCTTAATTATGCTGGCTACTTTGCCGAGGCAGCAGGAAGTTTGAACTTTTGAATATTCCCCTCCAAGTCACTCACCACCCTGCCTTGGAAATACATCACCATTCTTTGAAAATATATCACCATTCCTACACTTTTACTGGGTCAAAATCCTGGAACTCCCTCCCTAACTGCACTGTGGGTACACCTACACATCATGGACTACAGCAGTTCAAAAAGGCAGCTCGCCACCACCTTCTCGAGGGCAATTTGAGATTGACAATAAATGCTGGCTGAAAGGATTAATAATCACACAAGTTTTAAAAGCTCAGTCACACTTGGAAAGCGATGAGAAAACCACAGGTCTTGATTAAAGCAGAGTCAGATAGGAGTTAAAGACCATTTAATTGAACAATGTGCAGCTTGTAGCTCATGTTTGCCTATTAGAACCAAGAATAATGGAAAGGGAGGTTGACATATCATTGGTCAGAGATATAGCTGTAATTTATTGATGATATAACATGCACAAGTTTTAATTGGACACCATCACCGGAATTCTACTGCTTTGCCCTCCACGGAATCAGAGCGGGCGAGGGGCGGACACAAAATGCCCGTTGACCTCTGACAGGAATTTCTGATCTCGCTCGAGCGAGGCCGTAACATCCCACCCTATATCCTTATGTATGCATGATGTAACCTTCATCAATAACTGTGAGTGGCTGGAGATCACTCCGAGACTTATATTGGTATATGCTAATTACTTGGAATCAAATTTGAAACTACAATTATTTGTATATTTCTGAATTTTGCACTCTGACTGGTCTGAGTGTCTTAGTTGGAGTCCTGTAGCACTACAGTTGTCAATAAATCATCTTGAAACCACTACACAACTTTGTCTGGCTAGTTGAGGGGAACAACAGCTTTAAATACAACAAGAAAAGCATTATGACAGCCCTGTAACACTGGCCTAGTCAGCAAAGCTCAAATAGCATAAATGAATTTAAAAAAGAATATATTCTCATTTTGTTTTCTATTGTTAATAAAACATGATATTTTAATCCTAAATATCTGTGTGAGATCTTATGTTCCAACACAAGGGCCATAAAAATTTAGAAGCATATACAATCAGCTCTAACGGTCTGTCATAATAAAACCTTGCAACGAACAAAACTGGGAACCTTTAATCTGCAATGATTCTCTCTCTGCTGCAGAACCTGGATTATCCAAAACATACAGCTCGACTGGACCATATCAGGATCGATAACACATTTATCATAAGCAACACAGATGGAGAGCTAAAGTTGACGCCACAAGTTATGGAGTGACCTGCAAACATTAACAGCAGAGGCCAGTGGGAGAGGAGAGGCATTTAAAATATGTACTTGCTGTTAATGAAGCAAAGGGGAGGAGAGCTGATAAGCCGTCTCCACTGAGTACAGAAAGTACATGTTGCAATCGGAAAATATTCACGCGCTCTCTGGAGCTGGAACGGCGCAAGGAACACACATGGAAACAATAGCAGGCCAACACATTTTCCTAACTTGCAAAAAAAAATACACCAAGATCACGGACACATTAATTTCTGGAAAAGGATGTTTCAAACTCCAATTTACTTCATTCAACCGTGTTTGCTTCATAGGAACAAGTAGAAAACGATGAGTATTGTCTTCACTTGCAGCATGTTTGGGTTAAGTGGCAGCTATGTTGGATGAACCTATGGATGTCATTTGGGTGGATGTATTTCTTCCTCCTGCTTTTCTCCATTTTCTCCTGTCGTACAGAGCTCCCTCACATGCAACATACATGTTTGTATCATCAGCAAATTTGCTGATCCAATTTACCACATTATCATCCAGATCATTGATATAGATGACAAACAACAATGGACCCAACACCGATCCCTGCGGCACACCACTAATCACAGGCCTCCACTCAGAGAAGCTCCACTCAGAGAAGTTCAACATTTTCATGTTGAACATTAACATTTGATAACGTCCAGTGTGAAGACTATCCCTTTAGTGGCAATAGTCCGCAGTGGTAAAGTGCAGTAACACCCGGTCATTTATATCGAATATCAAGCACACTGTGGTACCGGGTCGCTAACACTTTTTGACTGTCATATTTATCAAGTAATTTATATTTGAGAATTTATATTTATTCATTGTAATATTTTCTGAATGAGTTTTTCCTTTGTTATTTGCAAGTTTATGGAACCTTTACAGATTAAAGGGGGAGGTGCTTGCTGTCTTGAGGCAAATCAGAGTGGATAAATCCCCAGGACCGGACAGGGTATTCCCACGGACCTTGAGGGAAGCTAGTGTTGAACTTGCAGGGGCCCTGGCAGACATATTTAAAATGTCAGTATTCACGGGGGAGGTGCCGGATGATTGGAGGGTGGCTCATGTTGTTCCGTTGTTTAAAAAAAGTTCCAAAAGAAATCCGGGAAATTATAGGCCAGTAAGTTTGACGTCGGTGGTGGGCAAGTTAATGGAAGGTGTGATAAGGGATAGGATCTACAAATATTTGGATAGACAGGGACTTATTAGGGAGAGTCAACATGGCTTTGTGCGTGGTAGGTCACGTTTGACCAATCTATTAGAGTTTTACGAGGAGGTTACCAGGAAAGTGGATGAAGGGAAGGCGGTGGATGTTGTCTACCTGGATTTCAGCAAGGCCTTGGACAAGGTCCCTCATGGGAGGTTAGTTAGGAAGGTTCAGTCGCTGGGTATACATGGGGAGGTAGTAAATTGGATTAGACACTGGCTCAATGGAAGAAGCCAGAGAGTGGTTGTGGAGGATTGCTTCTCTGAGTGGAGGCCTGTGATTAGTGGTGTGCCGCAGGGATCGGTGTTGGGTCCATTGTTGTTTGTCATCTATATCAATGATCTGGATGATAATGTGGTAAATTGGATCAGCAGGTTTGCTGATGATACAAAGATTGGAGGTGTAGTGGACAGTGAGGAAGGTTTTCAAAGCTTGCAGAGGGATTTGGACCAACTAGAAAAATGGGCTGAAAAATGGCAAATGGAATTTAACGCAGACAAGTGTGAGATATTGCACTTTGGAAGGACAAACCAAAGAAGAACGTACAGGGTAAATGGTAGGACTCTGAAGAGTGCAGTTGAACAGAGGGATCTGGGAATACAGGTAGAGTTCCCTAAAAGTGACGTCACAGGTGGATAGGGTCGTAAAGAGTGCCTTTGGTACATTGGCCTTTATAAATTGGAGTATCGAGTATAAAAGTTGGAGTGTTATGGTAAGGTTATATAACACCAGGTTAAAGTCCAACAGGTTTATTTGGTAGCAAAAGCCACACAAGCTTTCGAGGCTCTGAGCCCCTTCTTCAGGTGAGTGGGAATTCTGTTCACAAACAGAACTTATAAAGACACAGACTCAATTTACATGAATAATGGTTGGAATGCGAATACTTACAACTAATCCAGTCTTTAAGAAACAAAACAATGGGAGTGGAGAGAGCATCAAGACAGGCTAAAAAGATGTGTATTGTCTCCAGACAAGACAGCCAGTGAAACTCTGCAGGTCCACGCAACTGTGGGAGTTACAAATAGTGTGACATAAACCCAATATCCCGGTTGAGGCCGTCCTTGTGTGTGCGGAACTTGGCTATCAGTTTCTGCTCAGCGACTCTGCGCTGTCGTGTGTCGCGAAGGCCGCCTTGGAGAACGCTTACCCGAATATCAGAGTCCGAATGCCCGTGACCGCTGAAGTGCTCCCCAACAGGAAGAGAACAGTCTTGCCTGGTGATTGTCGAGCGGTGTTCATTCATCCGTTGTCGCAGCGTCTGCATAGTTTCCCCAATGTACCATGCCTCGGGACATCCTTTCTTGCAGCGTATCAGGTAGACAACGTTGGCCGAGTTGCAAGAGTATGTACCGTGTACCTGGTGGATGGTGTTCTCACGTGAGATGATGGCATCTGTGTCGATGATCCGGCACGTCTTGCAGAGGTTGCTGTGGCAGGGTTGTGTGGTGTCTTGGTCACTGTTCTCCTGAAGGCTGGGTAGTTTGCTGCGGACAATGGTCTGTTTGAGGTTGTGCGGTTGTTTGAAGGCAAGAAGTGGGGGTGTGGGGATGGCCTTGGCGAGATGTTCGTCTTCATCAATGACATGTTGAAGGCTCCGGAGGAGATGCCGTAGCTTCTCCGCTCCGGGGAAGTACTGGACAACGAAGGGTACTCTGTCCACTGTGTCCCGTGTTTGTCTTCTGAGGAGGTCGGTGCGGTTTTTCGCTGTGGCGCGTTGGAACTGTTGATCAATGAGTCTAGCGCCATATCCTGTTCTTATGAGGGCATCTTTCAGCGTCTGGAGGTGTCTGTCGCGATCCTCCTCATCCGAGCAGATCCTGTGTATACGGAGGGCTTGTCCGTAGGGGATGGCTTCTTTAACGTGTTTAGGGTGGAAGCTGGAGAAGTGGAGCATCGTGAGGTTATCCGTGGGCTTGCGGTACAGTGAGGTGCTGAGGTGACCGTCCTTAATGGAGATGCGCGTGTCCAAGAATGCAACTGATTCCGGAGAGTAGTCCATGGTGAGCCTGATGGTGGGATGGAACTTGTTGATGTCATCATAGAGTTGTTTCAGTGATTGTTCGCCATGAGTCCAAAGGAAGAAAATGTCATCGATGTATCTAGTGTATAGCATCGGTTGAAGGTCCCGTGCGGTGAAGAAGTCTTGTTCGAACCTGTGCATGAAGATGTTGGCATATTGAGGTGCAAATTTGGTCCCCATGGCTGTTCCGTGTGTCTGGATGAAGAACTGGTTGTTGAAGGTGAAGATATTGTGGTCCAGGATGAAGTGGATGAGATGTAAAATTGCATCTGGAAACTGGCAGTTGTTGGCGCTGAGCACTGAGGCCGTTGCAGCAATGCCATCGTCATGGGGGATGCTGGTGTAGAGTGCTGAGACATCCATTGTGACGAGGAGCGCTCCTGGTTCAACTGCTCCATGTGTGCCGAGTTTCTGTAGGAAGTCCGTCGTGTCGCGACAAAAGCTGGGGGTTCTTTGTACAATGGGTTTCAGGATGCCCTCGACATAGCCGGAGAGGTTCTCGCACAGGGTCCCATTGCCCGATACGATGGGACGGCCGGGTGTGTTTGCCTTGTGTATCTTCGGGAGGCAGTAGAGATCTCCAACGCGGGGAGTACGTGGGATGAGAGCACGGAGGGTGTTCTGAAGGTCCGGATCAAAGGTCTTGATCAGAGTGTTGAGTTGACGGGTGTGTTCTTTGGTCGGATCTGCGGGTAACTGTCTGTAGTGTTCCTCGTTGTTGAGTTGTCGGTACACTTCTTTGCAGTAATCCGTTCTGTTCAGTATGACGATGGCCGCACCGACCTCCTCAGAAGACAAACACGGGACACAGTGGACAGAGTACCCTTCGTTGTCCAGTACTTCCCCGGAGCGGAGAAGCTACGGCATCTCCTCCGGAGCCTTCAACATGTCATTGATGAAGACGAACATCTCGCCAAGGCCATCCCCACACCCCCACTTCTTGCCTTCAAACAACCGCACAACCTCAAACAGACCATTGTCCGCAGCAAACTACCCAGCCTTCAGGAGAACAGTGACCAAGACACCACACAACCCTGCCACAGCAACCTCTGCAAGACGTGCCGGATCATCGACACAGATGCCATCATCTCACGTGAGAACACCATCCACCAGGTACACGGTACATACTCTTGCAACTCGGCCAACGTTGTCTACCTGATACGCTGCAAGAAAGGATGTCCCGAGGCATGGTACATTGGGGAAACTATGCAGACGCTGCGACAACGGATGAATGAACACCGCTCGACAATCACCAGGCAAGACTGTTCTCTTCCTGTTGGGGAGCACTTCAGCGGTCACGGGCATTCGGACTCTGATATTCGGGTAAGCGTTCTCCAAGGCGGCCTTCGCGACACACGACAGCGCAGAGTCGCTGAGCAGAAACTGATAGCCAAGTTCCGCACACACAAGGACGGCCTCAACCGGGATATTGGGTTTATGTCACACTATTTGTAACTCCCACAGTTGCGTGGACCTGCAGAGTTTCACTGGCTGTCTTGTCTGGAGACAATACACATCTTTTTAGCCTGTCTTGATGCTCTCTCCACTCCCATTGTTTTGTTTCTTAAAGACTGGATTAGTTGTAAGTATTCGCATTCCAACCATTATTCATGTAAATTGAGTCTGTGTCTTTATAAGTTCTGTTTGTGAACAGAATTCCCACTCACCTGAAGAAGGGGCTCAGAGCCTCGAAAGCTTGTGTGGCTTTTGCTACCAAATAAACCTGTTGGACTTTAACCTGGTGTTGTTAAACGTCTTACTGTGTTTACCCCAGTCCAACGCCGGCATCTCCACATCAAGGTTATATAAGGCATTGGTGAGGCTGAATTTAGAGTATTGTGTGCAGTTTTGGTACCGAGTCACAGGAAGGATGTAAATAAGGTTGAAAGAGTGCAGAGAAGGTTCACAAGGATGTTGCCGGGACTTGAGAAGCTGAGTTACAGAGAGAGATTGAATAGGTTGGGACTTTATTCCCTGGAGCGTAGAAGAATGAGGGGAGATTTGATAGAGGTGTATAAGATTTTGATGGGTATAGATAGGGTGAATGCAAGCAGACTTTTTCCACTGAGGCTCGGGGAGAAAAAAACCAGAGGGCATGGGTTAAGGGTGAAAGGAGAAAAGTTTAAAGGGAATATTAGGGGGGGCTTCTTCACGCAGAGAGTGGTGGGAGTGTGGAATGAGCTGCCGGATAAAGTGGTAAATGCGGGGTCACTTTTAACATTTAAGAAAAGTTCATGGATAAGAGGGGTCTGAGGGATATGGCCCAAGTGCAGGTCAGTGGGACTAGGCAAAAAATGGTTCGGCACAGACAAGAAGGGCCAAAAGGCCTGTTTCTGAGCTGTAATTTTCTATGGTTCTATGGTTCTAGTGGTAGTACCGCTGCCTCACAGCGCCAGGGACCTGAGTTCAATTCTGGTCTTGGGTCACTGTCTGTGTGGAATCTGCATGTTCTCCCCATGTCTGCGTGGGTTTCCTCCAGGAGCTCTGGTTTCCTCCCACAGTCCGAAAGACATGCTGGTTAGGTGCATTGATCCAAACAGGGCACCAGACTGTGATGACTCGGGAAATTTCACAGTAACTTCATTGCAGTGTTAATGTAGGCCTTACTTGGGACTATAAAATGAACTTTTATTTTTTCTTCCGTGAGCAGTGAAATAGGTGAAGCGATGTACAGTATAATCCATGGGAAAACTGAGTGAAGAAGTTTCCAAGTGAAGGCTTTAGGCAGAAATGTGTGCACATGCTCCAATCTTCATCGATCGAGACCACACAAACTGCAAACGACTACTTATCCCGAGGACACATCTCAACTCCTTCTCAGGGTCTCAGCCAAAAGTCCAGGCATTTTCTCTCTGGGGTTGATTCCTTAGCCTCGTTAAGGGAGATTCTGCATTATCTCCCTCAACTTTGGTCTTTAAAATGCCCGGCTAAATTACATAAAGCTTGGCTTGATCCATCTCTCCGATAAGGAAGAGAAATGTAGAGCTTTCTTTCAGTAAGTGCCTTTAGGGTCGTTATCAAGATACCCCTAAATGCTTCACAGTTAATGAATTATTTTCAATTGGCCTGAAGTCTCCAGGAATGAAAGGTTGACTTCCAGGTCAGAGTTGTGAACGATATCGGAAAATTACTCATTACAAAAATGGCAAAACAAAGGCCTGTTTGGCAGTCAAGGAACAATGAAGAGCGTGATGCATTTCAGTTGGTGTGGGGTGTTGGTATACCTGTGTTGGGTAACTATTTATGCAAGTGTAGGGATGGTTAAAGGTTGAAGTTGAAGGTTGAAAATCACGTGGTGACACCCCCAGGAATATGTCCAATTAGAGTGAGCAATCTGGGGTGAGAGATTGCTGGTGTGACCTCGCTGTTGTTCTTCAAAGAGAGTGCTGTTCAATTTTTGCATTCATGAGAAAGAACCTTGATTTAAGACAAGGTAAAGTTTAAAGTTTATTTATTAGTGTCACAAGTAGGCTTACATTAGCACTGCAATGAAGCGAAAATCCCTTCGTCGCCACACTCTCCGCGATATCCCCATGACAGGTTCGCATCCGGGCATGACCCTGATTATGTGGCTGGCGAAGGGCGGTGAAAATCAGAAACCAGGATCTCGCCAGCGAGATTTGAGGTTTCCAGTGTTTGCCAGATCTTGAGCCCTGGCCGGTAATCTCATGCACGGAGAGTACAGGCTCCAGGTCCCACCCTGAGTTTATTAACTACTAAAGGCAAGAAAATAATAAAACATACGCACATACATACAAGTGAACATTGAGTACACTGAGGGAGAATTTAGCATGGCCAATGCACCTAACCAGCATCTCCTTCGGACTGTGGAAGGAAACCGGAGCATCCGGAGGAAACCCCACACAGACACAGGGAGAACGTGCAGACTCTGCACAAACAGTGACCCAAGCTGGGAATCGAACCCGGGCTCCAGGCGTTGTGAGGCGGCAATGCTAACTACTGTGTCACTGTGCATTTATGCTGTGTATTTGGAGTTCTGAAGACTTTCCGCCAACGTTATGGAAGTCGATCAGAAGAACGAGCGAGGCAATTCCCAGCAACTAATGCTCATATTTCCCCAAAACTGTTGTACTCTGCAAACAGGAGCAAGAAGTCCGATTCAGCTTGGTTTTAGTTTGGGTTGTATTCTTTTTGTTGAAGAGCATTTCATCAAAACAGTTAAAAGTAATGCAGCATCTGCTCCCGATCCATATTGCATTAATGCTGCACAGTTCAACACAAAACCGAGACGCTGAAAGCCAAAATAACTGCAGTATTTCGATACAATAAGGGCACACAGAGGGTTAGCAAACAGAATCCAGGGCAGATAAGAGACTGTGGCTGAAATTTTACCAGCATACCCGCCCGAGGCTTGTAACATCCCGCCCGAGGCCAACGGAGAATGCCGTTCTGCGAATCTCGGTAAAAATTATGGCCTGTATTTGCATTGTTCCGACAGGAAAAGTCATGTGATTTTTCAGAGCTTCTCAAATCAACTGAGTGGAAACCTTTCATGATGACAGGTGTCTCACTGTATCAAGATACTTCTGGCTTAACCTAAAATTTCTTCTGAATCTTTCAATGTATGTTTTATGCAGTAAATGTATAAGAAGATGGATTGGTACATAACTGACAATGATGTTGGATGATTGGGTTTATCCTCGTCCATGTGGCAGCATCGGAAAAATTTCCTTTACCATTCACTGAACATCGCAGAGTGTAAACAGGGTTGGAAATTTTTTATCAACAAGGAAATTTGGGTTAAAGACACTTTTATGATCTTTAATCCACCTCTGCCTATCTTTCCGCCTTTCATTAAGTCTGCCGGTGCCATCGGGATGCCTCACTGCTCTCAGATTGATTGCCACAGTAGGTGTAGCAAGTTTCCTGAGGGGTATATAACACCTTCCCATTCAACTTACACCATCCATGCCCCAAACATGCCCCCTAAGGGAAACAGCAACTCATTGTACTTCCTTTCAGTTCAGTCTATGGTACAATACTCCTCACACATGCAGATTGGGATATTCCAGCTCCTCCCCCCGGCGTGTGGGCGTTTCCCGCGGTGGGGCCATTGGCCGATCTTCCAGTCCTGCCAAAGCTATAGGCTGAGGAACCCGCTGCGAGAGGTCAACTTTGACGAGACTGGAAAATATTCAACCCGGGAGAGACCGGAAAATTCCAGCCGTAGTCTCTTTATTGAGATGGCCTGATTCAGACCAGCAGATTGCTTTGTTCAACACACTCCATTCAAGCCTGCAAGCGTGGCCATTGGCTTCTCGTTACTTGACACTTTAATTCACCATCCCACTCCCACTCTTCTCTCTTTATCCTTGGCCTCCTTCCCTGTTCCAATGAAGCTCAGTGCAAGCTCGGAAAACAGCAGTTCATCTTTCCATTACGCACGTACAGCCTCCAGACTTCTTTACCTTTCTGATATATATTAATGAACTTGACTTGCGATTAGAGGGAATAACTTTGAACATTGCAAGTGATATGGATCTCACAAATGTAGGAAATGCCAAGGACAATAGTACCAGATTTCAGAAGGACATAAAATGGACATTCATTAGCCAGTACATATTAAGATTTAACCATTATTCCCCTCACTGGAGGTGTAAATAAAGTTAGTTCAGTCGTGACTATCTGCAGCTGTTAGTCTCAGTGCAACATGCAACAGAATGAGACCGAATAAGACTAACACATACTCAGCTGCAGGCAATCATTATTGAACTAACTTTATTTACGCCTCCTCAATATAAAATAGCCATAGAATCATAGAATCATACAGCGTAGAAGACACCTTTCGGCCCATCGAGTCTGCACTAACACGAGGGAAACACCTGAACTCCCATTTAATCCTATCTGCCTGCAATTGATCCACAGCCCTGAATGTTATGACATGCCAATTGCTTATCCTGGTACTTTTTAAAGGATGTGAGGCAACCCGCCTCTACCACCGCCCCCCAAGGCAGCACATTCCAGACCATCACCACTTTCTGGGTAAAGAAGTTTTTCCTCACATCCCCTCTTAAACATCCTGCCCCTCACCTTGAATCTATGTCCCCTCGTGACTAACCCTTCAACTAAGGGGAACAGCTGATCCCTATCAACTATCCATGCCCGTCATAATCTTTACACCTCGATCAGATCGCCCATCAGTCTCCTCTGCTCCAATGAAAACAACTCAAGCCCATTCAACCTTTCTTCATAATTTAAATGTTCCATCCCAGGCAGCAACCTGGTGAATCTCCTCCACACCCCCTCCAGCAGAATCATATCCTTCTGAGAATGTGGAACCAGAAATGTACCCATTTTCTAGCTTAGATCCTACAACATACTATTCTCATGGCCAAAGAAATTTAACATAGAGAAGAATTTGGTGGGAAGAATTAGGATAGGCAATAGAAACTAAAGAGTACAGTTTTAAAGGAGTGCTGAAACTGCTAGAACTTGCTTTCCTGTATGCAAATATTGAAGTTGTTGGGGCAAATTATGAATGCTTTTCAAACACATATTCAATCCTTACCTTTATAAATTGACGTATAGAGTAAAATAGAAAGGAAGTTATGTTAAATCTTTGTAGAACTCCGATCAGGCCTCGTGAGTATTGTGACTAACTCTAGGTACAAATTTTAGGAAGGCTGTTGTGATGATACTGTGCCTTTAAGAAATGTATTCGGGTCATGTTTCTGTGTAGGATTTTTTAAAAACAGTCTGTTCTAACACTGGTGCCACTGGGTCTGTAACTGACAGCCTCTGCTGTTACTGCGGCAGCATAATTGGTCATCATAGAATCCCTACAGTACAGAAGGAGGCCATTCGGCCCATCGAGTCTGCACCGACAACAGTCCCACCCAAGCCCTATCCTCGTAAACCCACATATTTACCACACTAATCTCTCTAACCTACGCATCCTGGGACACTAAGGGATATTTTAGCGTGGCCAATGCACCTAACCCGCACATCTTCGGACAGTGAAAGGAAACCGGAGCACCTGGAAGAAACCCATGCAGACACGGGGACAATGTGCAAATTCCACATAGACACTGACCCAAGCCGGTCTCTGGCGCTGTGAGGCAACAGTTCTAACCATTGTGCCACCGTGCCGCCCACTGGTGAGCCAGGCAGGAGACGAACATGGACTTTTCTGGTCCTAATTGTTTGAATGTTTGTTTTAATCTGGACTAATGCTGTTCTGTTGTTTTAGTGTTTTCCCCTGGGGTTTAGCAGAGTAGAACTTAGTTAGGTTGTTTGGCAGAAAAATCAGGTGACTGGATGGAGCTAGGCTTACACAGAGAAATCAAGCTCTTTGGATTTGGAGATTGGGTTCTGTTAAAAAAAAGACCTTTCTCTGAGATTCAGCTGTTTGGGGGTATATCTTTCTCTAGAGGTTGCTGCATGAGAGTCAGAAGACAAGTGTCCTTCTGTATCTGCCCCGTGGGTTTAAAAGGTTGAAAACATAGCAACCATGTGGGCATATGTGTTTTTGATGCTAATTGATTCTGAGGATTTTTTGTCTATAAATACACTGCTTACATTGGAACCATAGAGATAGCTAGTTGTTAAGAATGATGCCTTGTCATGTTTAAGTTTAATGTTCATTTATTAGTGTGACAAGTAGGCTTACAATAACACTACAATGAAGTTACTGTGAAAATCCCCTACTCACTACATTCCAGTTCAGGTACACTGAAGGAGAATTTAACATGGCCGATGCACCCAACCAGCACGTCTTTCGTACTGTCGGAGGAAAGCAGAGCACCCGGAGGAAACACACACAGACATGGGAAGAAGGTGCAGACTCCGTACAGACAGTGATCTAAGCCGGGAATCGTACAGACAGTGATCTAAGCTGGGTCCCTGACGCTGTGAGGCAGCAGTGCTAACCACCGTGCCACCGTGCTGCCCACATTGCTTTCATCCCTCTGCACCGACCCTTTCTGGCAAGTTCCCATTTTCTTTCAGATATCCAGAATCTATTGCTTTTACCCTTCTCTTTGGTTCTGTAGATGCTGAAAAACCGTTGATGGGTTCACATGGAAGGTCACTGGCCTGGAATGTTAAGTCGTCCTCTCTTCCACAGATGGCACTGACACGTTGAGAATTTTCCAGGATTTTCTGCTTCTATCCCAGCTGTATAAAGTCAGACGAGCCAGAGATGTGCTGGAGTGTCCTGAGCTGCGAGCTGGGAAGTCTCCCCTGTGAACGTGGGAGCAGAATTCGGGCCAAACTACAGAATAGGGGCCACTCTGAACTGGATGCCTTGTTTTTGCAAAAGATTTAAAAATAAAACACGCTATGCTTGAGGACAAAACCAACTCAATTATTGAATGGTTTCCATGACATTAAAGATTTTTTTGTGGGGGGTGAGGGGGTGGGTGGTGAGATAGGTTAAAGGATCACAATGACATCATGCATACTCTCTGAGAGAAGGAGTGGAATGAGACATTTTGTTTGAGCGTTGGTGCTTCTCCTGAACAAGATGTTCAGTGTGATATCACTGACAGCGTCCAAAATGCATCTGATTTTCTTTATCTCGCATCTTCAATCAGATCCTTATATAAAAGCCATCACAGTGAGAGTTCCATCAGTGCAATGGGCATCCTTGGTAATGGTGGCCTCTGGATAATCCAGTAAGTTAAGGATGCAACAGTTTAAGAAAGACTGCATGCAGGAGGAGGTCATTCTCTCTATCAGGCCTGCTGCATCTAACCTGTGATTGTTCACAGAAACAGCGCCAATTGATCCTCTGTTTCAGAGCACAAAGAAAAGCCGATTTTTTCGCCGGGGCTTCCCAGTGTGGAAAACATGAGCCTTTGATTGGTCTACACCCTCTGGGATCCCCTTTTACAGAAACTGTTCCAAACTTCATTCCCTAACTCGGTGGCACAGGCATTAGCAGTCCTGCCTCACAGTGCCAGGGACCCAGGTTTGATTCCAGACATGGGAAGAAGAGAGCTCGGTGGACTGTCTGGGTGGAGTTTGCACGTTCTTCCCGTGTCTGCGTGGGTTTACTCTGGTTTCCTCCCGCAGTCCAAAGATGTACAGGTTAGGTTGTGACAATAATAAACCAAAACAACTAATGTTAATGAAAATAACAAGATAAATTGTTAAGATTTGATATTCTTGCAAATCTGTCCTGTTGAGTGCAAAATGAAAAGCTGCAATTTTTCAGCAATAATCAAACATACATTGATGGCACGTATTCCTGTTTACCTTCCATCCTTTAAAAACGACTTGTAAATGACACATATATTTTACCTCACCCAAAGGAGACTACAATTGGAAGAGGAGGAAACCAAGCAAAAAGATATGAAAGACCCAGTAGGTTTAGGAGGATGCGAGGAGTGTATGATAGGTATCTCGAAGGTGTGTAAAGAAGGGGAGGTGGAGATGGTGAGGCAGGGTGGCTTTGTGACAGAGTTCCACAGAACAGATGTGTATTGGTTAAAAGTTTGGCTTCTTTGGGCAGAGCTTAAAAGAATGGTCTTATAGCATTCAAGTTGGACAAAGTCATTCGGATTGGTGTGGCAGGACTACAGTGGGATAACGGAAGCGAGGAATTGTTTCACTACATTGTTGAAGGGTTACCCTTGCCACATGCACTATTTATATAACAACCAGATCTTGTGACATTTCATTGCTGGTGAGGATTTTTACTCGACGTGAGAGAAAATTCAAGATTGAGAGTTACGCTCTTCTAATTGTTGCAAACACGTCTGTCATATGACAAATTGGCAAATAATAATATGGATTATTTATGAGAAGATAAGACTGTATACAAAGAACAAAGAAAATTACAGCACAGGAACAGGCCCTTCGGCCCTCCAAGCCTGCATCGACCATGTTGTCCGTCTGAACTAAGCGTTTTCCCTTTTGGTTTCGGATTCCAGCATCCGCAGAATTTGCTTTTATGCTACACGCACATTTGCTGAAATCTTGCTCCCGTTCACGCCGGCTGGATCTTGCAGTCCTGTCAACAGCGTGCCCCAGCTGTGGGTTTCCTGCAAGGAGAGGGGTGTTCAACGGGAAACCCCATTGACAACAGCGGGACCATAAGGTCCTGCCACCTGGGAGTGGCTCACCACCTCCCACTGCTACCAACATGCCATGGAAAGGGAAAAGAAACCCACCCACTGTGTCAACTGGGAAGCAAAGTGGGAATATCCGCCTTGTAACTCTGCTTCTACATTCGGAGTGCTCAACTATGAGATTATATATCACACCCTGTCTAGAGGTGAGTAATGAAAGGCAACAGATACACACCCTGAAAGCTAATGTACATCAAATCATAACATTCCCCACTTTTTCTAAACTAGTGGTTTACTTTTAATGATTTAAACTATTTACACGACAGCACAACGAAATGACAGTGTCTGAATATACCCTTTTACAAAGGAATATATTTACAAATCTCCAAAACTTATTGAAGTTTTGATCATCTGTCAAGACTTAATTATGATCATCCTGTTTGAAGTTGCTGTATGTTTATCGAAGGTTGCTAAGGGGGCTACGTTTATGCTGCATCGGAGACTGTGTTCTGTTCACAAGTGATGCTCAATGTTTTTGACTGTGGTTTTGTTCTGATGTGGTTTGATTTATTATTGTCACATGTATCTGTACAGTGAAAAATGTTGCTTCTTGCGTGCTATACAGACAAAGCATACCATTCATAGAGAAGGAAAGGTAGGGTGCATAATGTTACAGTCATAGCTAAGGTGGAGAGAAAGATCAACTTAAAAAAGGTAAGTCCATTCAAAAGCCTGACAGTAGCAGGGAAGAAGCTGTTCTTGAGTCGGTTGGTACATGACCTCAGACTTTTGTACCTTTTTCCCGACAGAAGAAGATGGAAGAGTGTATGTCTGGGGTGCGTAAGGTCCTGAATTATGCTGGTTGCTTTGCCGAGGCAGCGGGAAGTGTAGACAGAGTCGATGAATGGGAGGCGGGTTTGTGTGATGGATTGGGCTACATTCACGACCTTTTGTAGTTCCTTGCAGTCTTGGTCAGAGCAGGAGCCATACCAAGCTCTGATACAACCAGAAAGAATGCTTTCTATGGTGCATCTGTAAAAGTTGGTGAGAGTTGTGGAAGACATGTCAAATTTCCTCAGCTGCCTGGGAAAGTAGAAGCATTGATGGGCTTTCTTAACTATAGCATCGGCATGGAGGGACCAGGACAGGTTGTTGGTGGTCTGGACACATTGTAGTTTTGTTCTGATTTGGCATCTGATTCATCGCACTGCCATGCCATTGGTGTTTGTAATTGATACGATCTTGGGGGGGGGGGTCCAGGGCATATATTGATGATTGCTGCTGGATTCCGTGTGCCATCAGTTGGGTGTTGTACTTGAATCTTTTGTCAAGGATGACCCACATGCCGGTTCTGGGTATCTCCCATCTTCCCCTGTTTTTGATGAATGCATCTGATACTCCTGCGAATATCAGTGAGTGATGACCAGGCAGGGTTGACCACACTTGTCTGCTGAACAGTAATTCTGCATTGATTCTGAATAGGTTGAAGATTGCTAGTTCAGAATATTTGGTTCCAACTATGCAGCCCTAGCCTGTCATATGATAATCTACAAAGCAGAGTTAGGTATTAACCTCCCAGTTTAAGCAGAGACTTTCTAATGGTGTTCACTGTGGTCTGTGGCCCTCATCGTCTTCACAATACTATTTTTAAAAATTATTAATTCATGGGATGTGGGCATCGCTGGCTATGCCAGCATTTATTGCCCATCCCTAATTGCCTTTCAGAAGGTGCCTTCGTGAACAGCTGCAGTCCGTGACATGTTGGTACACCCTCAGTGCTGTTAGCAAGGGAGTTCCAGGATTTTGACCCAGCGACAGTGAAGATATGGTGATATAATCCCAAATCAGGCTTGGAAGGGTGGTGGTGTTCCCATGTTTCAGCTGCCCTTGTCCTTCTAGATGGAAGTGGTTGTGGGCTTGGAAGGAGCTGCCTGAAGAACCTTGGTAAGTTCCTGCAGTGCATCTTGTAGATGGTACACACAAATGCCACTGTTCATCAGTGGTGAAGAGAAAGAATGTTTGTAGAAGGGGTAGCAATCAAGCGGGCTGCTTTGTCTTGGATGGTGTCAAGCTTCTTGAGTGTTGTTGGAGCTGTACTCATCCAGGCAAGTGGAGAGTATTCCATCACAATTCTTACTTGTGTATTGTAGATCGTAGATAGGCCTTTGGGAGTCAGGAGGTGAGATATTCACCACAGGATTCCTAGCCTCTGACCTGCTCTTGTAACCACAGGATTGAAATGGCTAGTCAAGTTCAGTTTCTGGTCAATCCCCCAGTTGATACTGGGGATTCACTGATGGTAATGCCATTGAATATCAAGGGTGATGATTAGACTTTTGCTTGTTGGAAATGGCCATTGCCTGGCACTTGTGTGGCACAAATGTTACTTGCCACTTGTCAGCCCAAGCTCACTTGCTACATTCGGACATGGACTGTTTCAGTATCTGAGGAGTTAGTGCTGAACATTGTACAATCATCAGCAAATATCCCCACTTCTGATCTTATGATGGAAGGAAGGTCATTGATGAAGCAGCTGAAGATGGTTGGGCCTGGGACACCACCCTGAGGGACTCCTGCAGTGATGTCCTGGAGCTGAGATGATTGACCTCCAACAACCACAACCATCTTCCTTTGAGCTAGGTATGACTCAACCCAGTGGAGAGCTTTCCCCCTGATTCCCATTGACTCCAATTTTGTTAGGATTCCTTGATGCCACACTCAGTCAAATGCTGCCTTGATCTCAAGGGCAGAATGGTGACCAAGGATAGATATTTGCACACTAGTAGACCTGCAATCACTGCATTTGTAGTATCCACATGATAAAATATCTGGATTGACCAGGGCGAGTTGTTGTTGTGTATCCCAAAGGCAGAATCTCCAACCCACCATGTACGGTTAGTTTGCAGTAGTTGCTGAACCATCACTTGTCACTTCTGTGGGTACATACTTTTCAGTTTATGAAATGGAAGAATGTTTGCAACTGGACCAGGATCTGGTTTTGCATTTTGTGCTGTCGTCGCATCTGTCGGCATATAATCTGAATGGTGGCAGAGGCTTCTGTTGGTACCACTCTGCCAATACATTCTTTGCTGTTCACTGTGCCATTGGAATGCCTGCTCACTTTGTGTATCTGATCATCCTCAAGACCTGTTATGTGTCCTGGGTTGATAGGAATACTGTACCTGTCTGGCCTCTGGTTGTGGCTTCTCTTTACATCAAACCACTTGTTCCAGCCTTTGCTTTGAATATTGGCACTGACAGATTCCACTGGTGCCACATGCCTTGCAGACATTGGTAAAAACTGGGCAATTTATGGGTGCATGTACGAGGCTGCATTGCCCCCACTGGGCTTGCCAGGTTTGGCTACTATGCCAGTGGTGGACAATTGTGCAGAGCCTGTAGACCCTGTCCACATAGAAGCGTAGCTTCAAGCTTGAGTCTGCATTGTAGTAGTGCTTCCACGCTGTAACCTCTGGTTGGTCCAAGATGTATTTTTGAGATGCTTCTACTGGGGTAAATGCTATCACGAGCTTAATTATTCTATTGGCTAACTTTGATGACATGAAGTTGTAATCATGTCCCTTGTCTTTACACCTACTAATGAATTGACCAGTGGTCTCTGTCAGTTGTTGCCTAAGGTCATGAATTTGAGATAAAGTTTGAAGTTTGTTTTGTTAGTGTCACAAGTAGGCTTACATTAACACTGTAATAAAGTTACTGTGAAAATCTCCTCGTTGCTGCACTCCAGCACTTGTTCAGGTACACTGAGGGAGAATTCAGCATGGCCAATGCACCAAACCAGCATGCCTTTCAGACTGTGGGAGGAAACCGGAGCACCCGGAGGAAACCCACGCAGACACAGGGAGAATGCACAGACTCAGCACAGACAGTGAGTCAAGCCGGGAATCGAACCTGGATCCCTGGCGCTCTGAGGCAGCAGTGCTAACCACTGTGCCACCGTCATTCAGAAGTTGAGCTTCACTCCATATTTTATAAGGATTTTTAAGGTTCTCTTCTGACAGATGTGAAATGATCAGCCTGTCGAGGCCTTCAATTCCTCCTGAAATGTTAATAGATTATTTATTTAGTTCAGGAATATTGAAATCCAGAAAACAGGGCTCTGCACGTTTTTGGAACAAGGTAAGCTTAGAAAGAAGATCCATTGCCTTCCAATTGAGTGTTGGAAATTTTGTGATCATCCCTGTGGCTTTTTTCCAGGATTATTAAGATTATTTGGAACAGGGACAAATATTTAAACATTTTTTTAGCAGCTCTGACGAACTTGGTTAGAAGTTGCAGTACCTTAAGTGGCCACAGTTTCAGCTGGTCATAAGTTGTTGCTTGACAGCTGAGTGCAGTGGAGCTATTTCTGCCTTCCTGGGCCTACCTTAAGCTCTGCCGACAAAGCAGTGTGAAAATGGACTGCAAACTTGCAAGGTAAAATCAATCAGTGAAAAAAAAACTTTTTATAGCCTTCACCAAGCTGTTTGGAGTTGTTGGAGCTGTTACTGGGTAGGCTGGTTCTTCCTTAACAACCACCACCCCAACATTCCCCGATCCCTTGAAGATTTGGTTTGAAGCAGAAATGAATCTTCCTCTCTGTGGAGTTCTGTTTAAAGCTAGATGTCACCACCCCCCCGCCCCCCCACTAAATCACTCAACACCCCCAACTCCTCCACCCCAGCTCCCGCTTTGATCCAGAACTGAACTGCAATCCCAATATCATTCGGGCTAAGGACTTCACCTCCGAAATGTTCTTTGTCTCCGTTTCTAATGTTCCATCATAAACATTTGTCAATTCTTTGTCACTTCCAGTTCAAACACTAACTCAGAATGGGTTTCATGGGTTTCAAGCAACAACCCCACGTCTTGAGCACTTATGCTCAACTGTCACTTCAGTGCAGTGCTGAGAGTGAGATGCCGTCCTTCAGATGAGATGTTTGCAGGCTTTGGCTGCACTCTAAGGCCCATCTAAAAGATCAAACAGCATTATTTTAAAAAACAGGGGAGTTCATCCCGGTGTTCAGGTCAAAATTTATCTCTTGAACTACATTGTGAAAGCAGTTTATTTGGTCATTTATCTCATTGCTATTTGCAGGACCTTGCTGTGTAAAGATTAGCTGCTCTAATTGTCCACTTTAAACAGAGGCTTCACTTCAAAAACTGGTTGCAAAACATTTTGGAACATGCTAAGATCATGAAAGGCATTAAACAAATATATTTCTTCGAATACGACAGTGAGCTCTCTCCATGCATTATTTTGACAAAGGTGATATCCCCTTTATTTAAACTGGGGTGTGTCGGGAAATTATGGTGCAAAGAAAAAGACCCAATCACAAAATGACTACCCTGCTCTTTGAAGAACCATGTCCTAAGGGGGTATTGGATGTCATGGACTTCCATTGGATTTGTCCATGATTATGCTTGGCCAGTGCAACAGTTTGCCATTGCTATCTGCAGCATGGCTGACCAGGAACCCCTCCCTCTCTTACCGCCTGTACATCAGGTGTACTGGAAGGATTTACAGGCTGATTTGGCCACATTACGAACACACCTCCCACGGCCATCAAGTCCTGAAGTGGTACTTGAACCCAAAGCTTCTGCCCCAGAGGTAGGGATGCTACCTCCTCACCTCACAGAACCATAGAATCCCTACAGTGCAGAAGGAGGCCACTTGGCCCATCGAGTCTGCACCAATTCTCTGAAAGAGCATCTTACCCAGGCCCACGTCCTGTCCCGCCTGCTCCCCTTATGCCCGTGCATTTACCATGACCAAGCCACTGAACCTACACATCTTTGAACTGTGGGAGGAAACGGGAGCACCCGGAGGAAATCCACGCAGACACAGGGAGAATGTGCAGATTCCACACAGTCACCGAAATTGAACCCTAGTCCCTGGCACTGTGAGGCAGTGGTGCTAACACTGTGCCTCTCTGAAACATAGTTAATGAAAAGTTAGAAGTCCATTCTACATGATGGTGTTATAATCAATTGAATGTGTGATCAAATGGGAACAAGTTCAGTAGGCTAGAGTGATCAATGTGCTGTCATGATCAGTCATCTGAGGCGATGAAATGGATAATTCCATTAATAATCTAATGGATTAGCATGAAAAAAAATCATCTAATCAAATGATTTTTGAAACCAATTGCATGTTGTGGTCAATAGGCCAGTGTGATCAATGAGTAAATATAATCAATAGCTTACTCATAGAATATTACAGCTTAGAAGGAGGCCATTCAGTACATCGTACCTGAACTAATTGTTTGAAAAAGCTATTCAATTAGTTCTATTCCCCTGCTCTCCCCTACCATGTGAATTTTTATTTTCCAAGCATCTATCCAATTTCTTTATGCAAGATACTACTGATTCTGCTACCACCATTCTTTCAGGTAGTGCATTCCAGATTCTAACAACTCTGCATGAAAAGCTCCTCATCCCCTCACTTAGTTCTTTTGCCAAGCATCTTAAGTGCATGACCCCCAGTTATCAACCCTCCAGCCAGTGGAGATAGTTTCTCCTTATTCTTTCTGTCAAAAACCTTCAACGCCAACAGTTCCTTTGTTTGGTATCTTCATGATTCAGCTAGTACTGGCTTCAGCAGCTGAATAGCTAATTTCATGATTCCCGTGTTCTGCAGTTTGGCTGATAAGCTACCTTGTTTCCTTTTCAGCTGTGGCTTTGTGCCTTAGCTTGCTTGAGCAATCAGAGAGAAAGAGTTACCTGCAAAACTTTTGCAGGGGTCTGCTGTGTCTTTTGTCCTGTGTCACATGTTGACACAGCCAGCGCTAGTCCACCTCAACCAAGTTTTGCGGCTGACTTTTGTCCCAGTCCTTGTATATTCTTGGAAGGGGATATTCCACAAACCAGTCTGGAACATTACTCTTTGGATTTCATTTCTGCTGAGATGATGATCAGCTCCCATTATCTCCATAGGTGATGGCAGTTAGTTTCTGAATGGCCTTTGTGTTTTTGATGTATCTTTGCCTGGAGATAAGGTATGATGCCAACATCTCTCTCTTAGAGTCACCCACCAGCTATTCAGCCAGGGACTGAATTTACATCCTCAGCCACCTCTGGCTTGTATCTCCATTTTTAAAACGACAGGCCTTATTTAAAAAGTTCAGTCTGTACAAATGTAATTTGGGGTTTTCCTCCATCCTCATGACAATATCAACCTGAAGAATTATGTAATCAATGCTCTTTCCATGGCCACTAAGTCCTGGAGTGAGACTTGAACCCAAAGTTTCTGGCTGAGAGGCAGAGTACGAGTGACTGAACCACTCAAGATTTTCTATGGAACATGAACTTATCTTTATATTGTGCTTTAACATTATGAAAATCCCCAAGTTGCTTCACAAGAAGACTGTAAAAGAAATTATGATACAGAGCCACATGTTTTAGGCTAGATGACCAAAAGCTTGGTCAAAAATATATGATTTAAGGAGTGTCTTAAAGGAGGAAATTGAGGTGGAGAGGTCGAGAGACGCAGGATGGGTATTTCAGAGCCTGGGGCCTCGGCTACAAGACCATAAGACCATAAGATATCGGAGCAGAATTAGGCCATTGAGCCCATTGAGTCTGCTCTGCCATTCGATCATGGCTGATATGTTTTTCAACCCCATTCTCCCGCTTTTTCTCCCTAACCCTTGATCCTCTTACCAATCAGGAACCTATCGAACTCTGTCTTAAATGACTCAATGAGCTGGCCTCCACAGCCTTCTGTGGCAATGAATTCCAGAGATTCGCCACCCTCTGGCTGAAGAAATTCCTCCTCACCTCGGTTCTAAAGAACCACCAATGGTGGAGTGATTGAAATTGGAAAAAAATCTTTAAAATCTATAATTTAGAACACCTCCATCAATTCTCCTCTTAACCTTTTCTACTCTAAAGAGAATACTGCCAGTTGCTTCAGGCCTCTTCATATAAGCTCATCGCTGGAAGCATTCCAGTAAATCTAACCACAACCTCTTCCAGGCCTTCATATAGTACGGGTGCTAAGAACAGGACACAATGCACAAATAGGGGCCTAACCAGTGATATATAAACATTCATCTTAACGTTGGAGTTGATTCAAAAATGTAATTCATTGGATTGCATAATTTGTTGGTTGGTTGAATAATTAGTCAAAAAAGAAAAGGCGAAGGCAGCTAATGCTCCACTCTGCACTTAGCCTGTTGCCTTTGGACAGGTTCCCCTTCCCTCAGATGGACAGTTCCAGCTGAGTTGACAGTGCCAGTCATGAATGACTTACAAACCACCTCAGCAGCGGAAACATAAATCAAGTTGCATGGACCTCCGTGAAGGAGTCTTTATAGCACTCGTGTTACTTGCTTTATTTAAAAGAAGTGACTGTTTTATTATTGAAAGGTAGCCATGGCACACCCGCTGCCCAGCAATTAAATTTTTCATCTGCACCCGATAAGGGCTAAAGTTACCTAACGCTGTAAAAATGGTGTCCCTGGGGCTGTTTTAAGGTGAGTTTATTTTTAACCATTTTCTTCTTAGCAGTCCCTCAGAAGGTGGCATTGAGAAAAGACCATTTAGTAGATGCAGCTGCCCTCAATAATGAGGTACCATCCTGACCTCGCTTAGCTCATTTCCATCTGCCTCCTGCATTGGCAATGTGCCTAAGTCATCCCAAAGCACACTGGAGCAGAAATCTGCTCACTTATTTTCCTCACTGCTTTGACTGTGTCTCGAATTCTCCGTGCTAGGTGGCAGCCTGCTCCATAAATTAACAGTTCCAAGTACGAAATAATTGCAACTTTAGCTGAACGGTTTACGACCATGTCTCATTTCAATGACTGTTTTTACCTCCTCAGCTTGATTTCAGTCTGCGACCTTACTTGACTCAGCACAGTTACTTTGACCCCGAAAACCCAGCAAAAAATCCAAAGTATTGTCCTTCGATCTGGGTCCGATACAGACAATTAAAGGGAAATCAGTTTAATGGAGGTTGAGGGTAGGGGAATAGCAAGTAACTCGTGTGCTATTGTCACCTCATCACGAGCTCACAAGAGTGAGAGCGTGACATTTATTTCCAGTCATGGTTTGAAGCAAAACCTAATTGCTCCATCGCCATAAAAAAACCTGGCACATCGGTTTCAGCTAAATCCAAGTCGGAATGCTATTGTTTCAAAGCCCATTCCAGAGAACTGAGTACATAACCGTTAACACTGCTGCCTCACAGTGCGAGGGACCCAGGTTCGATTCCAGACTTAGGTAACTGTCTGTGTGGAGTTTGCACACTCTCCCCGTCTCTGTGTGGGTTTCCTCTGGGTGTGCCCCAGTTTCCTCCCACAGTCACAAAGATGTGTACGTGAGGTAGATTGGCCATGCTAAATTCTCCCTTCGTGTCCAAAAATGTGCAGCTTAGGTGGATTGGCCATGCTAAATTTTTCCTTCAGCTTTGAAGAAGGGTCACCTAGACTCGAAACATTGGCTCTATTCTTTCTCCACAGATGCTGCCAGACCTGCTGAGATCTACCAGCAGTTTCTGTTTTTGTTTCAGAATCCAGCATCTGCAGCATTTTGCTTTTATCTAAGTTGCTCCTTAGTGTCCAAAGCTGTGCAGATTAAGTGGATTGGCCTGCCTAATTGCCCCTTAGGCCAGAATTTTTCGACCATTTTCCCATCCCGCTGCAGTGAACGGAGATTTGGTTTGTCGCCAAATTCTCCGCCTTCGCTGTAGCGGGAGCGTAGCATGAACGGGCAGTAAGATTGCGTCTATAGCATCCTAAGATGCGTAGGTTAGGTGAATTAGCCATGGTGAATGTGTACGGTTAGGGTGGAGGGGTGAGCCTCGGTGGGCTGCTCTTTCAGAGAGTCAGCCCAGGCTTGCAAATACAGACAGTTTTTTAAAATACTTTTCCAATTCAATCAAATCAAGTCCAATTCACAGTCTCAACAAGTTGAGACATTTCCGATCCAAGCTGACAAGACAGGGTATGCAACCCCTGACTTGGGCCTGATCTACATGAGCCAAGCTGATTGGAGTAGGCGCAGGTCTTCCTCCTCCAAGGCTTGATCTCATTTGCATCTTGGCCAAAAGGCCGAGATGCCGCTTTTAAAAATTGCTTCATATGAAAATGAAGCTCAAATGCAACCCAATGACCTCAACCAAGTGCAGCATCAGCAGACCACACTTGATCTTAGCCAAAAGGCCGAGAGTTACAGATAGTAACCCCCACGACTTGCCTGGGCTTGCAAAATCTCACCAACTGTCCTGTCTGGAGACAATACACATCTCTTTAACCTGTGCTTAACCCTCTCTCCACTCACACTGTCTGTACCTTTAAGGCTTGATTACCTGTAAAGACTCGCATTCCAACCATTATTTTGTAAATTGAATTTGTGTCTTTATATGCCCTGTTTGTGAACAGAACTCCCACTTACCTGACGAAGGAGCTGCGCTCCGAAAGCTAGTGGCTTTTGCTACCAAATAAACCTCTTGGACTTTAACCTGGTGTTGTGAGACTTCTTACTGTGTTTACCCCAGTCCAACGCCGGCATCTCCATATCATAAAGCGTAAGGAAGCAGCGAAACTGATCGGGATGCAAGTTAAGTCAGTAAAATTAAACCTTAGACATAGCGCTACTGAAGAGGAAAGGTAGGAAAGACCAGATACTATCCACAGCCAGCCCTGGATGTGGGATGAACGGGAACCTCAGCCAGAGCTGGACTCGACCTTCAGTGGCCCTGGAGTGAGTGAACCTTCTACACCCAAACAAAAATAATGATTTTCTAACAGTGTCCTCGGCACCATCCGCAGATCGTTATAGCTTTACCTTAAACAATGGGGGTAATCTGGTACACATGGAAACCTATTAGGATGGCCAAACAAATCCACTCTGAAAAAGATAAACCCCTAAAAGAACAATATAAATCTGCAACTTCTCAAACAACCTAAGAATGGAAGACATGCTGGCCATATGGGGACTCATTACGATTAACACACGAGTCTAGGAAAAATGCAAATCTTTAAGTATTCAATCGCCTGAAACTATTGGAGAACCCTGGACACAGGGTAGCTCACCACAACTAGCAAAAGGGCCCCCCCTTAAAAATGCAAATTTCTAGACTCCCTGAATCACTTTGAACAATGGAAGGAACTCTGGTCACAGGGGGGCTCAGCATGACGAGCAAAGAAGGGCAACCACTAACCCCCCCTCCCCCCCTATCCCCTGTATCACTGAAATAATATGAAGGACCCTGAACAAAAGGAAACTCGGCATAACTAGCAAACGAGATCCTGCCTAAAAATGTAAACCTCGAACTACCCTTCTCTTTTTTTTCTTCCCCCCCCCCAACATGGACTTCATAATACTCAATCTTTAATTTAAACACCCCCTCTCAAATATAATGCTTATCTTCCAACCCTGCATAGATAATAAACCCCTCCCCCCATACCCCCACATACAACACAAAACACCAATACACGTGGGACACAACATGTACGGTACATAGAATCATAGAATCCCTACAGTGCAGAAGGAGGCCATTCGGCCCATCGAGTCTGCACTGCCCACAGTCCCATCCAGTCCTGATTCCCGTAACCCCAAATATTTATCCTGCTAATCCCCCTGACACTAGGGTCAATTTAGCATGGCCAATCCACCTAACCCGCACATCTTTGGACTGTGGGAGGAAACCCACGCAGACACGGGGAGAACATGCAAACACTGCACAGACAGTGACCCGAGGCCAGAATTGAACCCAGGTCCCTGGCGCTGTGAGGCAACGGTGTTAACCATTGTGCCGCCCAATGTATCATCCCGCCACAACAAACCATCCACGGAAACAGACCTGGGGCACCGGATTGGATGCCCGACTTGGATCTCTACCTGCGCGGAGTCCGCATGTTTCCTCCGGGTGTTCCGACTTCCTCCCACACTCCAAAAATGTGTTAGTTAGGTGGATTAGTCATACTAAGTTCTCCCTCAGTGTACTCTTCCACAGTAACTTCATTACAGTGTTAATGTAAACCTACTTGGGACACTAATAAATAAATAATTTGTTAAAGAAGTAATTTTGCACTGCCAAAGGTCCTTGCCTCATGCCAAACCTATAAACCTTCCTGATAAACAAGGAGGTTCCTACACCTTCTTGCCCCACCAGTTAATGGCCCCACTCAGGCCCGATACATACTACCCCAATCTATGCCACACCATCCTGCCCACCATAACATAAAACACGCTCAAACAAAAAGTCATCCCATCCCACTAGCTCTGGTAGCCCTCTCCCTTCGCCCACCCCAACAGACACATACACGGGAGGCAAAAGAGCCACGACACGGGAAGACAACAAACCACCCTTCAACTCACTACCCTCCCATCAACATCCCTATCAGGAAACTCCCAGGAATCTTCCCCCCACTGCCTGACCTATCCCCAATAGCCCACCTGCCACCCCCAGAAAAAGCCCCCCCAATCCAGAGATTTACTCAGCAACAGGCACACAAAACCTCCCCAGCCAGGAAACCCAACTCCAATACACATAACACCTTGACATCCACCCTAACCCCCGGAAACACAACAAAAGTCCCCAACCTAACAGCCCCCTCCTCCTAAAACACATCACCTCAACAACCAACTCTCCCCAACCACCTAAAATACGACAGAACCCACGCACCCACGACCCTCTTCCCCCAGGGTTCCCGACCAGCGCTATCCCCCCCCGCCTTTTCCCCCCACACAAGCATACACCCCCATCCACTGCCTCGCACAAGAAAAAACTAACGTGTAATAATTAAAACAAGGAAAAGGCCCAGGAGACAAGCCACAATATAAAGGCAAGGCATCACAAAGGAGAACAAGGGTTAGACGTGAGAGAATGAAATGAGGCAGAGCACGAAGAAAAGGGGACATTTCCTCTCTCTCTCCAACCCCAAAATCCTACCAAGTCCCATTCACCTGTCACCCATGTGCTCACTGATCTACATCAGCTCTCTGCCTCACAGCACCTTGATTCTTCAAATTCACATCCTTGTTTCTTAATCCATCCATGACTTTGTACCACCTTACATCGGCAACAAACTTCAAACACTATAGTCAAGAAAGACCACCTACTTTCCAGAAGACTAAGGAAATTTGGCATGTCCACAACGACTCTCACCAACTTTTACAGATGCACCATAGAAAGGATTCTTTCTGGTTGTATCACAGCTCCTGCTCTGTCCAAGCCTGCAAAAAACTACAAAGGGTCGTGAATGTAGCCCAATCCATCAAGCAAACCAGCCTCCCATCTATTGACTCTGTCTACACTTCCCGCTGCCTCGGAAAAGCAGTCAGCATAAATCAGGACTCCACGCACCCCGGACATTCCCTCTTCCACCTTCTTCCGTCAGGAGAAAGATACAAAAGTCTGAGGTCACGTATCAACTGACTCAAAAACAGCTTCTTCCCTGCTGCCATCAGACTTTTGAATGGGCTTACCTCACATTAAGTTGATCTTTCTCTACACCCTAGCTATGGCTGTAACACTACATTCTGCACTCTCTCATTTCCTTCACTATGAACGGTATGCTCTGTCTATAACACAGAAACAATACTTTTCACTGTATGCTAATACATGTGACAATAATAAATCAAATCAAATCAAAAAACCCTACACCCCTCTGAGACCTTTCTGTACCTCCAGGTTCTGGCTCTGGTGCCCATTCATTGCTCCACCACCAGAAGCCATGCTTCCAGCTGGCCTGAACCTAACTTTGTCTTATGAAGAGAGATTGAGGAGTTCAGGCCGATACTCTTTAGAGATAATGAGAAGAGATCTAATTGAGATATATACGATGATAAAAGGTATTGACAAAGGAGATGTAGACCTGGTGCTTTCTCTTGTGGGGCAATCGAGAACAAGAGGTCATAGTTTTAGGGTGAGGGGTAGCAGATTTAAAACAGATAAGGAGAAATTACTTCTCTCAAAAGGATCATGAGTCTGCGAGATTCACAACCCCAGAGTGCGATGGATGCCAGGACGTTGGGTACATTTAAGGAGGTAGATAGATTTTTAATTAGTAGTGGATTCGAAGGGTTTTATGGAAAATGGGCAGGAAAATGGAGTTGAGGCGAAATGAGAACAGCCATGATTGTATTAAATAGTGGAGCAAGTTCGAGGAGCTGAATTGCCAACTGCTGCTCATAGTTCTTATGTTCTCCCAAAAAATCTGTGCCCCTTTCTTCCTTGAAGACATTCCTTAAAATCCACCTCTTTCACCAACCTTTTGGTCCTAATATCTTCTAATATGTTACTCAGCGACAACTTTTGTTTCTGAATGTTTCTCTGAGAGACCTCGAGATGTTTCAGTGTGTTGATTTGCGAGTTGTTGTCAGTGATAGCACTTCCTGTTGTTGGAAAGTGCTGAAGAAGTGAAGAAGCATGTTCTCATTCCTGCACAGTTGTGAACGAGACAATCTATCCAGATGATCCTCTCAGCCAGTCACGGAACGCAGCATTGTAGCGGTGGTCACTGAAGACATTCAAGATAAAAAGGGACAGAAATTTTGAAAAACAAAAGTAAAAGGGCAAGGTCAACCACGGGGTTTAATAAGTCTAAAGCCAGGAAATGGGGAGTAAACAGTTTGCTGATGTCATCATTCTATGGAAGGTTTCAGGACTGTGGGAATATGTCATTTTTTTCCAGTCTGGGCCCACACACATGTTCGATGTTGATGCAGGTGCGCACAGTTAAGACAAGTTGATAACTATTCTCAGCCAAGGTTGGGAAGCCTCATTTTTTTTTAAATTCATTCGTGGGACATGGGCATCACTGGCTGGCCAGCATTTATTGCCCATCCCTAGTTGCCCAATGGCAGTTGAGAGTCAACCACATTGCTGTGGCTCTGGAGTCACGTGTAGGCCAGATCGGGTGAGGACAGCAGATTTCCTTCGCTGAAGGACATTAGTGAACCAGATGGGTTTTTTCGACAATCGACAATGGTTTCATGGTCATCAGTAGATTTTTAAAGAGAACAAAGAACAAAGAAAATTACAGCATAGGAACAGGCCCTTCGGCCCTCCAAGCCTGCATTGACCATGCTGTCCGACTGAACTAAAACCCCCTACTCTTCAGGGGAACATATCCCTCTATTCCCATCCATTTCTGGTATTTGTCAAAGTGCCCCTTAAAAGTCACTGTCGTTTCTGCTTCCACTACCTCCCCCGGCAGCAGATTTCAGACACCGACCACCCCTGTGTAAAAAACTTGCCTCGTACATCTCCTTTAAACCTTGCCCCTCGCACCTTAAACCAATGCCCCCTAGTAACTGACTCTTCCACCCGGGGAAAAAGCTTCTGACTATCCACTCTGTCCATGCCTCTTATAATCTTGTAGACTTCTATCAGGTCTCCCCTCAACCTCTGTCATTCCAGTCATTCCTCTCCTCATAGCTAATGCCCTCAATACCAGACAACTTCCTGGTAAATCTTTTCTATACTTTTTTAATTACAGATTTTTTAAAAATTCAAATTCCACCATCTGAAGTAGTGGGATTTGAACCTGGATCCCTAGAACATTATCTGAGTTGCTAGATTAATAGTCTAGCGATAATACCATTAGACCATCGCCTTCCCATGATTTGCAATTTGCATGCATTTAAGTTGACTTAATGGGGCTGTACACCCAACTTTACCAGCACTTCCCCCTTTACCACTGCATTCGCTCATCCAGAATCGGCGCGAAACAGACATGCTCCCTAAAAGTCCGATTTGGGCATTCCATCAGTGAGGGTTAGTGAGGAGATAAGTGCCGATCTCCAACAGCTCTCTGCTTGAGATTGGTGGTGGGGAGGGAAGAGGGAGCCGCTGCTACTCTGCCTGAGATCAGTTGGGGGGAAGGGGGGAGGGGCTTGTGATCGGTCTGGGTGGTGGGGGGGTTGGGGGGGATAAGGGGGTCAGTCATGTGGTGGGGCAATGTCTGTGGGGGCCGGGGGCGGCATTATCCGGCTTGGGATGGATGCGACAGGGGAACGCATCCATCTTTTAAGCCCCACCCACAGGCTTGTGCAGCGTGATTCGGAATCGCTGATATTTTTTCAGGCAGAGTGGGTATGGGGGCACCTGAGAAAAGGTCTAAAAGTCGGATCTGAAACACTCCCAGTTTCAAGTCCGCCCAGCACAATGTAAGTGGTAAAATGAGGCCTAGAAGTGTGTTTTTTCAGAAAAATTGACTCTTTGCAACGAAACACTGCAACAAAAACAAGAAACATGATAGCAATGTATTTCTTAAAGGCAGTGTATCATCACACTCACTTCTTTCGATGGAACCCTCTTAAATATTCAGATGGGTTTCGGCACACATCAAGCGCCCAGCTGACCCCAAATTTGCTCTTCACCTTGATCTAAAACATGTAATAATTTGAGTGACAGGACAAATTGCTCACTGGGTAATATTTGTATAATTAGGGCTTAAATTGTTTTGAGGGGTTGGTGGCATTGTGGTACTGTCACTGGACTAGTAATCCAAAGGCCCAGGCTAATGATCTGTGGATGTGGGTTCAAATCCCATCATGATGCTGGTGCAGCTTAAATTCAACAAATAAATCTGGAATATAAAGCTTTTAGGGAAGAAAATCTGCTGTCCTTTTATCGTCTGGCCTACATGTGATTCCAGACACAGAGCAATGTGGTTGACTCTCAATTGAACTCTGAAATAGTCTGGGAAGCCACTCAGTTCAAGGGCAATTCCCTCCCTAAAGGCATTGTGGGTCAATCCACAGCACATGGACTGCAGCGATTCAAGAAGGCAGCTCACCACCACCTTCTCGAGGGCAACTCGGGATGGGCAATAAATGCTGGCCAGCCAGCGACGCCCATGTCCCATGAATGAATAAAAAAAAATTAGGGATGGACAACAAATGCCGTCCTTGACAGTGATACCCACATCCCTTGAAAGAATGGGCTCGTGTTATAATTAAAATTAAGGGCTCTTGTTATAAATTGTCCATAGTTACACCAAAGATAACCACCAGCGGCATTCAATCCTTGACTTGCCAGGATAGATAGTTGCATTTTTATGATATATTTCGCAATCTCAGGACATCCCAAAACACTTCACAGCCAATGAGGTATATTTCAACATGCAGTCATTCTGTGATGCAGAAAATGGGGCAGCCTATTTGCATAGGGAAAGGTCCAGTGAAGATATATTGTTGGGATTGGATTTGCAATTTGAAGATCATTGTTAATATGAAGAGCGAAGAATATCAATATTCCAAACTTAAACCAGAAATGTACCCCAATTCCATTGGTAAATACATAACCTCAGTACGTGTGTGCAAATCCCATTTGCTGATGTGAAGTACCTGACATTGTGTACAATTTAATTCAGCAAAGTCTTTTCAGAATTGTTCTGAACTGAACAATTGTTCTGAACTGTGTCACCCCACAGTACTGCATTTATTGAAAAATGCTGAGATCATTTGGAACGGAGGTCCTTTCTCACAGTTCCAAAGAAAGATTTCGAGGGACAGTTTTGTAGGACTAAAAGACCTTCTATCTTTAGTGGTGCTGTAAAACGTAAATCTTACATCCTAACCTCAACTTTCTCGGTCCAGATGTTAACTGACTGACTTGTGTATCTCCAGCTACTTCTGGTTATGTGCATTTGAATGCAAAATGTAAAGTAAGTGTCGAATCTGTTTAATAGAGCAGTGAACCTAAAGTGGAAGATGAAAGCGAGGTGTAAATGTGCTCAACCAGAAGCCAAATGTCACCTTAGGCCACTACATGCGTGTACCACATAAAATCCTGATTGTCAACATCCCACTTTGGGGAAATTTTAGCGTTAGATCGGCAAACACATCGGCAGCTCTACTGTGATTGGTTGCTCCGTTAGCCAGGTATGAAAAGCAAGCAATGATTGGTTAACGGAAGAACTCAGATGACCTCATCGATCCCAGTTGACGAAAGACCAGTTCTGGCCAGGCCCACTGCGATCTTCTGCCAAAATACCGTCACATTTGATAGCTCACACTGCGATTAACTTGGCTAAGATGCGTCTATGGCAGCCTGAAAGTTAGAGCCCAACACAACTTTTATTTGCTTCTCCTGCAGCCAGCAAATGTCAAAACGTTGCCAATTTTCTGGCTTGCGAGCTTCCCTTGTCTCCCCCCCCCCCCCCCACCCCCACCATTTTTTCCCCAAGACTGCCCCTCCACCCCCTCACCCTTCTGCATCACTCAGTTCAGCTCTTGTTTTGAGAGGCCTCAACGTTTCTTGGAAGTCAGACAATGAACTGAGCATCTGGAAGGATTTGTGTGTGTTTAGCTGCAGGCAGGTCTGTACTGGGCCTTGGCCATCTGTTTCTGTTAAGCTTAAGTCCACACCAGGTTCACGGTTGAACACAAATGCATCTGGTTTTTTTTGTTGCAGTGGATGCAAGGGAGGGGGGGCGGGGGGCAAAGGCAATGCGCATTTCTTATTCTGAAGGCGCATTTCTCTCAGTTTGTGTCAAGAACTGTAGGCTCTCTTTTCGCAATGTTGCCACTTTCAGGTCAAAGTGACAGAGAAGCATTCTGATGGAGCCTCAGAGCACACTCCATGCAGTGTTGTATAGATAATTGAACAGTAAAATGAATGACCAAATTTAACTGCGTCTTGCTCCCCTCAGAAGTTCCCACAGGCAGATTATTTGCTTATTATGCTTCATACAGGAAGAGGTGCTTTACTGATCTTACTCAGGATGGGGCAACACCTGTCTTCAACTCCAATTGGATTCTTGCTTTTACTGTTTTTTCATTCGATTTGCCACACACTTGTCCTGTCTCCTTTCCCTCTTTATTTCTTCCCAAGTGTTGCTTCCCTCAAACCTCTCTAAGCATCAAAATGCTAGCTATCCCACACACAAGTCTACTTCACCCCTCCTCCTCCCCTCACCAAACCCTTCTCCACCTCCAACCAGCAGGAAAACCCAGTAAAACTTGGGAGATGACTGCTACTGGTCCAAAGTGGCATTGTATGCTTTAAAATAGACCTCCAGTTCAGACCATTGCCAGTCATGGATGGCAACTTTCCTTCCCGAAAGGACATTAGTGACCCAGATGGGGTTTTTTTTCAATAACAATCAATGATAGTTCCATGGTCACCATTCTTGAGACCAGCTTCCAATTCTAGATTTACTAATTGAATTTGAATTCCACCAGCTAGCATTTGCCGGATTTGAACCCATGCCCCCAGAGCATGGGTCGCTTTCTAGGGTCAGTGACATCACCACCATGTCACCATCTCCCCCTAAAGCTTGCACTTTTCGGAACACTGAATGGGCATGATCTTACCAACCATTCATGCAAGCTGCAGCGAGGTTGGATAATTTGGTGCCCGCCAAATCTCCGTTCACTGCAGCACGATGGGAAAATCCCGGTGGCACGAATGGCCATGACATTGCAGCCAACAACTTTGGAATAACCTCTTGGGTGGCATGGTGCCACAGTGATTAGCAGTGCTGCCTCATGGTGTCAGGGACCTTGGTTCGATTCTTGATTTGGGTCACTGTCCGTGTGGAGTCTGCACATTCTCCTCGTGTCTGCGTGGGTTTCCTTTGGGTGCTCTGGTTTCCTCCTGCAGTCCGAAAAACGTCCATTGGCCATGCTAAATTCTCCCTCAGTGTACCCGAACTGGCACCGGAGCGTGGCGACTTGGGGATTTTCACAGGAACTTCATTGCAATGTGAATGTAAGCCTACTTGTGACACAAATAAATTAACTTTAAACAAAGAGCACAATTTTCATGAAGTCTTGCCATGCAGTTTGAAAACCATCGGCCCAACGTGTATGTGCCAGCTCTTTGTAAGAGCTATCCCAAAATTCCCACACCTTTGTTCTTGCTGCAATTGTTTTTGCTTTTGCAATTATGCATCCAATTTCCTTTTGAAAATTACTGCTGAATATCCAGCCCTTCAGGAAGTGCAATCCAGATCGCAACTTATAATGTTTAAGAAAATTTCTTCCTTGGGGCTTCTGTTCAATTCTTCTTGTATTTATGATTTTAGCATTTAACAATAAAATTCAGGAGTGAGTTTTCATACCTTCGCCCTGTGATTATAGGACAATAGCGGAATAGTGTACACACCAGAAAAACACTTTGTAATTCCAACAACCCTTGACAATAATAAAAAGATTTAGATTTAAGGGTCCTGGAACCTTGAAAAGAAGTGGTAAAGAAAGGCAAGACTCTGATAAATGGAACCTCTTCTATTCCCCTCTCCAGTTCTGGTCTTCACTCAAAGCGTTACCCACGTCCCCTTTTTCAGAGCTGCTGTACATTTCCAGTGCGTTCAGATTTTATTTCAGATTTACGGGATTTGTCTGCACAGTATGTGCTGCTTTTAAAACTGTGACTCACCACCTCTGCCTCATCCATATGGAATGCAATTTGTATTCCATCTGCATCAGCATGTAGAGAGAGGCCAATCGCCCGGCTGAAAGAAGAGCAAGAAAGAACTTGCCTTTACATAGCACCTTTCACAATCTCCACATGTCCCAAAATGCTTCACAACCAATGAAGTACTGTTGAAATGTAGTCAATATGGAAAACTTAGCACTCAATTTCAGACAGCAAAGTTCCATAAATGGCAAAGATATCATGGTAATATAGGCAGCAATTCTCCAGCCCTGCAGCCAGCAAGAACGGAGAATTTGGCACTCAACCACACACACAGCGGCAAGACCGGAAAGTCTCAGGTGCAGGCCAGGTCGGAGAATTCCGGCCATCATCTACTTTTCGTGATGTTGACTGCAAAGTGGTTAATATTGATCAGCATTCCAGGGAGAATGCTATTGCCTTTCTTCAAAATAGTGTCATGGGATCTTTTGCCTCCACTTGAAGGACAGAGAATAAAGATCGAAGGGCGTGCATTTATGTCACGTTCTCAGCACCACAGGAGATTCCAAAGTACTTTACAGCCAATTAAATCTGTTGGAAGAGAACTCAATGTTGTAACGTGGTAGCAACCCCTCCGACACTACAGTATTACCTCAGTGCTGCATTGGAGTGTCAACCTGTATTCATTGTCCAGTCCCTGAAGTCAAACCTGAGCCTGTGTCCAATTGGCTGAGAGGCGAAAGTTGTTCTTGCAAAGTCACGGCTTCCATTGCTGAAGAGATCATGTTTTCAAGATGCTTTTGGACCTAACCATCCCATCCCATTAAACTGTCTGCACCACCTCCCTGCCTGCTCCAGGGTGGTGTGGGTAGGAGGGCATTAAATTCCATCTCTAGGTTGGGCTGAAGCCTTAGAAGGATTTTATAGTGTAGATAAATATCAACTACCTAGGAATTCTATGACATTTAATTAAATAGCAGCACATATGGTGGTGTCTGTCTTTAAAACTCAACTCTCAGTGAGACACGGGCCGGAATCGGTGCCAAATACTCTGATCTTGCTGCAGCGGGAGCGTGGCATGAACCACCAGTAAGGTCGCACCCAAGGTGTTTTATATGGATTTTTCCTCAATGGATCTACTCTAGTATATGATGATCACTCTACACTGTGAATATTCTCCCACAGAGGTATGGATGGGATTTTTCAAATCCAGACGTGACTGCCAGAAGATCTCTTTCTATGTTGGCATATCTAATCTCAGCTGAGTTGAGAGCTTTGGATGCAAACGCTATTCGTTTTCTGCCTTGTACCAGGGCAGTTCCCAGCTCAGTTGCAGAAGCATCTACTTGCAGGATGGCAGGTTTCTTTCTGTTGTAGTGTGACAGACATTTCCCCGTGCACACTACCTTTCTGAGTTTGTTGAAACTCCTCTTGTGTGACTCTGCGCATTGGTACTATTCATAGAATCATAGAATCCCTACAATGATGAAAGAGGCCGTTCAGTTCTATAACAGCATTGACACAGTTCCTGTTCTACCAGAACAGCACCAGCAAGTTTCACTATGCATGTTCACTACATACTTCAGCTACTGTAACCATTGACCCCACTGTGGTCACCCGTAACCTCAAATGTGAATTAATATTGTTTAAATATATTCACGGCCTCAGTCCTCCCTCTATCTGTATCCCCCTCTTGTCCTATTGACTCCGAATATTCCTCGGACTTTGGCTACTTCCTGTGGATCATTTTTGGGGCTCATGTTTACAATTGACCGCACTGCCTCTCAACCTACTTCACCTCTTCCTAAACCCTCTTTGTAACCCAACTCTTTGACCAAGCATTCCTCCACCATTCTTAACCCTCTTTCTTTGGCTCAGCATCTGGACATTTTAGAAACACCTTGAGACATTAATATGCCATAGAACCAAGGTGTTACCGTTGTTAAACACTCCACAGTTCAGGCTGCAA